>NC_056732.1:1786135676-1786443176 GCF_019279795.1 Protopterus annectens
AAGAATACAGCATCCATGGGACCAAATGGCATTCCAGGCTGTGTACTACATGAGCTACAAAATGAACTGGCACCTCACTTAAGTGTCATGTTTAATCATAGCCTCACCCCAGGCTTCTTGCCCACTGAGTGGTGCACAGCTACAGTTATCTCACTCCACAAGAGGGGATCCACCTTGGATCCTGGGAACTACCGTCCCATCAGTCTGACGAGCCTGATCTGCAAGGACATGGAACACATTATCATGGAACTTATAAACAAAGACACTGGCAACCTTCAAACACTGGAACCCACCCAGTTTGGGTTCGTGAAGGGCCAATCTTGTCTACCAAACCTGATTGACTTTTTTGAATCAGTCTCCAGAGCTATGGACGAGGGTAAGGCAGTCCACACAGCCTATCTGGACCTTGCCAAGGCCTTTGACACCATCCCCCACTCTGGAATCATAGATAAACTTACTAAGCTGGGCATAAATCCCTACGTCACTCGATGGGTTACCAACTGGCTTACCGACAGAACCCAGACTGTAAAAGTAGCCAAATCCAAATCCAGCTACAGACAAGTGACAAGTGGAGTACCTCAGGGTTCAGTCCTGGGACCGCTCTTATTTGGCATCTACTTCTCTGAAGTACAGGTCAACACTAAGGGACTCTGGTTAGCAAAGTTCGCAGATGACTGCAAACTGGGAGCCATTACTGAATCCCCAAATGATGTGGATATTCTACAAAAGGGCCTGGCAGAAACAGATGCTTGGTGCCAAAGCCATGGGCTCAAGCTTAATGCTAAGAAATGTATAGTTATCCCCTTTGGGAAAAACCATGTACCCATGAATTACCACATAGGTGGCAGTACACTAAACACCGAAAGTGTGATGAGAGACTTAGGGACACAGGTGGACAGTGTTCTCACCTTCGATAACCACATCGCCACAACAGTCAGGAAATCCTTCTATGTGGCACACCTCATCACTAAGGGCTTTACATCCAGAAAAAAGGAGGTCATCGGCTCACTGTACTCATCCCTCATTAGACCCATTATGGAGTACAATGCCCCATTTGCTATGTACCTCACAAGACATCTGCAACAGCTGGAAAGGCCACAGAAACACCTCACTAAAAGAATCACAGGCCTAAAGCAGATGCCCTATGCTGACCATCTAAAAAAATTCCAGCTGTACTCTGTGGCATATAGTCTACTCGGAGGTGATCTCTGCTTAACATACAAGGCCATGACAAACCCTGAGCTGTTGGACATGCTCCACTTAAAGAAATACCAATCACTCAGAGCCACATGCTCCAGGGATCTAAACCTTGTAATCACAATGAACAATACATGCTGGAGGGATAGGTTCCTGACCCAGAGACTCCCCATACTCAGGAATAGACTGCCCATACATGTCAAGCAGAGAGCCTCCTTGGCCGTCTTCAAAAGAAACCTTGACGATTGAATGGGAGATAGGAAATTCACCCCGGGGAATCATGTCAGTCGCCCTGAGGGAAGTAAATATTGTGGGAAGAAATATCCGGGGAATTGTTCGGCTCGGCTTGTATAGACCCTAGGGCTGATAGCGTAGTACCAACCTATGAATGTCAGAGTTGTTGGAGATTGGCTAGGAGTTACAGTTAAGTCAGGTTATTAAGTAGATATTCCACCTCCATGAACACAAATACTCTATAAAATAATAAAGCAACAAAAAGGCTACCGGACAAATTTTATTGCACGTAAAGAACTCTAGCACTTTCAAGGTGTAAGACAAATAATACATATTATGTAACAATCACATAAAATCATTAAACAGTTAATCAATTATACAATTAAATATTTACAATTCACCTCAGAGTTTAAACCAAAAGGCAGCAATGTATTAAATTTTAAAATAAAAATAGATTCTTTATATAAACGTTTTTCTTTTCAAAGACAATTTTCCCCCAACCCTCTCACAAACTTTTTCAAGAATACAACCCTGCAATAAAGAAATATTACTATCATGTTTATCCTTAAAATGCATAGCAATATAACTTTCTACTTTTTATTTTTTCATACCCCTAATATGTTCTTGTAGTAGAGTTCTAAATTTTCCCTTACTTTCTCCTGTAATAATATAGGTCACAGGGACACCTTAGGGCATAAATATTTTCCCAATGGACAAAATTGAATACCGTTTATTTTTTCAGAAAAGCTTACTATATTACCATATATGGTTTTAAATGATTGTTATATAAAGTGCTAGTATGTATTGCTAAAGTGTTAGTATGTATTGCTATTTGTCTTATTCCTTGAAGGCTGTTTGCCAAAGCTCTAGAGTTCTTTGTGTGCAATAAAATATGTCCAGTATCCTTTTTGTTGTTTTATTATTAAGTGGATATTGTTTTAGGGCCTTTGTGTAGTTGTTATTTTTCTGATGTCAGGAGGAAGCTTGTTCCAGTTTAGAACAGGGAAATGACTATATAAGTTTTGGCCGATATTACTTTTAGGCTTAAAGATTTCCAAGTTAGAGCTCCTGTGGGTTCTAGCTGGAGTATAGAGAGTGACCAGAGAGGACATGCTAGGACAGGGTGTGAGTTTGCAGAAAATGGAGTGAATGATAGGGAGTTGTGAGAGTTGAAATTGATGGGGGAACCCGGGCCAGTGTAAGGCAGAGAGTTAGAGACAGAGATGTAACATATCTAGAGCTTGTTTACTGCATTTCCTGTGTTGCACTTAAAATCGTTTTTTTCTCTAAAAACTGCATTTTACCTGAGTTTGGCCTAGCACTCAAGTGTGGGGTCATTTATTGCACTGTTGTGATTATTTTGCTGCTTATGTATCTCTGCTACCTTTAAACTACAACAAAAAGAAAAAAAAAAAAATCTTGCTTTTTTCCCACTTTCTGAAAGTTAAGAAAGTTCAGCTACAGATTTGCTGTTCTGAACTGTTTGGAAGTTTCTAGAAGGCCAGTGCTTGCTTGGGCTAAAGGGAAGTCTCTGTGTTCACCAGTGGGAGTGGTTAACACTGAACAGCCTGCCTGTTCCTGGAGGAGTGGTTGCTACCTAGAAGCTGTAGTTTTATTGGCCATTTTGGGTCAATTCTAAACTCCTTGATCTCTCTCTCTTAAAACCCTACAACTCTCTTTTTGCACGGTTTTGCACACTGAGCAGCATCTGGCAGAGCCGCCTAAACAGGTTTAAACTATTCCAGGCTCCACAAAGTCTGCTCTTCTCTTTTTCCCTTAGAACTGTTCAAACTCTCAAAGTAATCACTCTATTCTCTTTCTAAAGCCCTGCACTTGCTCAGCTCTTATAAGGAAACACTAACTAACTAAAGCACTACACCCTCCTTGACTTCTCATAAGTATTAGGCCCCCGATTGGTCCTTCCTGATCAAGTGAAAAATCAGTCCCCTTCCCTAATCTGATCAGTAAAAAAAAAAACAGTTCCCTATATTAATGTGGTATGTCCAAGGGTCAGTTTCAAGGTTACTCTCCAGTCCAGCTGGTGAATCTGGAAATTTTGAGGCAATGTTACAATTGCCTTATGTACACAGACAACCCTCTCCTTCTTCCAACAAACTCTAATACATGTGAGAGATGCAGTTACACAGCCAAACTGGAGGCAGAGCTCTCTCAACCCAAGACTGGCACAGTCAGTCAGGAGGAAAAGGTAACCACCCACACCACAAATCCAGTCTCACACAGACCTATTGCATCTGCATACCCAACACATAAACACACAAAAACATACTCTAAATAAAAATCTGCCTAAACAGCAAAGACCTCCTAAGCAGATATCCAAGCAACAGCCACCCCTCAACAATACCCACAAATCACATATTTCACAAAATCAGTGTGCCTCACAGTCACAGCCCATAAGGCCAAACAACACACCAAATACACTTGTTATAGGGGACTCTATTGTCTGGCACACTGACGTCCCACTCACCAGACTGAACAAGGAGAAGGTCACTGTAAGCTGCCTGTCGGGTGCCAGGATCTGCCACATAATGCAAGCACTCAGGTCACTCCAAAGCAAGTACAAGTATGACTCCGTCATTGTCCATGCTGGTGTGAATGACCTGAGACATACCTCCCTGGACTACATGAAAAGAGACATAGAGGAGCTCTCTGACCATATAGCCCAGGCTGGTATGACCCTGACCTTGAGTAGCATATTGCCCTCATCAAGAATGATGCCACAGTTTCAACAATTGGCTAAAGTATTGGCGTCGTTCAAAGGGGATCCAGTGTCTGTCAGCCTGGGATGACATGCTTGACAAGCCACATTGCTTCACTAGGGACGGCTTGCAGCTGTCACCCTTAGGCTTTCGTATACTGGCCAAGGCTCTTGCCACCCCCATAGTGCCTTTTTTAGGCAAGGCTCAAAGGACAACCCCACCTCCATAGACAACCCAAAGATAAAAAAACTAAAGGTAATGCTACTCAATGCCAGAATTCTAAACCTCAAGATGCACGCACTCGAGACTCTCCTCAGTATGGAGAAAATCGATGTCTGTGCAGTAACAGAAACCTGGTTCAAGGCTCCTGAGAGCACCCCAGCACTACCAGGTTATAACTCATACCGTGCGTTTCGGCCCCAAAACTCGGACCAAAACACAAAAGGAGGGGGGAGTATCTATATTCATCAAAGATACCTACACCTCCAGGTTAGTGGCACTGCACGAAGCATCGGAAACCATCCATGTGCAACTAACAGTGTACAAAACTGCCTTTCAGTTTGTAGCCTGCTACAGAACGCCCTCCCTATTACAGGAATCCCACTTGGCATTCCTGAGAAGACTGGAGAATATGAAGGTCTCTCCAAACACTATGTAATTGGGTGACTTCAACTACCCAAACATTGACTGGGAAAACTACTCAAGCCCAAACACCCTCGCCCAACAGTTCCTTGAATTTATAAACTCTAATGCAATGGAACAACTGGTCATCACTCCCACAAGAGGGAACAACATATTGGACCTGGTCTTCACCAACATGGGGACTCTATGTTCCACACCAAAGGTAAACCTCTCATTGGTAAGATCAGACCATAAACAAATTTCCCTGGACATTTTATTTTATTTATTTTATATTTTTTATTCTAGCTCAGCTGATATACATGTCCATTTTATTTAGGGCTAGCTGGAGAGCCTGTCCTTTAAGTTTAAGAAGTATTTATATTACAAGAAAGAGCCATATCCCGTCCCCACCCCAGCCAAGGAAATCACTGTAAAGAATTTCTCAAAAGCCAACTTTGCACTTCTCAAGACTGAGGTGGAATCCTTCAAAGCCCCTGGGCCAGATACAGCCCAATCCGCAGAATCCTTTACAAATGCATTCTATGAGCACCTGCAGGAATGCATGGATTGTGCTATCCCAAATAAAACCAAGACTCACTCCTCCAAAAACAGGAGACTGGTCTGGTGGACCCCGGCCATAAATAAGCTATACAACAGAAGGAGGAAGCTACTACATGACAGAGCAAAATCCCAAAAAGGGAAGGCATCTCTGACCAGTATGAGCAAGAAACTTCGATCCCTCATAAAATCAACAAAGGCCAGTTTCGAAAGAAAAAATTGCCCTAGACACTAAAGATAATCACAAGGCCTTCTTTAGTTATGTCAGGAACATGGGCGGAAACTCCCAGATATGCTCTGAATTGTTGCATAACGGCACAAAATATAATGAACCTACAGACATAGCCAACATCCTGGCAGACAGATTCAGCGCAAACTTTTCCCCCCCAAAGGAGCAAATGCCTATCCCAACTGAATGTAACCTCCCTGACATCACAGATGCACAGGTGAAAGCTGCCCTCTCCAAAGCAAAAAACACACCATCTATGGGACCGGACGGTGTCCCAAGCTGTGTCTTACACGAGCTCCAAGAAGAACTGAACCCTCACATTAAGTCACTGTTCAAACTTAGCCTTACTACAGGATATGTACCCAAAGAATGGCGTACAGCTACAGTGGTCCCACTCCACAAAGGTGGTGCCACAATGGACCCCGGAAACTATCGCCCCATAAGCCTGACTAGTCTGGTCTGTAAAGCTATGGAGCATATTATCATGGAACTCATAAACAAAGACACTGGGAGCCTCCAGACACTGGACCCTACCCAATTTGGCTTTGTTAAGGGCAGATCTTGCCTCTTAACCCTAGTTGATTTCTTTGAAAGATTTACCAAAGCCATAGATGAGGGCAAGGTAGTCCACACAACCTACCTGGACCTCGGAAAAGCCTTTGACACAATACCCCACTCGGGCATCATAAATAAGCTTACCGGCTTAAATATCAACCCCTATATCACAAGATGGGTTGCAAACTGGCTCAGAGATAGAACCCACATGGTCAGAATCGCAGGTGCCATGTCCGAATCCAAACCAGTTACAAGTGGCATCCCACAGGGCTCAGTTCTGGGACCTCTCTTGTTCAGTATATACTTCTATGAGGTTCAGGCTAACACGGGATTATGGCTGACAAAGTTCGCAGATGACTGCAAACTGGGGGCCATAATCGAATCTCCAGCTGACACAGGCATCCTCCAAAAGGGTCTCACAGAGATGGATGCTTGGTGCCAGAGCCATGGCCTCAAGCTAAATGCTAAAAAGTGCATAGTCATCCCCTTTGGGAAAAACAAGGTGCCCACAAATTACCACATAGGTGGTAATCCATTAAGTACGGAAGAAATAATTAGAGATTTGGGGACCAACGTAGATAGTAATCTCTCCTTTGATAATCACGTTGCCAAAGTGGTTAGAAAGACCTTCTATGTAGCCCACCTTATCACGAAAGGGTTCGCATCTAGATCAAGAGAGGTCATTGTGCCCCTCTGCTCGTCACTCATCAGGCCCATAATTGAATACAATGCCCCTTTTGGGATGTACCTTACCCGACACCTGCAGCAACTGGAGAGACCCCAAAAGTACCTCACCAAGAGGATCGTGGACTACAAACAGATGTCCTATGCAGCTCGACTAAAGAAACTCCAGCTCTACTTAGTTGCTTAGCGCCTACTCAGAGGCGATGTATGCCTGACGTACAAAGCCATGTCAAACCCAGAATTAATGGACATGCTCCACCTCAAAAAATCCAAGTCCCTTAGAGCTACACGCTCCAGGGACCTAAACCTCAGCACAAAAATAAATAGGACATGCTGGAGGGACAGATTCATTTCCCAGAGGCTCCCCTCACTCTGGAATAGAATCCCAATTCATGTCAGACATAGCCCCTCGCTGACCCTCTTCAAGGGAATTTGGACGCGTGGGTGGGAAATCGCAAATTCACCCCTGGAATCTCTCCTGTGTCCCTGCTAGACAGAGGCACAGTAAACTAATCTGAAAAGGGTACCTTCTGTGACCTACTTTACAGAGACACAATAGGCTAATCTAATAGGGAGGCGGAAGCTAAATACACTCAGGCTAGGCTTATAAATGCCCTAGGGCAGTTAGCCTAGTATCTACCTATGAACCTATGAACCTAATGTGAGTTTGGGGATGGATTAGCAGCAAATCGTGCAATGTTGTTATAGGTGCTTTCAGGTTTGGCTCTTAGGGTGACGTATAGCTTAGTTAAGATTTGTGAGCCATAGAGGAGGCTGGGGAGGAGATAGGTATGAGCAGATGAGAGACTAGAATTTTTAGTAAGGACCTTCTTCTTTCTGTAGAGTAGTCCTAGTTTTTTTTTTGTTTGTTTTAATGCAGTGGTAGACATGGAGGTAGAATTTAAGTTGGTCATCAATGATGGTCCCAAGGAGTTTTACCTGGGGTTCTCACTGATAAAGGTGTTGTTAGATGATATGCTAGAGAGGCAAGATTTATGGTGGGAGAAAGATTTGGGGAGAATTAGCAGACGTTTAGTCTTTTTGGGGTTGAGAATAAGTTTGTTGCTAGTGAGCCATTTTTCTATGGAGTAAAAGGAGTTTTGGGTGTGGGTATGAAGGTCAGAGATGGCATCAGCAGTAGAGACGATGGCAGAGTCATCAGCATATTGTATGCGCGTACAGAGAGCATAGGATGTAGACAGGTGGTTAGTGAAGATGTTGAAGAGGAGAGGGCCAGGGATAGATACTTGAGGGGCTCACAGTTGGATGGATATGAAGGGAGAAAGAGCAGAGAGCCATTTAACTGATTGTTGCCAGTTGGAGAGGTACCTGGAGAACCAGGAGATGGTTGAGATCAGACAGTTTGAAAAGGAAGATGGGGTGTGAAACAGTATCAAAAGCTTTAGAGAGGTCAAGGAAGAAGCAGGAGACCAATCTATTGTTATTTGTAGCTATGGAGATGGAGTGGGAAAAGGAGATTAGGGCTGTAGAAGTACTGTGGTTAGGACAAAATCCGTGTTGGATAAGGGTGAGTAAGTTTTCAAGTAGCAGTTAGTCCATTGCCTAGCATTTTGTAAAGGGGGGATAAAATAGTTGTGGGGCAGTAGTTAGCAAAATTATTTGAGTTACCTCCTTTGTGGATAGGTATAATAAAGAACTATTTCCATAGTAAGGGGACAGTGGATTCGGCAAGAGAGCAGTTGATAAGTATGGTTACAGGGTAGGTTATGGAGTTGTGTAGTGGTTTCTATTTGCATAACAGTGTCTGCAAGTGGTTACGTTTGGGAGGTCTCTGATCTTTTGGTAGGCTTCTTAGTACCTCTGCTTATGTGGATTTATGTGTTGTGACCTCATTTTGCGTGACAGCTTGATGTCAAGTTTGCTGTTACATGAGAGAATTTATTCCAATTTCATAGTGTAATTATATCTCTCACATCGGGTATTTGTTTGTTTTAGGAGCAAGTGGTTGTCGGTATGCATTACTGCATTGCCTCAGGATGCCCATGTCAGTCAGGCTGGCTGGTGTAATGATGGTAAACTGCCTGTCCATTATAGCAGGTTTTTACCATATGTACTACTAGGGAAGGGAGTGGGCTAGTTTGAACAGTTTTGGGGCTAGGACTAATAAAGGTGCTTGTTCTGTTGAAGACTATGGATGATAAGTGTGGCAACACAGCTCAGTGCACCCGTATTGCAGTAGGGTAGCTTGGGAAAGATCCACTGACAGATGTTTAGGGACAAATTGAGTTTAAAGATGTTTGTGACTATACAGGGCACCACTAACCACTGTTGTATGTTGTGTTGCAACATGAAAATGTGAGGCTTAAAACAGATGAAATTAAAACACTTTTAACCTAATCTACCTAATGAAAAGCACACAGAGAACCTTCCTCCAGCAGTCCACAGCTCAGACAAGACTGGATCCACATTCTTCTGCCACAAGGGTGCAGAGAGCCATTCTTTACGTAAGATGGCTGGTTTAGTGGTCAAATGTATTAATAACAGGCTGGATTCAGCAAGTCTGAATCTGTACTATGTAGGTATTAGAACGGTGCAAATCAAGTGCAGAGAATGAAGCATTCACAAACCCCAAAGCAGTAAAAAAAACAGAAATGGTGCAGCAGTTTGATAAAATACAGTTTAAAAGTGCATAAAAATCACAAAATATACTTATTTTCTTTTTTTTTGCCTTAAATTAAAGCAGAAATATTCTAGACCTGTGGCAAAGGATTCCAAACATGGAGCAGCTCTGGTTAATTGAGCACAAACCCATGCAAACGTGAGGGTTAAGTACAGGCAAAATTAAACACTTTTAAGCTAATCTACCAGTAGGATAGCATACTATGAACCTTCCTCCTGCAAGCCCCAGTTCAGATGAGGCTGGATCTGCACTCTTCTGCCACAAGGGTGCAGGGCAGCCCTTCTTCATGTGAGATGATTGATTTACTGCTCAAGTGTATCAATAACAGGCTAGAGTCAGCAGGTTTTAATCTTGTCTATGCTATGTAGGTATCAGAACAGTGCAAATCAAGTGCAGAGAAGTGCAAAACATGCCTGGAGCCCTTTTGTGTGTTTCCAGATCAGATAGACCAGATAAACACCTACTGCCACCAGATGAGAAATCACAGTCTTCCCACTGCAAAAGCATGTTAAAGGAGTGTCCAGACAGAAATGCTACCAGAACCAAACATAAATGGTACAAAATGTTACCACAAACAAACTTAAATATATAGATACAGCAGTGCACTTTAAACAGCTTATAAAAGTGTGATTTTTCAGTAAAAGTAATTCACTTTGTATAAATGAGGCAAGAGACACTCAGTTGTACAGAATTTATAATTTATTTTATTTATTTTATTTCCAGTTTGATGATGGGGAGGTCCACTGGGCTCAGGGAGCCCATTTTCAGTGGAGGCCCGGGGAGAAAAGCTCCACATTACATAGTTTAGATACAGATACAATATAGTAAAGAAGAACAATTTAAAATTACATTTTATGTTAGAGAGCAGGTGTAATTTCTTAGGTACATGGTACAAATTAAATATTTACAATATCTACAATTATGTGTGGTTGGCTAGAGATCATAGCTAGTGAGGGTAGTAATCATAGCTGGAGAGGATTTAGAGGTGGAGAGAGAATTATAGGACTAGGTGGGGAGAATGCAGTTGCATTTTCTGTTAGAATAAAGGTAGGAATGTAACTGAGATTTAAAGTTTTCGAAGTTTGCACAGGTCCTTGGAGAGGAAGGAAGAGAATTCCATGTTTTGCTAAGGAGAAGGCTAGCAGGAGCTGGCCAGCAGGACGATTGGGTTTTCGGACACAGACTAGGTTTTGGTGAGTAGATCTGAGAGTTCTCTGAGGGGTGTAGGGGAGAAGGATGTTGCATAGAGCAGGGCACTTAGAGGGTTGAAAGATTAGTTTGTGGGCTGTGGTAATCTGAAGATAGTCCTAGATGGTTGGAAAGTTCAAGCCAGTGTTACAAATTAAGGGCAATACAGTGATGGGAGGAGTATTTGGCTTTGGTGACAAATTTAGAAATTTTATTATAACAGACTTCCAATTTTGTAGTGAGCGTGGCAGATACGTTTGTTAATAGAGGAGTGCCATACATTAGTGAGGGGAGTGGATAGGTAGTAGCAAACGTTTGTCTGGTGGAAGGAGAGAGAAATTGGATGTTCCTGTATAGCATACCAAGTTTTATATGGGTTTTCTTAATGTTTTGCTGGATGTGAGTGTCAAATTGTAGTTGTTGATCAATAGTAACCTCAAGTAGTTTGGCAAAGGGAACAACCTCTATAGTGGAGTTGTTCTGTCTAATGATTTGGAACACATTTTTATCAAGAGGGGAAGCTTTTGAGGGAGAGAATAATAGTATTTTGGATTTATTGGCATTTAGTGAAAAGTGGTTACCTGTCCCCATTTTACAGCTTGAGATCTATTGGAGAGGTAGCTAGAGAACCAGGATAAGGTATTCTGGGAGAAATTAAGGTTGGATAGATGGTTTAGGAGATGGATGTTGGAGATGGTATCGAATGCCTTGGACAGATCTAGAAGAACAGTAGAAATAAAGGCACTAAAAATCAAGACTAATAAGCCCTCCAGCCAATAAAACTATATTCAGAAATCTCAAGTGTTTCCCCAGTCTAAACAGACCAGGCTACCTCACAGTGCACTAGATGGAAAATCCACTAACCTCTTTTGATGTAAAAACAATTGTTTGCTAAAGTGTAAAAATACACTGCTTTATCCAACAGCTAGTTAGATAATGAAGCCAAATCAATTAGAACAGACAATGGGAGGCAAAACGCACTTTTTCAGTGTAAAGGCAAATAAATAATTCAGGATATCAACATCAGTGTAGAAAGGGAGGAAATTATTAAGCTCAATTAATAGTAAGAGTGGGCAGCTTAAAATCACTGGCTTTAAAAAGCAGATCAAAAAAGGGAAGGGTGGGTGGAAAGTACAGCAGGAAATCACCAGCTGTGCTTTAGTTTATGCAGACTTCAAATCTTTTCAGGCAAAGACAACTGTGGGCAGTACAGAGATATGAAACTCCTGCCACATTGCATGAAAGCTCTGGAGAGGGTGACTGACAAATGAATATGCAGAGAAGTAGAAAGTAAGATACGAACCGAACAATTCAGATTCAGATCAGGATGCAGCACAACTGACCTGATGTTTGCAGTGAGAAAAGTGGTGGAGAAGAAGAAAGAGATAAAGAAAGTCTAATTGGGCTTTCCTAGACTTTGAGAAAGCATATGCCAAGGTCCCAACAAAGCTGATTTGGGCAGTCCTGCGATGGTTCAAAGTCCCAGAAACATTGGTAGAATTAATGCAGGCTACTTACAAGGATTCAATTACTCAAGTACAAGCAGTGTTTGGTCTCATAGAGGGGTTACCAGTGAGAGTGCGTGTGCACCAGGGTTCATCTGTGAGAAACTGCTGTTCATTCTGGTGATGGAGAACATTAGCAAACAGGTCGGAGGGGACAGATGAACAAACTTGCTGTATGCAGATGATGTGGCATTACAGGTAATCTTTGAGCAAAAAATTCAGGAAAGGATAGGAGAATGGAATGCAAAACTAAAGATACATGGAATGAAACTGCACACTGATAAGGAGCTGTAATGTCAGTAAATGGTAGAGTTCAGAAGAAGATGAGAATTGAGATAGACGGGAAAATAGTGGAACCGTTTAACAGCTTCAGGTAGCTGGGAGGGGTGGTTGAGGAGAAGGGAAGTCTGAATGTAGAGATCAAAGCTAGAATCAGAGGGGCTGCAGCCAACTGGCATAGAGTATCGTGTAGAGTAGGACAGAAGAACACTAAGGAAAGTGGATAGTAAGGTGAGGTGTACAAACCAGTAGTGCAACCAGTACTCATGTATGGCACAGAAACCTGGGCAGTAAAGCCAGAGCAGTCGAGGAAGCTAGAGGTGATGGAAATGTAGTGGTAAGATGCACACTGTGGGATAGACAAAGAAATAAGGACATAAGAGCCAAAGTCAAAGTAGCTCCAATTGCAGAAAGGGTCAAACACATTATGGGGGCTTGGGCACATGTGCAGAAAAACAGAAGATAATTTGGTGAAGAAGATTTGGGACAGACAGGAAGAAACTAGGGCATTCAGCAAAGAGGTGGCTGGATTTTGTGAGATATGACCTGTGACTGTCAGGCATGAGTGTCAAAGAAGGTAGGAGAGTGGCATGGAATAGAGAGACATGACAACAGTTGACATGACACCCCAACCTCATGTAGAAAATGGGAAAAGGGAGTTATGATGATGACGATACTTGTTTGGGCTGTCTTTGGATATTCGTATTGCAAAATATAATGGCTAATAATCACCATGGGAAAACGGGGCTCTGCTTCTTAAGATCCTCACAGATTCATAGCTTAGTAAGTACCTATGAATCTAAATGGACAAGCGATAACAGGACTGAAGAGATAAGATTCTAAACTTTGGTATCTTTACAAAATGACTGAAAAACGAAAATCTGGCACAGGCCTCCAAGTCCTTTCTTTCTTTGGAAATAGAAATACATAAAACCCTCTGCCCATCTTGCAGGCTGACAATGGCTGTTTGGCTTTTAAATGTAACAGTTCCAGAACTGGAGGAAAACAAGATGTGGTTTACTGGGCAAGGAGGAATACCCTGGAAAGGAGGGATGAAGGGATTCCCACTGCGTAGTGCACCCCTGTCAAATTACTTTGCGAGCCCATTTGACTGAAACAGTATGATGCCACATAGGAAGGTGTACACTAAGACAGAGGGAGAGACTGACAGGAAGAGAGGGTGGGGGAGTGTGATGAGGCCAGTAGTCATCCAGGCGTTCTGAACTGTCCTGGACTTTGACAAGCTTTCCCTTTCTTTTTAGAGCCTCCTTAAACATTGCATTTTAAAATTCTGTTCTTGGCACCTTGCTGCTTGAATTGCTTTTAGAAAAAAAGATGCTGACGGGGAAGGAAAATTTTATTTGCCTGAACAAAGGAAGGCTGGAAGATTAGGATCACTCCATAAATCATCTTTCTCCTCCCATCACATTTCTTGAGTACCTCTGCTATTGTAGGGCTAAACAGAACTTTATTTTCTGGGGAGACTTTAAACTTTCAGTTTTAATCTGTTAAGGAAGATTTTGAGAACATAACCAGCATATCTTGAAGGTTCATTGGTAAATACTAAGCTATTTAAGCCTAGCCAATAATTCCAGGTCAGGCTCAAACCCTGTATATTGTGCCTATGGAGTGAAGACCTTAACCATTATGCTAAACACACTTGTGACTGACCCAGAAGTTGCTGTGAGACACATTATCAGCAGCATTATAGGAACCCTTTAAGGCATACTTAATTACATGACATGCAGAAACAGATGAAGCATTCAAAGAAATGTTCATCTCTTAAGAGTGAAGGTTAACTGTTAACTTTTTTCATGTTCTGTAAAAACGGAAGTAAAGGGTGTGAGGTTGGCATAGTGGTCAAGGTGTTCACCTTGCAAACACAAGGTGCAGGGTTTGATTCTCACATGGGGTAATTAACTAGGCTTAAAATAGCCCACAAGGGCAGTTAGCCTAGTAAAAGCCTATGTGAGCCTGGCAGTTTAAAATTCTGAAAGCTGAAGTGGCAGAAAATAAAACTTTCTTCCCAAAATTGTCAAAAGCTTTCCTATCCTTGTCGGAGGGAGTGGAATTAGCATTATCAATTTGTCTAACAGAAGCAGTTTTTCATAAGGAAATTCTTCAGGGTCTGCTTTAGTAATAGAAAACAAGAATTTGAGTGAGAGGTACCTTATATAACCTGCCATACTTCTTGGGGTCAGGGGTTTGACTGTCAGGGAAACAAAAAGCCATCAGAAAAACATTCTCCAGAGCAGATAAAACAGGAGATACATTTACAAGTTGAGGAACATCAAACTGTAACAAATCATTCTCGGTACAACAAAAAGAATGTGTCATTTTAGATAAGGCATCAGAAAAAGATAAATCCTCAGGAGGGAAGTCTGAAGTCACACTCTCCTTAGAATCAGAATCTTCAGCCTGAGAAGAAGACCTTGAAGCATGACATTCTCTCTCCAATTCTTGCCCTTCTGATGAAAATAAGTATCGGAAAGATGGAACTATTTTATTTTCTTATCTAAAGGAGAAACAGGCACAGTAAAGCAGAAATCAATTCCCTGACAAATTCCAGCAAGTCTTCCTTGTTCCTAAAAACAGAGACAGGAGAAGGTACATTTATTGTTTTACTTTTTGTTTACCTTTCCTGGGCGAATTCCCTGAAAAAGGATGACAATAATACAGGCACACTCAGCTAGGGTTCAGACCTGGTGAATTCCCTGGAAAAGGATGGCATAATACAGGCACACTCAGCCAGGGTTCAGACCTGGTGAATTCCCTGGAAAAGGATGACATAATACAGGCACACTCAGCCAGGGTTCAGGCTTCCTACCTGAGTAAAGTGGCATCCAAACACGAACAAGATGGTTCTCTCTTGCTCATGTAGAATAATCCCACAGCCACAGCGGACATGCCTATCCTCTGGTCCTTAGTGATGTAGGTGCTATACCATAGGAACTGGGGGAAACCAATGAATGATTTCAGGAACTAAGACCAGCCATGGCAGACTCACTCATTGGTGAATGAGACAAAGAAAGAGTCGGCCTGACACCCAAAGACTCCCCGACAACCTTTTTTTCTTTTTATGGACAGGAAGGTAAGAACTGAGGAAATTGGTAGCTTATTATCTGATTAGCCATAAAAGAAGCCTCAAAGAAAGTAGCAGTCCACAAAAATCACAAAACCTGATAGGCCAAAGAAGAGCCATAAAGACGATAGAGTGAACTATTGAGGATAAGAAAGAAATTATGTATTGTTACTATTATGTAAAAAGTCCAGAATTTCCAGACACAAGATATGCAAAACAATTAAGAGAGAAATTAGAGGAAAGAATAATACTTCCACAGGAAAAACTGTCAGAAGCTTTAAAATTTGTGTTCATTAATACAACAGATTTTTGAAAACAGTATATAGATCAAGAAACTGTGATCTGTTTGGAAAAAGAAGCATCTGAGGAAGTGTGAAAATATAAATAACAAAACCTAAGAGATATTTGAAAAATATAAAAAAGAAATATGGACATGGGAAAGAAAGAGAGAATTGATATTGTGCAATATTTATGCAAAGGAGAAAGCCAAATTAACTAATATAGGGAAGGCAACCCCAAAGATATTCAAAGAGAAATACAGGCAAAGACATCCAGATATGGAAAATTTCAAAATAAAAAAATAATGTCACAAAGATGGAATGTGGAAAAGAAGATTAATAAAGCGGAAGTTAAAGAAATATAAGTTGATGGCACAGTGGTGCAGTGGTAGCATTGTTGCCTCACAGCAAGCGGTTCTCCAGTTCGATTCTCGACCGGGGTGCCTTCTGTGTGGAGTTTGCATGTTCTCCCTGCATTCATGCAGGTTTCCTCTGGGTGCTCTGGTTTCCTCCCACGTTGCAAAGACTTGCGTCTGGAGTGTTTCTCCTCGGCCCTCTGCTGAAAATTGGCTTTGTTCCAGGTTGGACTTTCCCAGTAAACAAATGTTAAATAAATAAAATAAATAGTTGAAGTTATGGAGTGCCTGCAAAGTGAAGGATTTAATGTAGAAGGTCTAACACAGACTACATCACAGCATGATGGAATGAGTCCCCAGAATAAGGAAAAGCAAGAAGATCAGGAGACGTGAAGAAGAAATATGGGCATGAGAAAGGAAAAGAGATTTAATATGGTGTAATATTTATGTAAAGGAGAAAGCAAAACTAACCAATACAAAAAGAGCAGCACCAAAGGTATTTGAAAAAAATATATAGGAAAAGGAATCCAGATATGGAAAACTTTACAATACAAAAAATAAGAAGACTAAGAAAAAGAGTAAAAAAAGAAATTAGTAATGGAGAAGTCAAAGAAATAGAAATTGCGGTTATGGAGAACCTGCAAAGAGAAAGATTTAATGTAGAAAATCCAACATAGAAAGCACCACAGCAGGATGAAACAATGGATATCCAAATTAAGGGGAAACCAGTAGAACAGGAAGCAACTGACCAGGTGCCATATCAAGATATTTTGCAGCTTTCCACAGGAAACCAGTGTAAATGTTCACTTGAAGCTAAACAGCAAGGAAAGGAACAGGAAACTGTGGAAACTCTGATGCAGTCAATGTTGAGGAGTGATAGGCCAGTGAGCTCCCATGTGACAGAACAACGGATGGCACAGGATGAAATTGAAGAGAATGTGCCACAGGAAGATGCTATAGAACTTTCTATAGAATGTCTGCAGGAAATGGAAAACAAGGGATGTACCCTCAGTTTGGAAGAAAAGGAGTTAAGAGAAGAGTTGCTTGATTTAATGGACATGGATAGATATATCAAGATCAGGACATTTTTTGAGATGGTACGGCATGCCAGCACCTCTACTGGTGTTAATTTTAAGTAATTTTCTTATTTTTAACAAAAAAAAAAAAAAAGCTTACTTTTTTAAGGGCTAGAATGCCCTTTGCATCCAGTCGCACAGATGCAGAAGATTCTTTGTCTGTGCAACTGATTGTTTACATCTTCTTTCGCGTGCACAGAATTTGAACTCCTGAAGGTGTTTTTGGACTGTGGAGTGAGAACTACAAATGAACAAGTGAGTGGAAGGTAGGTGCATGTCCGTGTTAAGACAAGTGTGTGTAAAATGCTGGAGTTATGAAAGGATGCTCATTGTACCCCATATTATCGGCTCTTGGCTTATTTGCTTTCTATACAGCTTGATGAAATAATGCCTATATAATACCAATAGCTAGGCCTGAGATTTATTATAGCTATTTTATTTTTGTCTGTGACTTACTACTCACCATTTCTGTTGTCCAGGATTTCATTTAGCCTATTTTAGGACTGGTTCAATATATTTGAACAATGTCAGAGTATGCAATCACAGGAAATAAGTAAAACTGTAATCATTCATTTAAAAATAGTATGGACACCTCTGTTCTTTTACCAAAATCACATTTTAGGATCATTGTGTTTAAAGATTTTTTTTCAGTTAACTGAATTGCAAGTGGCATTACAATATGAAGGAAAGATTGCCTTCATATCATAGCAACTTATCATAACTGGTCCATAGAAATCTGTTAAAACTGAAAATCAGATCTCGCTGGACTTTTTAAAAAAATCCACATTTTCCATCTAAATATTATTGGTATGTAGAAGTTCATAGATATGGAAAAATATGGTGTGAAGGTCCTCTGAAAATTTCATGGAATATTTTACCTGCAGACAATTGTGATGCTGGTTTACAAGATCTTGATCCAGAACTCTGTAAGTTGGCTCATTTCTGGGTTAACCTGTGTCAGTGATATGGTGCATTTCTTCTTCCATTTTCCCAATTACTGTGAGATTCCTTTCAAATCAAATTACGGAGGATGCAACTTCTTTGGTACCATTATATAAAGTGTTAATTTCAGATATGGACCAGTACTAACATCTCGGTATTGCTTTGGTGTCCTTCACAGAGAGCAGATGAAGGTCCTCAATGACACAACACACGAGGTTTGTTTATTTTGCTTCCATCGATTAAACCTGGAAATGTTTTGCCCTTTTCTTTCCTGGTTTATCTGACATATTTGTGATTCTTATGCAACCAAGGATTTAGAAAGCTAACTGTTGGTTTCCATTGTATGTAGACAATAGATTTACTATGTTACACAGGTATGAAGCAATGCCAGGATGAAAGGAGCTATTAAAATGTAATGTTTTTGTCTTTATTCATTTCTCTATTGTTCATCTGCAATCAGAGTGTTGTTTTCATGGCTTAGGATGTGTGTGTACGAGTAGATAATAAGTAGGTGTGTGTGTGTGTGTGTGTGTGTGTGTGTGTGTGTGTGTGTGTGTGTGTGTGTGTGTGTGTGTGTGTGTGTGTTTATAAGAAGTAGCAGGTAATACGTAGGTGTGTGTGTGTGTGTGTGTGTGTGTGTGTGTGTTTATAAGAAGTAGCAGGTAATAAGTAGGTGTGTGTGTGTGTGTGTGTGTGTGTGTGTGTGTGTGTGTGTGTGTGTGTGTGTGTGTGTGTGTGTTTATAAGAAGTAGCAGGTAATAATGAGGGGTGTGTGTTTATAAGAAGTAGCAGGTAATAAGTAGGTGTGTGTGTGTGTGTGTGTGTGTGTGTGTGTGTGTGTGTGTGTGTGTTTATAAGAAGTAGCAGGTAATAAGTAGGTGTGTGTGTGTGTGTGTGTGTTTGTGTGTGTGTTTATAAGAAGTAGCAGGTAATACGTAGGTGTGTGTGTGTGTGTGTGTGTGTGTGTGTGTGTGTGTGTGTGTTTATAAGAAGTAGCAGGTAATAAGTAGGTGTGTATGTGTGTGGGTGTGTGGGTGTGTGTGCATGTAGTAGACATAAACATAACTTCAGTGATTTGTGCTAGTGGATATCTTGTCAGACATGTATCATCAGGATGAGCACTGAGAGAGACAGATTCCTGTGCTGTGCCGATAGCCTGCATAAGTCTCTGTGTTACATGTTACAAGATCTCAGCTCATACATACAGTCTAGTCTACAGATGATAACCGAGTTTAAAATGGTGTGTGGCTTTTGCAGGTTGACAGATTTTACAGGGTACTAAACATCAAGGTAATGAATTTTAGATTTTGATCTGATCCATTTCTTGTACATGTTGACAGCTTTCTTGAAATAGCAGGATACTGCTAATTAGGTAAGTGTGCACTTAATTTGGTTTCCTAGTTTAGCCAACAAACAGTTTCAGTTCTGTTAGTCATTATGATACAAGTGATAAGAACAAGCTCTGAATCTTTTACAGTACACAACATATGCAGAGTAACCTAGCAAATTTTGTATTTGGTAAAGGTAATTGAGGTGGCAGGATATTAATAAAATGGTAAATAGGTAGTGTAAATTTAACGCATTTTGAAATGTCACATTAAGTAAAGGATATTGTTACACAAGATTATAAAATAGATTAATTAGGGAAAATTGTAGGTTGTAGTATAATGAATATGCAAATCAGTTACTAGGCTAGATTCATCAACACCAACAATATAATTTTTAAGTGTGTCATTGTCTACTAATGTTTTAAAAGTCTAAGATGACAATGAATGTAAACCATAATGTGGATATTTATTATCTAAAATGTGTCAAGGTGTAATACATACATATTTTTTCACAAAAGCCGTACAGTGATATAAATCATAACAATATACTTAATCACCCAATGCAAAATCTAAGCCAAGATCTAGCTAGCTACAATTAATTCTGTGTGAGCTTTAGATTATCCGATGATATCTCAAAAAATGTTATGAATGACTCATGATGAAATGTTACCTTCCAACGGATACAGACTGGAGAATAGCCTATATAAAACACTGTGGAATATTTATATAATAAATGCCCTGATAACTTTTAAATGATACTAGTCAAACAACATTACATCATTCCATTTTAGTGATGAAAGTACTGATGTAATCATGTTCCTGGGTGCAAAGTATGGTTTGATTAGAACCAACAAGAGTAAAAAAGTAGTAAAAAAGTACTGCCAAAATCCACGGAACACGGAGCCCAGACTCACAATGTTACACCAGATACTCAAAACCACGTACTGTAAAGCGTTAAGCGTTTAATTGTAAAATCCACTTTTCGTCAAGGAAACACCTCAACTTCTTCAGAACAATCAGACATTATAGTCCAACCCATTTAAATACAATGAAACCAAGTCACATGTTTGAATACATTAAATCCGTTACCATTTAAAAATATATCGTCATTCAGTACACAATTTATATTACAAACTTCTATTATTAAAAATATATTGTAAAAAAGATGTTATGAAGAAAATATATTATAAAAAAGTATGTTATAAAAAGTATTATCAAACAATATTATCAAAAAGTATTACAAAGCTCACAACCATGTAAAACATTTGAATATACTATAATCTATATGAATTCTAAAACTTCTACGTTTGACTCACTTCCAATAAAATGTTGCGAATATACTATCTTCCTAATGCCAATGTAAACACCACTTATTAATTCTTTGGTAACTTACTTTATCTCATTAAATTCTTTAAACGCAGGATACACATAATTGAACATGTTTCGTTTAAACCTGGATATTGGCAAGCATTTGACCTTAATTGCCAAAGTAATTCACTATTTTCTAATTTTAATGATTCAGGTCCACCCCTCCCGTCACTTCTTAGTTGATGAATGACCCCAAATTTAAATGTATGCCCTGGGTGTTCATTCACATGTCTAGCCAGTGCATTTTCCAATTTACTGTTGTTTATACAGTAAATATGTTCATAGATTCTTTTGCCCAGCTTTCTGTCCGTCTTACCTATATAGAAAGCTGGGCAAAATGAACACTTAGCTAGATAGACAACTTGTTTACTCGTACAATCAAATCTTCCTGGTATTTTAAATTTCCTATTCCCTATAGAAAAATAAGTACTTGTGTCTATATATTTACAAATACGGCACATCCCACACTTGAACATCCCATCTCTATTACTAGATGTCCTAAATTTAGTCTCTAAAATAGATTTCAAGTTATTTCCTCTCCTGAAAACCACTTTAGGCAATGAAGGAAATAAATCCCTAAAGTGGCCATCCTTCATCAAGATGTCCCAATTCTTTTGAATGATACTTGATACTTCAAGTGAATCAATATTAAAGGTAGAAATGAAACTATATGGACTGAAGGATTGTTTCTCTGCTCTAACCCAGGAGTTGTCTTGTGCTATGTCACTTAAAATTGGGTTATATACACCTACAACTCTTTTATGTTGGACTTCACTCATCAATTCATGTATTAAACCAAGTGGATAACCTCTCTGGGAAAAGAAGGACTGTAATAATTAACATTTGTCTTCAAAGTCTTTGTCATTGGAAACCATTCGGGCAGCTCTGACCAGTTGTCCCTTTACCACAGATCTTTTTTGAGATAAAGGATGACAACTGGTATAATGTAAAAACATATTTGAATATGTATCTTTCCGATGGATCCTAGACACATACATTTTTCTCTGATTATCTTTACTGAGTTCCACATCTAAATATACTATTTTGTTGTTACTAAAAGTTGATGTGAAACTCAAAAAATTGGTGCTATCATTAAGACACTCAAGCATTCGTTGCATCTCGTCAACCTTACAACCAAAAAGAATAAAAATGTCGTCAAGGAAACGAGTGTAAAACCAAATTTTTTCTTTATATAAAGGGTTGTTAAACACAAACTCTCTCTCCCAATGGGCCATAACTAAGTTTGCGATGCTAGCACCACAGGGAGAACCCATAGCCACCCCTACTTTCTGTTGATAGATTGTCGTGTTGAATAACACAAAATTATATGATAAAACTGTGTCAATCAGTTCTTCTACAAGTTTAATATCTTCAATAGGCGCTCCCAGGAAACGCAGCATATTTGCAACCCATTCAATAGCCTCCTGTTGGGGTATAGATGAATATAAATCTTTCACATCTATTGTTACAAACAAGTAGTCACCACTATATCTCAATTTATTTATATTTTCTAAAAAGGACCATGAATCCTTTGAAATTTGTGTTTGCTGTTTTACATATTTCCTTAAGATATTGTCAATTACCTTCGCACAAGTGTAGGTAATACTATTCCTACTGTCCACCAATGGTCGCATTGGTGGACATTCAATATTTTTGTGCACTTTTGGAATGCCAAATAAGATAGGTAACCTAGGTGCTGGTTGGGTCATAAAATTATACATGGTTTTATCTATCCTTGCTTCAATGTATAATTCCTCTATTAATGCCCTAACCCTTCCGTATGCACCATTTAATTCATTTCTGGATACCTCCTCGTATGTGTCACTTTCAAGTATGTTCAACATTCTGTTGTTGTAATCAACAATATCCATTATCGCCAAACCCCCGCCCTTGTCCGGTTTCATTATTCGGACTTGAACTTGACCTAAAAAGGTCAGAAAATCTCTCTCCTGCCTACTGGTGTTGAATTGTTGTGTTTTAGTATGTCTTGAAGTGTGCATTTTACTTTCCAAATTACGTAAATCTAGTTCACTTAACTGTTCATACAGTGCTATTAGTGGGTGTTCAATTATGTGTATCCTGCATTTAAAGAATTTAATGAGATAAAGTAAGTTACCAAAGAATTAATAAGTGGTGTTTACATTGACATTAGGAAGATAGTATATTCGCAACATTTTATTAGAAGTGAGTCATACGTAGAAGTTTTAGAATTCATATAGATTATAGTATATTCAAATGTTTTACACGGTTGTGAGCTTTGTAATACTTTTTGATAATATTGTTTGATAATACTTTTTATAACATACTTTTTTATAATATATTTTCTTCATAACATCTTTTTTACAATATATTTTTAATAATAGAAGTTTGTAATATAAATTGTGTACTGAATAACAATATATTTTTAAATGGTAACGGATTTAATGTATTCAAACATGTGACTTGGTTTCATTGTATTTAAATGGGTTGGACTATAATGTATGATTGTTCTGAAGAAGTTGAGGTGTTTCCTTGACGAAAAGTGGATTTTACAATTAAACGCTTAACGCTTTACAGTACGTGGTTTTGAGTATCTAGTGTAACATGGTTTGATTAGAGTATTACTGTTGAGCTGAGAAAGTATGTTCCATTAGCAACTAAACATTATTTTATTGGCTTGGATTCCAGACTTATTCCTGGATTTCTCATCACATCAGAAGCTCATACAGTACCATCCTGAGATGAATACAGCATGATGTCATTTTTTTTTCACTTCTGAGCTATAGAAATCCATTTCAATAAATGTCCCATCTGCCATAGATTAAATCATGTAAAAGCTGATGTCATTATTATAAGCTCTGGAAAAAGACATGCAGTTGCTAAATCACCTCTGTCTTCCTCACACATTTCATAAGGCTTTGCTGTTTATGCAATGACCTTGTTATTTCTATTCTGAAGTACTCTAGTTATGATGTGCATCCATTTTAGACACATGACGTTGCACAGACTCCCAAAAGGACAGAAGTCTAGCTAGATGATTGCGGGAAAATAAACTAAAACATTTTCCTTTAACTTTCTGTAAAATACTTTTGCAGTCATGTCTACTTAAGCAAAATGAGTGCAACACCCCAATTATTGATGTCCACTATCAGGCTTAATAATTTGCTGTGAGGAGTGACTTCAGTTGTTGCATTATGAAGAGAGAAGATTTTATTTATTTTTTCATGAAAGAGGATTTGCAGAAAAAAAAAGGTATTTGGGGGGTCGGGATGAGTTGGGGCAGGGGTTAACCCAAATGATGCAACATATGCATACCACCACCTTTTTGCTTACAAAAAAAGCACCAATTAAGATCAATGAGAGAAATAGACCGCAGAAGGTTAATAAAACCCAAAAAGTCAGAAGTCTGATAAAACAAATGAACACAGTAATTAGGACTGTCCATAGAGATCCATGCCATATAACAGAAGTAAACAGGACATGTTACTGTGCAGCTAAATTAATAACTGATAAAGTTCTACCACAAGAACACAGGGTAGTGAGGGGAAAGAAGGGGAGAAATTGCACACCACCATGGAAGTATCAGATAGAGAAAACTATAAAGCAATTAAGACAAGAAGTGTCACTGATAGAAGACTATAGTGTCACTGATAGAAGACTACAGGAGAGGGAATAGATCAACAAAAATATTAAGAAAGATAGATGTGATAAAAGCAATGTGCAGTATTAGAACAGACCAGGATCTATCATGCACTATTGCAAATAAACAAAAATTTTTAGTACAGGCATCAAAACTTAGAAGATACACAGATAAATATAAGGGAAAAGTACAAAATAAGCAGTTTATTGATGACCCAAAAAAGTTTTATAGAGAATTGGGAAATAAGGTAAAAGGAATTGAAAGATTGCCAAAAAAAAGTAGTAGTAGATACATTTTGGAGAAGTACCTATGAAGATCCTGTGGAACATAACAAAGATGCTAAATAGATCGAAGAAGTAAAAGAAAGAATAAGAAGTTTAATGGTATAGGATATGAAATGGGATGAAGTAACAGCCAGAGAGAGTGAAACAAAGTTAATAAGAGCCTCTAAATGGAAAATCGCAGGCCCAGATGCAGTACCTAACTTTTGTTTAAAAGTATTAACATTTTTGCATGAGGATTTAGCTATGAGTAAGAACTATTTATATGTGCACTCCAAACGGACACCAACCTGGCTAACAACAGGCAAAACAATGCTCTTACTTAAGAGTGAACCTGCAAGCTACCCTAAAAATTACAGACCAATAACTTGCCTTCCGACTATGTATAAACAAAACATGGGAATTGACGCAAAGTTTATAGTCATTTAGAAGAAAACTCAAGTATGGCAGTAGAACAAAAGGGCAATAAAATAAAGTCATATGGAACAAAGGATTATTTGCTGTTAAATAAAGTTATAGTGGAGAACTGTAAAAAAAGGGAATAATTTACGTATGTCATGAATAGACTACAAAAAAGCATTTGATAGTATCCCACATTTATGGATAAAAGAGTGATTACAATGTATAAGATACACACTACACTTATTGACTACATTACAGTGACCATGAAACAATTTCAGACCAATTTGCAATTAAGCCATGATAAAGGACAGATTATTATCCTAGGGATAAAAATTCAAAGGGGATATTCCAGAGTGACTCTCTGTCACCGCTGCTATTCTGCCTTGCCTTCAACCCATTAAGCTGTTTACTTAACAGCTTAGGCCATGGCTACAATTTGGCTTCCAGAA
This sequence comes from Protopterus annectens, assembly GCF_019279795.1. NCBI lineage: Eukaryota > Metazoa > Chordata > Ceratodontiformes > Protopteridae > Protopterus > Protopterus annectens. Next base: position 1,786,161,266 of record NC_056732.1, read on the forward strand.
AACAACAAATTCTAATGACTTCTTATCTTCTCTTTGTTGATTATTTAAAACTGTATAGCTCATCAGATGAGGAACTGAAAGCACAGCTACAGGTTGTCAAAACTTTTTCAGGTATTAGAATGTCATTTGGTCTTGATAAATGTGTAAAAGCAACCTTTAAAGCAGGAAAACTGCAGCACCAAGAAAACATCAGTTTGGGACAAGAATGTGATATAAAACAACTTGAGCAAGAGGGAGTGTATAAATACTTGGGAACTGATGAAGAATCAGCAATAAAACCTGAACAAATGTGAATAAAACAGTAAGGAATACTTTAGAAGACTTTAATCCTGAGAACAGCATTGACATCTATGAACAAGAATCAGGCTATAAACCAGTTTGCTCTCCCTGTCCTAACTTACAGTATTGGAGTGATTGACTGGCCCCAAAAAGTGTTGGATAGATTAGATATTAAAACAAGAAGGATGCTTCATGCTCACCAAATGATTTATAAAAATCAGTGTATACCAAGATTATATAGTCCTCATTCCAAAGGAGGGGTGGGCCTCCTTGAAACTGATTACATGCATTGATCTGCAATCATGGGACTCCACACATATCTACTGACCTCACAAGATCCAAATGTAGTGAAAGTTCTGAAACATGAGGAGAATAAATCTAAGATGACATCTCTGCTTAATTTAGCAGAAGCATATCAATGTCAAGCAGAAATGGAAATCAAACCAGAAATAGATAAAAACCAGGCAGCAACTGAATGTGCCAAAAACAAAAGAAAGAATATAAGGTGATGGACTAGATGAGAAGGCAAGAAATGTGGAAAAAGCATAAATATAGTTGCAAGTATAGAAAACGTCTGGAAAAACCTCATGTTTACCAGGAAAGAACGCAGGAATGGTTAAGGAGAGGTGTATTCAAACCAGATGAAAGGTTAATATTGGCAGCCCAAGATAGTGGGTTACATACATTCTGATTTACAAAGTTCATTGAACATGTGGGAGAAACACACAAATGCAGGTTTTGTAAAACTGAATTAGAAACAGTCACACACCACATTGCTGGTTGCGACACATAATAATGTGGCGAGAATGTTGCACTGGGGATTGTGCAAACATTATGGTATTGAAGTGGCTGAAAAACACTGGTAACATGAGCCACAAAGCATCTTAGAAAATGATGAAGTCTATATCACATGGGATCACCCATTACCAACAGTTCAAAAGACAGATGCTAGAAAACTGGATATAGTGGTCCAAGAAAAGAAGACAAAAGTAGCATTGATCATTGAAATCACCCCACCCAGTGACTTCAGTGTCTTGCATATGGAGAGACACAAATTCATAAAATACCAGGATCTGCAGGCAGAAATGAGACCCATGTGAAGAAAGGTACCCAGACGGTTCCAATAGTAGTAGGAGCAACGGGTCTTATGAAAAAAATCTACAATTATATTTGGATATGTTACCAATCCATGTAACCCTGTATGAATTGCAGAAGGAGTCGTTACTAGGCACATTGCGGGTGCTGCGAATAGCACTTTTGGCTGACATCAAAGATTGAAACAATACTAATTTCATGAACTTTAATCATACTTTGACTTAAGAATGCGGTCCATTCCCATTATATTAGAAACCCAAAAGATTTGGAGAAATTAAAAAAAGCAGAGCCTGCAAAAATCAATAAAATCTATGCTAGATAACAAAAGTGGTTTTAATGTATAAAAAAAACACTCTTGACACTCCCAAAAAGTACCAAGACTAACACACTGTCTATGCAAGTAGTAGAATATATCTCTACTAATCATACTGTAAGAACAACAATCATATGTTACTACCTGCTATACCTTTAGTTGTATGTCTAAACCAATATGCTTATGTAAATATCTTATGCAACCATATGTTATTATTTGCTATTTTTTTAACTGTATTTGTAAACCACAATGCTCATGTAACTATCTTATTTATAGTATGTTAGCAATTGTGTCTGGAACTTTGCTCCCTGGGCTTCTGCTGAAAACAGACAGCTTTGTCCAGTCGGACCTCCCCAGTAAACTAATGTAAAATAAATAAATAAATAAGTTTTCACAGGCATTCACCGAACTCAAAGCCCTTGTATCAGAATGGCAGACCAAACAAAAACAGTTTCTTAGCATAACTGGCTTCACAGAAAAATAAAATATTGCTAAGTTTTCTCAAGGATGGGACTATCTGCTCAGCCTTGGAGGATATCTAGCAACCAACACTTCCACAAAGCCAGCCAATGGAGCTCACTTTAGTAGTAAGAAAGCTTTAAAGATTTTGGCACTCTGACAGTCTGTTATATTGAACCCTGCTTGAGTGCCTGACAGCGCATGTGGAAGGTGTTCTTAAGCTTTGACAGCTGGTCAGTTGGTGAGGATAGGACCCAAATAGCTTATGACTTCAGCAGTGATCTAAGAATTAAGGATTCTTCTCTTTAACCATTCTCCATGTATGCACAGCAATACTATAATGGTGTTTTATAACCTGTAAGATAATATTACACTCACAGTGATCCCATTCTCCATGTATGCACAGCAATACTATAATGGTGTTTTATAACCTGTAAGATAATATTACCCTCACAGTGAATGCCACCATCTGATACTTGATAATAAGCTCGTTCTTACCCCTACTAGAGGTAGCAACATCCTTGACCTGGTCATTACTAACATGGGTGACCATTGCTCTACACTAATAGTCAATTCCTCCCTGGTTAGATCCGACCACAAACAAATCACCTTGGAAATTCATATCCCTCCCATCCCCCCTGCAAAGGTAACCACCATGAAAAACTTCTCCAAAGTTAACTTTGGGCTCCTAAACACATAGCTGGCTAACTTCACGGCCCCCATGCAAATGGAGAATAGTTGCATGACCACCGAATCATACACCAATGCACTGTACGAACATGTACTCAAATGCATGGATCTCGCCATACCTAAAAGAACCAAGACGCTGTCCTCCAAAAAAAAGAAAGCCAATCTGGTGGTCCCCTGCCATAAACAAACTCTACAACAGAAGGAGGAAACTGATGCGGAATAAGGTGAAGTCCCAAGACTGGAAAAACTCCCTTATCAGCCTCAACAAAAAGTTGAGATCCTTCATCAAATCCTCTAAAGCTAGTTATGAAAACAGAATTGCAGCAGATAGTAAAGACCATCACAAGGCCTTCTATAGTTATGTAAAGAATCTCCACGGCAATACCCAGATTTGCTCTGAGCTACTGCACAATGGTACCTCCTATACCGAGCCAACAGATATTGTCAGTATACTGGCTGACAGATTCAGTGCCAACTTTACCCTTCTCTCCCCCACCCAAGGACCAATCACAATACCAGTAGATTGCCAGGTACCGAGTATTACTGCTGCACAGGTTAAAACAGCACTGTCCAAGTCCAGGAATACAGCTTCTATGGGACCTGGCAATATCCCTGGCTGTGTTCTACATGAACTACAGAGTGAAATGGCGCCTCACCTCTGTGCCCTGTTCAATCACAGCCTCACCTCAGGCATTTTGCCCTACACAATGGTGCACTGCTACAGACATCACTCTCCACAAAGGAGGAGCAACTACAGACACTGGGAACTATTATCCCATTAGCCTAATGAGTCTGATATGCAAAGCTATGGAATGCATCCTCCTGGACTTAATAAACAAGGATATAGGGAATCTCCAAACTCTGGATCCCACACAGTTTGTTTTTTTGTGAAGGGTAGATCATGGCTACTCAACCTGGTAAACTTCTTTGAGTCAGTCACTAGAGCTGTGAATGAAGGCAAGGTGATTCATACAGTCTACCCTGATCTGGCCAAGGCCTTTGATACTATTCCCCACTCAGGAATCATAGAAAAACTTACTAAGCTAGGCATCAACCCCTATATCACTAGGCGGGTTGCAAACTGGCTCGCAGATAGAACCCACAGTGTGAAAGTAGCTGACTCCAAGTCAGACTGCCGACCAGTCACGAATGGAGTCCCACAGGGTTTGGTCCTGGGTCCTCTCCTGTTTGGTATCTACTTTTCTGAAGTGCAGTCCAACACAAAGGGACTCTGTTTGATAAAGTTCACAAACAGTTGCAAGTTGGGAGCTATTATTAACTCCCCAAGTGATGTTTACATCCTACAGAAAGGCCTCACTGAGACCTACAACTGGTGTCAGAACCATGGCCTTAAGCTCAATGCAAAAAAAATGTGTCATCATCCTCTTTGGGAAAAAACCCAGTTCCCATGAACTACTATATTGATGGTAGTCCATAAACACAGAAGGCGTTATAAGAGATCTGGGAACACAGGTTGAGAGCAACCTCTCTTTTGACCACCACACTGCCACTGTGGTCAGAAAGTCCTTCTATGTGACGCATCTAATTACTAAGGATTTTGCATCCAGGAGGAAAGAGGTCATTGTCTCCCTCTACTGTTCCCTCATTAGGCCAGTCGAATATAATGCCCCATTTGGAATCTACCTCACTAGATACCTGCAACAACTGGAGAGGATACAAAAGTACTGCACAAATAGGATCCTAGGCCTTAAACACTTGTCCTATATGGACAGACTCAAAAAATTCCAACTATTCTCTATCTCTTAGCACCTACTTAGAAGCAATCTCTGCTTGACTTATGAAGCCATGTCTGACCCAGCTCTGTTAGAAATGCTACATCTAAAGAAATGCCAATCCCTCCACACCACATGCTCCAGAGACCTCAGCATATTTACCACAATCAACAGAACGTGCTGGAGGGACAGGTTCATAAGCCAGAGACTGCCCATGCTATGGAATAGACTTCCCACACATGTCAAACAGAGCACCACACTGGTCCTCTTCAAGAGAAATCTTGATGAGTGGATTTGAAATAGAAAATTCACCCCAGAGATCACTCCAGTGTCTCTACTTGACAGAGGCACTGGAAACTAAGGTTGGGTGGCATGATGACAGGGTAATCCTACGGGCTAGGCCTGTAAACCTATGCCATTCCTCCCCAAGTTGGAAAAATGACCTGGATTGGCAAGTCCCATATAGTTATAGGTTCATACATTAGTACTAGGCTAACTGCTGTTGCAGATCACTTTGTCAAACATTTGATGTTTAAAATTAACCCATCCCATTGGCGTTCCAAGATCTATATTTATATATTACTCTTAATTACTCGATCGGAACACTGATATTTTGTGGGATCCCATATGTTGGATTAAAGCATTTAGGAGCTGCACCTGTCCATTTGTAGGATTGGGACAGTTCTGGGGTAAATTTCCTATTTTCTGTTCATAGATACAAATTATGCTTGAATGTGGTCAGATTTTATGTGGATGGGGGTATCTGTTCCAGAACAGTGATATCCTCTGCAAGATATACCCTCTGCAAGATATACTGGTCCCTCAAAACCATTCTGTTAATGTTGCAGAAGAGGTTTAAGTCCCTGAATTGAGTACTTCTGATGCCATTTGACTTGTTGATGTGCAATAAATCCATCAGTAATTGGACTGAGGATGCCTTATGCACCAGACACAGGTCATCTTTTAGCAGTCTGTAGGAGACCAAATATAGTGAATGGGCTTTGAGGCAGTCTATGTAGGACATATTGTATAGACTTTGCATCTTTTTTTGTAGGGTATCTGAGGAAATTCCAGTTGTTCCACATGACTGGACCAATACACAACAAATGGGCATTATACTCAATGATTGTCCTAATGTGGGCAGAGTAAACGGTGACAGTAACATTCCTGGATCAAAAAGCAATCCCGTTGTTTATGAGAAACACAGTAAAAGTGTTGCATTCAATATTTTACCTTAAATGATGACAAGACAATTCTTCCACTCTTTCAGTGGTATTTATTACACACATGTGGGAGCCTCATGGAGAGTACCAGGGAGGCTCCCTGAACAAAGGAATGCATAAGCTTATATGCTAGTGATACTGCTGACAGTACAAAAATATAAACTAGATCAATTAAATTAGTACAAAAGACAATTAACCAATCAGTGGTTTACTTGTAGGCTTAAAGCAGTTCACATTACTATATCTCTAGACAGAAAAGGAAAATCGGATGCACTTCCATATAAGGCACATTTCCTGCTTTCAAGCAGGCTCTTGGTTTTCAGTACTTTTCTACTATTCACAGTTTACTCGGAGTTCGCAGTACAAAGATCTTAATGTATGCATATTATCATATACTCAATTTCCTTAAACACATACTTTAGTCGTTCATATTCTACAATCCCCCATTTGATGCTGTGTAAGCATCACCATTTAGTCTATCATACATTTTCCCTAAGTCTAGCATAACCATGTGGCTGGTTCCTTCAACATTGTCACACATTTTTATTTCATCATCCATATTTATGACTGCAGGCATATAAAACTTTGGCACCTTTTTAGTAGTCTGAGAAGACATTAATTTCAAAATCAATGCTTTGATTAAAAACACAACAAGAAAGGCAATAAGAGCTAATACTGTGATTAATAAAATTAACTTCAATAGTCCACCTCCTCAACCTGAAAACAGGTTGGTTAACCATGCCCATGTTGAGTTATCGGCCTCCTTGGCCTTAGAGAGTTCAGAGACTCTCTGAATGAGTTCAAGATGACTTTCAATTTTGTGCTGATTGTCAGGAATATACGTACAACACTCCTCTTGGATTAAAGCGCAAGTTCCACCTTTCGCTGTTGGGGTGAAATCGAGAGCCATACGGTTTTGGAGGACTACAGCTCTCATAGCAGTCATTTCATCAGTCACTAGTTCTAAAGCAGAAAATGTGACATTGCTTAATACTTCAAGCAATTTGGACAGTTTTCTCAGTTCCCAAATTGTTTTTACTGCCCCGTATGCTGGAATTATGACGTCATCACCCAAGTCCATATGAGATAGTCCTTTGGTGCCAGCATGAGCACCAATAAGTCATGATAATAAATCCATGGTGTCAATTTGGCCTACCAGATTTGCCAGGCTTTTTAACCTCTCAAACATTCCGAATTTTACCTTGAGATAAAGCAGATGTATGTCTGATGGCTAGGACTAAATAACTTAAGAAACAGCTACCAGACCAGTTTCCTGGTAGCCATTTATAGGCGCCTTTACCACACACAAAGTAGCAATTTTCCACTTTAGTGGTGATATTACTTTCTATATAACCTTGTTCAGAATGAAACACCTTCTTATCGATCAATCCCAGCTGTTGGTATAGGACGGAATTATTTCTTACCTCTTCGTATGTTTTATGCACCAGTTCCCAAAATGAATCATAGGTTGTGTTACAGTAGGAGGAGTTATTATTACACCTGTAGGGAACTGTCACATTGCAGATACCTTGACTTTACCAAATTTTTGAAAACACACAATTCCATCTTGGCGGTTAAACAGATGTAATGCTATCCTGTCTTTTGAAGTGATATTTGAAGTGTCATAGATCAGGTTCTTCCAGGTTTCATTAGCCCCAAAGGGACTGTACTTAGCATCAATCCCCCATGAACAGTAGGTAAAGCAGTACAAATCCAACAATCAGAGATATTGAGGGATGATGCATAGGCAAATTCAATAGCTTGGTAGGTGTTGAAAGGTGGATGCCAAATAGCTCGCTTGGTGTGATGCGTCGATGGAGCAGGAAATTAAAATGGCCACATTAAAAATAACAGTACAACAAAAATGACCACCAAAATGGTTGTCCAATATTTTTGTGGAAATGGTTGTTGAGTCTGCATAGTGTCAGGAGTTTGGAGTTTTCCAAAAGGGTAGATGTTAAGCATTGTCATGTACTGGAACAGTTTTACTTTGATTATGAGTAGCAATGGGAGGAGAATCTGGAGTTGAAAAAGGTAAAGGCTGTTGGTCTTCAGACGGCACAACTTGTGTGAAATGTGGATCCAGGTTGGAGATCCTTGCAGTCGCACAGCAGATGATGTTGTCAGAAGAACCAGGAAGGGCCCCTTCCAGCGTGGCTGGAGCACTGTTTTTCTAGAGAAAGACTTAATGTAAACCCAATCACCTGATTGTAGGGCAGATGACAGGAAATGATCTGGAAGATGTTGAACAGCTGCTACTTGTCGTTGGTGAAACTGTAGGAAGGAAACAAGAGATTTGCAGTACGAGAGAATATCATTATCAAATGCATCATATTCAGAAAGGGGTGGTGGTGGTATCATGGGCATACGCAGAGGGTGACCCATGAGAATTTCATGTGGAGAAAGACCCTTAGTAGGATGTGGTTGTGCTCGCATAGAAAGTAAGGCTAGTGGTAAGGCCTGTACCCAAGTTAAGCCTGTTTCTGAAGTGACTTTAGCAAGTCTAGTTTTCAAGGTCTGATTCATTTGTTCAATAATACCTGATGCCTGTGGTCTATATGGGCAATGGAATTTCAAAGTAATGCCTAGCATTGTACACAATGATTCAACTAACTTAGCAGTAAAATGCGTTCCGCGGTCAGAGTATATCTGGGAAGGAACACCAAAACGAGGTAACCATTCATCACACAATATTTTTGCAACTGAAATAGCATTGTTTTTAGCACATGGGTAGGCTTCTAACTATCCCAAAAAAATATCAACAACAGTCAAAACATATTTAAAATGAGTACAAGGTGAGAGTTCAATAAAGTCCCACTGTAAAGCACAAAATGGTCCCATTGGTTTTGGCACTGGTTGAGCGGGAGCCAGAGTGCCTTTTGAAACATTATGCTGTAAACAAATGGAGCACATGCTCTAAAAATTTTGCACAGAAGCAGAAAGTCCTGGGGTGAACCAATCCTTTTGGATTTGTTTGATTAATGCTTGTACCCCTACATGAGCTGGCAAATGATATGCTTTTATAAGAGAATTTAACATAGATATAGGGCAAATTAATCTGCCACCAGGATACTGCCAAAATGAATCAGAGCATTTGAAACAGCTTTGGGCCAGCCATGTTTTTCTTTCTGATTCCGATGCTTCACTTTATAAAGTTTTATAAACAGTAGTGTCAAAAGTAACTGTTTGTAAGATAGGCTGCAGCAATTGTCCCTGAGCAGTATGTGAAAGAGCAGCCTGCTTGGCAGCCCAGTCAGACAAATTATTTCCCTTAACTACTAGGGAGTCGTTAGACTGGTGAGCTGCACACTTGACAACAGCAATTTTAGAAGGTAATAATAAATCCTGTAAAAGGTGATCAATATACAGGTAATTTTTAATTGGTGCCCCAGAGGATGTCAAAACCCCCCTTTCCTTCCACAAGATACCAAAATCAGTATAAATAGTAACAGATCTGTCTTTGGCCATTTTACATGCATGCATAAGTGCCACTAATTCCACGGCTTGTGCGGAATTGCCAGGTGGTAATTGTCCAGTTTGTAAAACCTCAGATGGCGAGCAAACTGACCATGCAGCCTGGAGTTCACCAAAACTATTTTGTAAACAAGACCCATCTACGAAAAGAACTAAATCAGGATTAAGCAAAGGAACATCTTGCAAATCTAACCTAGGAGAAAGAACAGTGTTAACTACAAGTACACAGTCATGTGGTTCACCCTCGTCACTAGTTGGAATCAATGAAGCAGGGTTTAGTGGTGGGCAACGTGTAATTTGAACAGCGGGATTACTTAATAAACTTAACTCATATTTAGTGAGGCAAGCATTAGAAAGATAATGTGTTTTTGTTTTTATGAGTAACGCTTGCACTGCATGAGGTACTGCTAGTATAGTGTCATGTCCTAAAGTCAATGGTGCTGCCATATCGATCAAAACAGCAACGGCTGCCACCGCTCCTAAACAGGGTGGATAGCCAGAAGCAACAGGGTCTGAGTGCTGTAATATGCTGTAGGTCGATAGCCCCCCCCCCCCAATGTGCGCTTGCGCTAGCAGGCCTAGGGCAGTCTTGTTTATTTCACAACAGAAGAAAACAAAGGGTTTAGAATAATCTGGGAGCCCCAGGGCAGGTGGGTTTATCAGTGCCGTTTTAATAGCCTGAAAGGCGTTTTCATGTTCAGGGGACCAAAGCAGACGGTCTGTGACTTCCTTCTTTAGAAGCTGTAACAGAGGGGCTGAAATTTCTGAAAAATTGGGCACCCACTGTCTACAATAACCTGCTAGGCCAAGGAACCCCCTGAGTTGTCTTTGAGTAACAGGGCGGGGGGCAGTCTGAATGGAGGTAATTTTACTTGGAAGTATTTGACGTAATCCCATAGAAATGATGTGTCCCAGGTATTGTACCTTTTCTTGACAGAACTGCAGTTTAGATTTATTCACCTTAAACCCTTGTTCAGCTAAAAACATTAAAACTAGAAGTGAATCCTCTATACAAGACTTGGTCTCTTGTGAAGCTATAAGAATATTGTCTACATATTGAACCAATACTGAACATGGTGGTAACTGTAAATCCTGCAGTTGTCTGTGCATCTCTCTAGAGAACAGGGTTGAAGATTCTACATATCCTTGGGTTAGTCGGGTCCAAGTATATTGTTGGCCCTTATAAGTGAATGCAAACAAATACTGACGATCTGAATGTACTGGGATAGAGAAGGAAGCTGATGAGATATCTATAACCGTAAAACAATGTGCTGTAGGTGGGATACAGCTCAAAATCGTAGCTGGGTTTGGTATGATTGGAAAAACAGGCAAGACAGCTTTATTGACTGCTCACAAGTCTTGCACAAATCTGTAAGCTTGTTTGCCAGGTTTTCTTACTGGTAGAATTGGAGTGTTACATGGACTTGTTGTAGGTACTATAATTCCGTGTTGTACCAAGGCAGAAATGACGGGGGCAATACCAGATGTAGCCTCTGCCGTCAAAGGGTACTGTAGTACCCGAGGTAACTTTGCTCCGGGTTTTAAGGTTATCTTTACAGGAGTAGCTGAAATCAGAAACCCAACATTATTATCATGAGTGGTCCATAGAAGAGAGGGTAATGAATTCAAATGCTTATATTTATTGAGGTCAGATTGCATACATATTGTTTGCAGTGTGACATTTTCATCTTAAGTAGCCAAAATACTATCTTGTTTATCTGAAGGTACTTGTAAATATACTCCTTCAGCTGTGCAGAAGATGGTTGCTTCCATCTTACAGAGCAAATCTCTCCCCAATAAATTTACAGGTGCTGATGGTCCTACTAAAAATGCATGATTATCTTGTAAAGGTCCCAGAGTTACTGGGATGGTTTCAGAATATTCAATAGGAATACCAGAGACACCTACCCCTCAAATTGTGTTATTGGAGAGGGGGACATTTATTGCTGCTTCATCAGCTAACATAGACTTAGTTGCTCCAGTGTCAATTAAAAATGGGTATGGTTTATTTTTGACAAGTAACATAACATGTGGTCCATCATGATCCACAGGGATGAAAGGGCACAACTGCTGTTGCCTTTGTTCAGGGAAACTTCATTTGTGATGGCTGCTGATTGAATGGAGTCCAATTAGAATTCCACTGAGGTGACATATCAGTGGGTGGGGCAGGTTGTTCAGCCAGATACGGACATTCATTTCTCCAATGGCCTACTTAGCCACAATTGAAACAGTCCGTCTGATTATTATGGGGTGGGGCCGATCGTGTTTCCTGCCAGTTTTGTCTATTTTGGCTTCCTCCCCTTTGGCGTCCACCTCTCCCTCTTCCCTGTCCTCATCCTCCCCGTCCACGCTGCCCAAAGGCAGTACACATCTAAATCTGCACTTTAACCAATTTTTCCTGTAAGTCCTTTTTTTCTGTGCTAAGTGGTTGGAGAGGTATTACACTTGTGTGACTAATCCATGCAATCCAAGACTAGGCCAGTTTAAACACACTTCCTTTAGCTTATCCCATACTTGTGGGCATAGCCCATCTATGAAGGCAGTGGACAATCCGCTCTGTGCCGGCCCTTCGGTGGGTTCTGTGTAACCAGAATAAGCCTCAAAGGCTTCAGTGAGACGATTTAAATACTCGTCCACAGGTTCGTCTTCTTTTTGAAGAACTGACTTGATTTTGGACCAGTTGGGTGTGGGTGGGACTATTACCGTAATAGCATCTACTATACGCTGTCTGGCCGCTTCAAACCCATTATCTCCTTGTGCATCATGTTTTGGAATTGGAGTAGGGACATTAGCATGGTCCCAAATCCATTTCATCAGATCAGCCGGTATGGCGTACTGAAGAACTGCCCTGACTTCTTCTATTGTAGGATTTTGTAAACAAATATGTGCCACCAGCACATGCTGGAACTTAGCTGGATTGATACGGATAGGCGGTAGTGATTTGGTAATGGCTTGAAAATCAACAGCTGACCATGTCCTAGGTACTACAATGGTCAGTGGTTCCTGTGCACTTCTAGCATGGACTGGGTTAGGTACCTCCCTCAAAGGTAACAATCTGTCGTCATCTGATGACTCCAATTCTGAATCTGTATTAAATTTATCTGGCCCAAAATATCCATCCCCCCTGTCAATTATAGTGGGGAACTGGCCAAAATGCCTTCGTCGGTGTAAATGTCGCTTCCCTTTTCCTTTATAATAGGGTTTAGCTTTAAAATACATTACAGCTTTTGATTCTTTGAGTCTTACTACGAGTTCTTGGTCCTTCTTTTTTATCGTTCGTTTCTGGATCAGATTCACTAGATTGACTGTCCACAGCCTGTTCTCTCTCTCTCTCTAGTGGTGGAATCTTTAGTGGTGCAATCCGGCTGCTGTGTTTCAGCTTCTTGTTGAGCGAGGGGGGGCTGATACTGCGGGGGGTGCAGCTAGTGGTGCAGTCGGTGGTGGGAGGAGCCAGGCATCATCGTCCTCTGACGATTCAGTTATTTGCAATTTAGCTAATTCCTGTATAGGATAAAGCCCCTTAAACGGTGGGTCTTTCAAGAATTTACCGTTTACTACATCTAAATTATAGCAGTTTGTTGTAATTCCCTCAGTTGCTCTTTTAATTTCTGCTGATTATCCTTTAAACTACTAATAACTGAATCCTTTTCTCTTTCTTTCGCCTCTGTCATCCATTCATTAAATGCTGCCCAGCACAACCCTGGTATTCTTCTCCCTTCTTTTCTTAACTTTCCTTAAAGATTAAGCAAAATATTTTTATTAAAATTACCATTTTCTGGAAAGGCAAGTTTACCATCACCCTCATCGAGGGCGACCCAGTGACTTATAAACATACAACTGTCCCAGGACATACGAAAATACATATAACCAGCTGGTGTACCTCTTTCTGGCTCTTTTATGGTTCCCATACTCGCTCCCATTTTCACATCATAAGCTATTCTGTGTTTTACAGATGTAGCTGTGACGTTTTGTAAACGTCGTATTCCCCACTCTCGTATCTCCTTTCACTCTTACGTCGCCAGTTTTTCATTTTAACCCACTCTCATACTGCACAATCAATAGCAGAAAAAAAAAATACATGTCACTTACCTCAAAACAACTGAACGAGAGGAATTATTACATTTCTATAAAATTATCGATACCAAATTTTAAAGCAGACGAGTTGCAGGAAATGAAAGGAACACTGCCAGAACAGAAAATTCTGTCATGGGCCCTTTTTAATTAACAGTGTTTTGTTCAATCCCCAACTGCCACAGCTGTTGTCAATTCAGATCCGAGTAAACGGCACCAATTGTTGCATTTAACATTTTACCTTAAATGAAGACAAGACACTTCTTCCTCTCTTTCAGTGGTATTTATTACACACGTGTGGGAGCCTCATGGAAAGTACCAGGGAGACTCCCTGAATAAAGGAATGCATAAGCTTATATGCTGGTGATACTGCTGACAGTACAAAAATATAAACTAGACCAATTAAATTAGTACAAAAGACAATTAACCAATCAGTGGGTTACCTGTAGGCTTAAAGCAGTTCACATTACTACATCTCTAGGCAGAGAAAGAAAATCGGATGCACTTCCATATAAGGCACATTTCCTGCTTTCAAGCAGGCTCTTGGTTTTCAGTACTTTTCCACTATTCACAGTTTATTCAGAGTTCGCAGTACAAAGTCCATCTTAATGCATGCATATTATCACATACTCAATTTCCTTAAACACATACTTTAGCCGTTCATATTCTACAAAGGATATTATACTGAATGATTGCCCTAATGTGGGCTGAGTAAAGGGTGACAGTAACATTCCTAGATCTAGAAGCAGTCCCTGTATTTATGATATATACAGTAAAAGGGCATTATAGGTTCATAGGTAGATACTAGGCTATCTGCCCGAGGGCATTTATAAGCCTAGCCCGAGTGTATTTGGCTTTCGCCTCCCTATTAGATTAGCCCACTGATCCTCTGTATAGTAGGTCACAGAAGGTACCCTTTAAGATTAGTTTACTGTGCCTCTGTTGAGCAGGGACAAAGAAGAGATCCCAGGGGTCAATTTGCGATTTCCCATCCAGGCGTCCAGATTTCGCTTGAAGAGGGTCAGCGAGTGGCTATGTCTAACATGAATTGGTGTTTTATTTAAGAGTGAGGGGAGCCTCTGGGAAATGAATCTGTCCTTCCAGCATGTCCTATTTATTTTAGTGCTAAGGTTTAAGTCCCTGGAGCGTGTAGCTCAAAGGGATTTGGATTTTTTGAGGTAGAGCATGTCCATTAATTCTGGGTTAGACATGGCTTCTAGGTTAGACATGGCTTATACTCCACAATTGCCATAATGTGGGCTGAGTAAAGGGTGACTGTGATATTCCTGGATCTAGAACTTTTCCCCTTGTTTATGAGTTGCACTGTATAGAAAGACTTCTTTACCACTGAGGACATTTGCAAAAGTTAGATCCCTGTTCATATACGTTCCCAAATCTCAAATTAGTGTGTCAACTCTTCATGGTGTTTTGTCAATATGGTAGTTCCTCAATGGAGTTGACTTTCCAGACAAGATGATAATGCATTTTTTGGCATTTAGCTTTAGTCCATGAGTCTAGCACCAGTTATTTGTTTTGGACAAGCCTTACTGTCAGATATCTGACACTTTTGGGGAGTCTGTCACTGCTCCTAGCTTGCAGTTATCTGCAAACTTATTTAACCAGAGCTTTTTAGTAAGGGATTTACTACTGAGAAGTAGATGCTGAACAGAAGAGGTCCCAGCACTGTACACTGGTGGGACTCCACTGATGACTTTTCTTTTTGTGGAGGTAGCTTCCCCTATTTTGATCTCCTGCCTTGTATTTGTGAGCCAGTTAGCAGTCCATCACTGATTAAATGGCTTATTCCTGGCTTATTAAGCTTTTCTACTATGCCTGAGTGGGAGATTGTATCAGAAGTCTTGACCAGATCAATGTAGGCAGCGTGTAGTGTTTTAACTTCATCTGTTGCTTTGGTGACGTTTTTAAAAAAATCCACCAGATTTAGTAAGCATGACCTTTCATTTATGAATCTAAACTAAGGCAGGTCCAGTGTTTGGAAGTTCCTAATGTCCTTATTGATTAATTCCATAAATCTTTCCATGGCTTTGCATATGAGGCTTAGCAGACATATAGGTCTATAAGTGACTGAGTTTTTGAAAGCTTCTCTGCTATGCAGGGAATAAGTGTTGCCCATTCGCTTTCTACCAAACCTGTATGGAGGCTCATATTCAACAATGCTAGGGGTGAGATAAATGCTTCTTGCAATTCAATATGCATCCTGGGATATTATCAGAACTCGTATTCAAAGTATGTTTTACTTTTGATAGTACTTTCAGTACTTGGTCTTGTGTGACTCCTGGTTGAGTTGGTTTCAGATATTTCATGTGACATAAATGGGGAGAGAGAAATACATTTTGAATTGACTTTATCAGCTAGAAGGTTAGCTATATCTTCAACTTTGGTGTAGATAACATTGTTTACAATCAGCTCAGCACATTGCTGCATTGTGCTCTTGAGATTACAAGCATAAGTGAAAAATGCTTTTGGATTGTATTTTGCCTTAGTGGCTATTTTTGCCTCAGGCTTGGCTTTGGAAGATTTAATTATGCACCTAAGTTGATTGTTTAACTTAATGATGAGGCCTCTATCATGTGTATAGCTCTTCTTATCTTTGGTTAACCATCTCTTCCTTTTACAGTAAAGTTTGTTGATTATTAAAGTACCACAAAGGGGTTTGTTTCTGTGGTATGTCTTTCATTTATTTCTACCAGTTATAGCCACATTTATTCAGCTATTAACATGCAGGTATAGTTTATGGTGTATGTTTCCATATATTTAGCAGAGTTAACTGGGTTTGTTGGGGGTTTGAAGCTTGCAGGTATGTCACTTATTAGTAGGTAGTTTGTCTAGTTTCACAAGAAGAAACAAAGCAGAGTATGTGAACAAAGGCTCAATATCAGTAAAAATCCAAATGTCAAAATAAAACAAAATGTTGAGCCATACAGCACAGGACACAAATTTTATTAATAGAGAGTAAGTGCTTTCACGATATTGCACTGCTTCTTCAGACTACAGAAATGCCTAACAGACTCATATTTAAGCTACTACAACCCATGAAGTCAGCAGCTTACTCCAATTAACATTCTTAAAGAGACATGTATACACCTTCTATCAGACTGTCCTAGCTTTCATACAAAAGTACTAAAAAACATACATAAATATGACATTTTAAAAAAATGTATAAAAAATATCAACAGTAAATTTTAAGGTAGTAATTTACATGCACATAAAAAAGGCTTCAAAGTCGCAGCATCACTAATGCCGGGTGATCTATATGCTGTGAAATGAATAATCCACTTCTGTTCTGCTGCCTCAGTATTATTTTTAGGTCGCCACCCCTGATGGTCTCTAATAAAATCTCTAAAACAAAATTTTTTTTACGTTTTAGTTTGAAAAAAAATAGCATTGGGGCAAAATGCCAATCAAAATGTAGCCTCCAATATAACTGTATAAACCTTGGCATCAACCCAGTTATCAAGACGTTATATTTTAAATAAACAAAATCATTTGGCGTTCCTAATAGAGGAAGTATATTCCATATACATAGAACGTGATAGTCTTTGATCTAGCAACAATTCTACATCTTCCAATTTCAAATAAATAGTTACACCCCCTAGTAATATGAATCGAATCTGTATGTTCAGTGTTTATCAGTAATCACAGCTCATCATTCCTTAATGCTTGATAACATTCCTTGCATAAACCTACAACTTATGGAAAAAAGATCTAAAACTTCCAGTCTAGATTGCCGTGGAAGATTTTTCAACCCAAACATTCTGTTTGCAATTTTCTTCTGTATTCCTTCCAAACTTAATGTGTCCTCTTTGGTATATGCAAAAACTATAGTATTATATTTTATAATAGGGCAAACATATGGAATAAATATTTTTTAAATAATTCTGTATTCCTTGACACATTGTTCTTAAACATTAATGCTATAACTTCTCCAAGTTTGATGTCATCAGTGTATTTTGCCATCCAGATAAAAGAATGTTTTATATCCAAGAAAAAAAAAAACTATATTAAATAACATTGGCCCCAGTAGTGAGCCTTGTGGGACCCCTTAAGAACATTAGCCCAGTTAAATAGATAATTCATAATTCTAACTTGCTGCCTTCTCACACTCAGCCAGTTTGAGACCCAAGGTATGATGTATGAATTTATCACCTTTTCTTGCAATGCATCAATAATTACATTATGTGGAATACTGTCAAAAACCTTAAAAAGATCTATAAATGCCACAATAACAGATAAACCCTGATTCAAGGCCAATGTAACAGGATCATAAACATTAGTAAATGTTGATCTATTATAGATAAAACCATGTTAAGTCAGATCAGACAGACAATCCTTTAAATCTGAAGTCAAGACAGATATTCTCTCAAAACCCTTACACACCATGGCAGTTAGACTAATTGGCCTATAATTGGAGATTTTATCCACTGAGCCATCCTTATGACTAGGTGTAACATATGCACATTTCCAACATAAAAGGACATGACCATGAAATAACATTATATTAAAGAAGAATTCAATTATTGTGTAAATATATTTAGCATAGTTAACACAACAACATCCTGGTAAATTGTTGGGACCCAGAAAGCTGTCCTGTCTTATGTGGTCCAGTAATTTTCTTAGTGTCCAAACTAAAAAAACAGACATTTATAAATATCATCCTGTAAGGTATCACTAAGAAAGCAAATGACCCTACTTATGGAATTACTCACAAGAACACGTTTATTAAACACCTCAGCCAATTCTACTCCTTCATACAATACCTTTTATTCACAATAGTAGGACCCACTCCATTTTTTCAACTTTAAATTTCTGAACATAAGAATAGGATTCCTTTGTTGAGACATTAGACAATATATTTTTCGCATGCTTACATTTAGCTTTCAGTAATGACCACTTCAATTTCCTACTAACTAAATTGTAGCTCTTGTAGCTGTACCAGTCATATATTTTGCATATACTAAACCTCTTCCTTTTTTCTTCATTAATTTAAAATATGCTGTGCTCCACCAAGGGGTTGAGCAGGCCTCATACTTCCTGGTTATAGTTTGTCTACACTGATTTAAATGTTCCCAGCATGTGTACTCAAAAGAATCCCACATACTAACCAAATCATCAAGATTTTTCATAGATAGAACAAATGAGTTTATGAGCTCAATTGTACTTAAATAAAATAATTTGGTTTTATAAAAAATAATTTTAGCCTTATGCTTGAAATGTGAATTTGAATCCCTGTGCTTTGTTTGTATAGGCTGTCCAGTCTAGTTTAAATCACTCATAAAAATGGTATTGGGTTTTATACTGAGTGACTCTAATGCCCGTAGATAATGTGTCTTTCTTGTGTCATAGAGTGAGCTCTTTATATAGCCATTAAGTGGTAAAGGATCTTTCTGATGGTGATTTGGACATGAAGTACCTCTTGTACATCATGTTGCTTTTCAGTCCACTGTGACTGTTTTGTCACACCTGCCCACTGCGCCATCTTAGTTTTCACAAATTCTATTAAACACAGACCATCTTCTGCTTACAGTTCTTCAGTACTGTTCACAATTTCTTCTACTTTATATAATAGCATTACAGGTAATATTTACAGTTATGCATGTCTTTTGGAGGAAATATCCAAAGTTTTTTTTTCTTTTCTTTAATATGTCCTAATGAAATAGTGAACATTAAGAAACAGAAGTGTTTTACTTAATATAGAACTCTGGCCCTCTATTTGCTACTTGGTATTCCCATTTGGCCAGCTGGTCAGCCCTACACTTTTGCAAGTCATCATAATGGTGATGGCACTGCTGGTCAGAGTGGGTAATAATCTGTCAGGGTTGACAGGTGGTCACCCAATCCTTGCCAAATACTGATGATCTTCCATGTGGTGCCATATGTACCTGCCTTGATCTTTTCCTGATACAAATCCTTGAGAAGGTTAAAACATGACAAGGGTCTCATTGTTGGACCATCTTGGAGTGCAGGCTCTTGCCTTCACAAGTGATGCCATGACAGAAAGTGCCAGAAACAGAATGAAGAAAGTATGGCCAGGGCTGTATTACTCAGGTTCAGAACCACTCTCTGTGGGGTGTGACATCATCTTAACTAAATCCAAATAACCAGGTGGGACATTGCAACAGATATTGACCTTATTGTCAAGTTTGGTTTAACCAAAAATGCTTTGTCACATACATTTTTTTCTTAAAGGAAAACAAGCATTTTTGCTTACACGCTGGATAAAAAATCCATTGTATGATTAACAATTGCTATTGTTGCTTCTAATTGATAAAGGTTCATGAGTGCATGTCTCTTAGTACAACAGCATTTTTCTTTTTTCTTTTATGTTGTGGGGGGGGTAAATATTACTGTGTGTTATGTACAAATTTTAGGATCTTGTGACATGTTTGAGGAGCTAAGGGGTGACAGATGATGTTGGATAGCAGGGATTACATTTTATATTGCTGCAAACTGTCATTCAGATGACTTAATTTGTTTAATCCTATTCTGAATTAGGTTAATCTAAGGCCATTTGTATGTTTCTGTGGCAAGTTTGGGACAACTGAGGACTGCTGTGAACAGCAGAGTTATCCGCAGCATGTTTGCATCATTCTGGTCACACATGCCTAATTGTCTGGGTGATTGTTCATATCTTTCTTGATCGATGTACACAAGTACATCACTGTTCACATTTGCGTATTACTATGATTCATAGAGATAAAGGAAAAAAAAAGTCTCATTTGCATAAACTGTGTAAATGGTCCTGAATTTACATGTTGAAGTTAAACATCACCACATTAATTCACCAACACCAGAGATAGGAAGCAAATGTGTTAGGATACTGCAGACTTCTTAAAGTAAGATTTTTTTTTTAAATATTAGAATTTAATAACTAAGACTTAAAAATAAAAATTAATGACTTAGTTAAGAAATGTTGCTTTTAAATGTATGACGTGCATATTATGATGGCAATGATTGACTGCTGGACACTTTTTCGTTTAGAAGTTGATTTTCAGTAACAAAGCAGTGAGAGTGATAAGTGACAACTGAAAATAATCATTATTTTAGTGCCATTTACTGGTTGTACATAAATGGGTATAAATGCAGTCATTTAATAGTGAAGTTTGGCAGTGGTAAGGATATCATGAATGATTGATTATTAGGAGATTTCTGAGTGACAGCGATGAATAAAAATTGCAATATTATGAATATTTGACAGCAGCAGATGATAAAAAAATGATGCATTTAATTATAAAAAATGATTGCTTTCATGACATGAATGAACTGCATTTACTTGGCTAGATTGATATTTCTGTATATTATTATATGGTTTGTGTTGTGTAAAATTTTTTAATGTGGGTGGCAGTCAGACTTGGTCAGTGTTTTGTAATTTAACTCACTCACAGATTCATAGATTGTTACTAGGATAACAATCCAGGTCCTTTGCAAGCCTATCAGAGTATTATTAAAGAATGATGTTCTGTAACCAAACAGGACACTGAGGGCCAGGCATTTATAAGCTACATGTCTCCATAAAAGACATGGGTGCCAGGCCCGGTGAAAATTTCCTGTTCCCCATCCACTTTTCCAGGTTATGCTTAAACTGGGTAATAGATGAACTCAGCTTTACAGGGATAGGAAGCCTGTTCCACAGGAGAGGCTTTCTCTGGGACACATATGTGTTCTTTTTAAGTCGCAGACAAAACTCAGGTCCCTAGACCTAGTATTTCTGGTACTATTTGACTATGCAGATGATTCATTAGTGTGGGGTTTGTGGATGCTTTGTAAGCCAGACATAGTTCACCCCTCAGCAAACTATCCGAGACTGAGTGGATAGAAAGAGCTTTAAAGCATTCTGCATAAGGTAGGTTTGTTATACCCTATATTCTTTTTCTAAGGAACTTTTAAGGTTGCAGTAGTTGCTGCATATGCCTTGTCAGGCACATACCAAAGGGAACATTGTACTCTCTGATTGGTCTGTAGTACAGTAGGATAAGGACCTTTTTGGATCTAGATGCCATGCCCTTATTTATAAGTTGCAGATCATAAAAGGATTTCTCACCACTGTGGCCACATGGTGGTTCAAGGTAAAACTACTGTTTACATTTCTATCCAGGTCCCTGACCCCTGAGTCAACTCATAGGGCCGTATTATTGACATAATAATTAGCCAGCTTGATTGACTTCCCAAAGGGTACAATTATGCATCTCTTAACATTGAGTTTATGACCATGGCTTTGGAACTATTTGTTAGTCAGAAATACGCCTTCTTGAAGAATGCTAGTCTATGCAGGGGAGTTGATGAGATCCATTGAATATTGTATTATGTTGAACAGTGAGGGACTCTAGTGCATTGATATAGGTAGTATGGGTTACCTGGGAAATTGGGGGGGGCCTATAGGTTGCAAGGATATGGTACGAGACCCTGTTTATGGTGAGTTGCACTTGTATGAGTTCCAGTGGGTCCTACACTTTAATCTAGTTGTGAGATTGGTTTTAATATAGACTGGGACTCCTCCACTTTTAGTTCTTTCTTGTGCAGTAGCTGGTCTAAAGTTGTGAAAGACATTATAACCTTGCATTGCTGAGGTACTATCAATGACTTTAAATTTTGATTGAAATTAAACTTGATTGTGCTGTGCAAGAGGTCTTAGTGTTTTAGGAAGTTTACCTGTAAATGGCTCAGCAGTAGTTTTATTGTAGGGTCTTTACCCTGTGAATTAGGTGTGATGCAAGTTTCACTGACAACCTGTATAGAGTTAGATTTGGCTGTATGAGAGAGTTTTGCCTCCAGTGTTAGTGTATTTACACCTTTCACATACTTTATCTGTTTTATTAATAATAAGTGGGTTGTCAGTCTACATGAGGCAATTGCTACAATGCTTCAGAATACCAATCTCAACCAGACTGGCCACAGAAAGAGTCAGGAAGTGCATATCCATGTCTACTGATCTGTTAGGGAAGAGTAAGAGATATTTAAATATTGAATAGGTCAGTAAGACAATGAATTTAATGAACAATGCTCAGCTATGTACAAACTAGGTGCTGTTGTAGTGAAAAAAAATCTGTCTAGACAGTAAGGGTATTTTAAGAGAAGCTTTCACTGTGAGAGACTGGCATTTACATGGATTAAAAGAGCTAAGACACTTTTAGAATAACAGACACAATAATCCTTCAACTAGCAATTCCCAGATCAGAAGGGTACAGGCTATCCTCTCCTACCACATCAGAGTAGCCAACAATCCTTCCTAATGTAAAATAACTGGTTCCATGCCCAATTGCTTAAATCAGAACAAAGGCACTTAGAATAACAGGCACAAGCCTTCACCAGTAATTTCCAGCTCAGAAGGGTGCAGGCTACCCTCTTCTCCCACAAGTGTAGACCACAAGCCTTCTCAATGTAAAATAACTGGTTTGGAGCCCAAGTACTTAAACCAGAACTAAAACACTCAAACCTAAAATGCCTTTTTTGTATACTTCCATTTCACACACATTCTGCCTTAAAGAGTCCAGAACTTTTTTGAGTCTGGCCTTTTTAACTAAGTCACTTATTTGGTAATAACAGGCAGTATTCAATATACCACTGTAAATATAAATATAATGAGTGAATGATTAAAATGAGTATCCTGCCAGGTAAACTTACACTGCTGCCACTTCACCCTCCCCACTGTACAAATGATGGTATTTGTGTCTCTAAGGTAAAAACAATATTGTATATGACAACATAAAAATACTCTGATATGCAGTACCACAGAAAACAATCTGAGAGGAGATGGCATAATATAAAATACAGTAAAATACTATGTATTAACTTATGAAATATTTAAATGTTGAGGGCATCCAGTACTTCCAAACTGAAGGAAGCACTACAACAGACTTTTTTTCATCTATGCAGAGAAACAGGTGATTAATATTTATATGGTGCCTTACAACATCACTGAACAGGAATCAGTGGGCACTCAGACATGACTTTAATTAACATATAAGTAACTTTGCTAAAAGATGGTAAAAAAATGATTTTAAGATGAGAGAGAATGTCAGATGAACAGTGACAGCTGACCATGTACCATGCAGTATAGCACACAGATATCACTGCATACATCAGTTATACTGTTTTTTTTTTTTTTTCAATAAAGGAAACACTAACCGGAATGTCCTGGTCCATGGTTCTGCATTAGATGCCTCCTTGTTACCTGCACAGCCATGTGCTCAAACTTGCCACATGGGGTCCCTTACTACTGCTACCTGCTGGTCGTCATCAGTCATAGTGGGACTGGAACTGGGAGCTGCAGTGACAACATGGGTCACTTAACCACCAGACTGATGCATGACCATGTTATGCAGAATGCAACATACAGTAAATATCCTGCAGCCAGAAGCTGGTACATACTGAAGGGCACTCCCAGACCCATCCAGGCACCTGAAACTACTCTTCAGGAGACCGAGGACCCCCTCAATGGTAAAACTTGTCTGGAAAAACAGTGCGTTATACATCTCCTCTGCAGCTCAATTTGGATTTCTTACTGGTGTCATGAGTCATGGCTCCAGTGGATACCCAGCATGACCTTAAATAAATGGAGAAAACAGGGAAGACAAAACAAAAGATAATTTAGCATTCAGCAATACAGTTTTACAAGAGTAACTGAAGCGATGATGGAGTGAACTAATGTGCCCGATATGGGAATCGTGGACTACCAGGGTACTGCACAGACATGTTGGTGATGCATCCCCATGCATCACAAACTACCTGTCAACTTACAGAATGGTAACTCTTCCTATTGTGTTACCACTCCCCTTGTGAACCAGAAGGAGCTCTAATTTCAACATGTGTGCAATCTGTCACATTGAGTACATCAGAGAAATATGCCACCCCTTAAAAGGAATGCATAGTCCTGGCTCTGTCTTGAGGTGACCCCAGGAAATAGATGTATTGATGCACACATACAAAGACTACATCCAGGAACTGCTGCAATATAGGTTAATAGGTAGGTACTAGGCTATTGGCCCTAGGGCCTATATAAGCCTAGCCAAAGGTACCCTGGCTTTCGCCACCCAAGAAAATTATTTTCCTGTGCCACTGTCGAGCAGAGCCACAGAAGTGATCCCCGGGGTGAATTTCCTATCTCCCATCCAATCATCAAGATTTTTTGTGAACAGTGCTAATGAGGAGCTTTGTTTGATATATATCCTCAAGGCAGAAGTCTGTGAGATCCCCAGTTTGTCTCTGGGAAGTCCCCATGGCCATACATACCTTATTGTCCAGAGGGATAGGAAACCCACACTTCCAGTACCCCTATGGGGGTGTTACCATCCATGTCAGGCACTTTATCTCCATGACCATAAGCATTATGACATACAGATGTACTAGTCTCACTGTATTTCGAACACCTCACTTTTCAGATTCTTTGTTACTTATCTGTCACATACTATTGTCTGAAGCATGTCTGACTGTAGCGGTGGCCTCCTCATTCAGACTTACCTTCTCCTCAACAACCCCTCCCAGATGCCTGAAGCTATGACCTTGTTCCACTATTTGCCCTTCTGTCTCAGTTGTCAGCTTCTAATTCCCTGTTTGCTGTCATGGGAACTAGTCGTCTGTACTGTTTCATAACATGTGCCTTCTGCCTCATACTTCAGGCTCCTACCATTTGTTGATGTTCCAGTTCAGAGTCTACTTGTAGAGCAGCATTTGTTGATTTGTCTGTCACTGACCTGTTTTATTTATCCTTTGTTGACCAGGCTAGTAGCCTCTTTTCAGGGGAGACCCCAGGGTGGTATTTATACTAATAAGGGAAATTTGGTGAGGGCATCAGGGAATTTCTCATACTATCTTTAGTGAATGTCATGGGATCATTTACACTCACTTGAGTTACTTATCATTTCAAGCATATAAAGCCTCAGTTTAATGTTTCATTCAAAGGACAACATACTCAGGAGTGCAGCACCCCTCTTATTCTGTATTCCAGTACCAGCAATCAATCTACCTGGTATGGGAATAGAACTCCCAGCCTTTTGAACCAAAGGCGAGTGTGCTACTTGCTGTGCTATCATCAATGGAATATACAGATGCCTTCCTTTTACTTGCTGTTAGCTTTCCAACATTAAAAAGTCAGCTGTTGAAACTTGACTGAATAATCAAGGATATCATTATAAAAATGAATCTTGGAAAAAGCAAAATTATTATTTTTAACCAAAAGAAATCAGTATCTAATCTCCAGCTTCTTTACCAGAGTCTGTCTCTTTGCTAACATCAGGGAGGTTATGATGTGTCCTAATCTGAATTCAAACTGCTCTTCTGCTCTGTGCATTCTTTTATATATCACTGTCTCCAGCACTTTCATGCAGTGTGATAGGAATTTAATACCCATGTCCTGCCCAAAGGTTTGAATGTCCACTTTGTTCTTATACATACTGGCAATTGTCCACTCATCTGGGATAAGCCTTTCTCTCCATACCATAATGAGTTCCCAGGAGATCTCAGAAGGCAGGTTAGTTAGGGGTAATGTAGTGTTGATGTGTCTGTATGGATAAATGAGTGAGTGTCTTCTGTGTACAATTGATTGGGGGTGTATGTATATGCATCAATGTGCGAATTTATGTGGGAGTGGATTGGCATACCTCCACATTGACTAACAAGCAAATCTTACAGTGCAGGGGGATGGAAATCCCTAGACACTAGGGAAACTTTAATTAACAAGCATTAAAAGGCATTTATTAAAAAAAAGGTGATGTAGGTCAGGGAGAGACACTCAACACTAGGGATATCTAAACAGTATTCCAGAAAGACACTAAAAGATTCAAATCCCACTAGTCCCTTGTGCCATTACTGTATACCATGGATGATATGAAATATCAACTAAAACTAAAACAAAAAAGTTAAAGTACAAAAAGGTGGGAAAAAAGTCTTTGAATCCTGCACCCCTGACACACACAACAGCAAAGTTAACCCACTACACTGACTCATAAGTAAGTGTACCAAGTTAGTTTTTTTTTTGTGCCATAATAAAACTATCTCAAAGATTATTCAAGGACTGCCACAGTGTGAGTCATGATAGAGGAGGAAAGGGCAGTTGTAAGCATTCCTTTTAACCTCATAGGGCACGAAATATGAACAGAGACACAAATAATGGGGGACAAAGTCCCACAATCAGGGATAGGTTTTAATTATTTCTCAAATCAACTTAAAAAGTCACTAGAATAACATATTTTGTATTACCATGCATTTATTGAAGGATATGAGGTCTGAAACTCAAATGTCTGTCATTATTTACAAACTGCAGTCCTCAATGGTTTTCCAGAAAGCCACAAATTTTATGAGGAACAGAAAATTATGAAGCTAGAATCTGGACATTTTATAAATGTGTACAGCTGAGAGGTAACAGCAAGATTGTCCTGTAAAACAAGGAAGAGCTGTGAGGGATGGGGGTTGTGCTCATGAGGGGGGTACACTTCAGGAGAACATTGGGAGGAAAAGTAAACTACGTAAGAGAGACTTTTTAGCATTTGGATGCAGTTTCTGCAGAATAAGAGGTAAGAAACTGTAATATCTGACTAATCGTCCATGATAACATAAAAGGAGACATTGTGTCTGTCAGTTAATGGACAGATGAGAGGTATTGTGTGTGTGTGTTGTGTCTGTATGTTTGGTATGCGTATGTAAGTGTGCATGTGTGTGCGTGTTTGTGAATGGGTGTATATGTGGGGGGAGAGAAACAGAGTGATGCTTTGCCAAAGTGATCCAAGAGTCACCAGAAATGTGCTAATTAATATCACTAGTAGACAATCGCAATGCAGAGATAGGAAAATTAGCCAATGAGCTGTTCAGGCAATGGTCAGTACTAATTACTCAATGGTTAACACTGACCACCACTTTAAATCTGATCAATGTAATAAAATAGTGGAAAAAAACCCTTCTCCAGTGGGTAAAGCCTTAACTATGGGACGACAAGTTTCTGAATCTCAAATCACTTTTTTGCAACTCTTACTGCCAGAACTAGGATTGTTTCTGAATCCTTGGGTATGTTTTTTTAGCTAAAAATAGTAAGAAAAAATATTGCATTAAATGAAGTATACTTACTTCTATAAAGAAAAAATGGGTAAATAGAGATAAAGACATAAGAAAGACTAAATATTCTACTTTTTGTTATCAAGCTGTTAACTAAGACCAATGAAACTTGTTTGGCCTTTAAAAAAAATAGAAACATTTTCTGTGTTTATATAAATATAAATTTCAGATTTGTAAATGTAACAAAGACTTCTGCGAGAAGACCAGAGTAAATTTCCTTAAAAAAGCATTGGAACTGAATTGTAAAGCAATCCTAGAAACCATAATGCTAACATTTTTAACACTTTTCTTCTACAGATGAGTGACAGTCCAAGAACTAGTGGCCATTCTATTTAAGTTATGTAATGGAAAACTCTACCTTAGAACTAAGAAAGATCTATTTTTTTTTACTTTGTCTTTGTTTCCTGAGCAATTTTAACACTTCAAAATCACTCTGAGTGATTCATATAGGATTTTAATATTTTTTTTACACAAATGGCTCCCAGTGAAATTTGACATAGCAATGTGATCTTGTTTTTCTTCAAGCCTTTCTCTTTTTCATAATCCATTCCAAGTCTGCTTTATATCAGTCATGCTAGACACAAGAAAGTTGTGGTGTATTCCCATGCCATTGACATATGATTAGATTAGTGTCTGTCACTGTCATCTTATATATTGTCTGTAAAAGGACTGCTTCTTTTTTTCCAGAAATGACCCTCACAACCACTAAGGCCTAACCATAAACCCAACATATTAGTCATAGGAGACTCCATTGTGAGACACACAGATGGGCCTTTCACCAGGCTGGATAAAGGAGAAAGTCACAGTTAGTTGTCTGTCAGGTGCCACAATCCGCCAAATTATACACGCACTCAAATCTCTCAACAACAGGTACTGATATGACTCTGTCATAGGTTCATAGGTATGTACTAAACTATCAGACCTGGGGCCTATAAAAGCCCAGCCGAAAAGGTACCCTGTCTTTTGCCACCCAAGAAAATTATTTTCCTGCGCCACTGTTGAACAGAGCCACAGAGGTGATCCCCGGGGTGAATTTCCTATTTCCCATCCAATCATCAAGATTTTTCTTGAAGAGTGCTAATGAGGAGCTTTGTTTGATATAGATAGGTAGTTTATTCCAGAGTATGGGAAGTCTCTGGGACAGGAATCTATCCCTCCGGCATGTTCATAGTTCATGTGGGGGTGAACGACTTGAGACGTACCACGCTGGACTATATAAAGAGACACATGATTGAGCTTGCTGAATATGTGTCCCAGGCAGGTATGTCCCCAGTCTTTAGCAGCATTCTAGCATCACCCAGAATGATGCCTCAATACAAACAGAAAATGATTGACTTTAACAATTTGCTTAGTTTCTGGTGTCATTCCAGGTTGATCCAGTACCTGACAGCCTGGGAAGATATGATCGACAGACCACAATGCTTTGCTAGAGATGGCCTGCATCTGTTTCACTTGGGCATCAGGCTTCTGGCAAAGGCCCTTGCCTCCCTTATAGTACCTTTATTAGGAAAAGTCATGAGGTCAATACAACCAACATAAAAATTTCAACAAAACACAAATTAAAGGTCACGCTGCTAAATGCTAGGAGTCTAAACTTGAAACTGCATTCATTGCAAGCATTCTTAACCATGGAAGATGCTGACATATGTGCAGTCACAGAAACCTGTTTCAAAGCTGTGGAGAGCACCCCAGCTTTACCTGGTTACTCATCCTGTCATACATTCAGACCCCAAACTGGGGGCAGCAAAGACAAAAGAGACAATGTTTCAATATATATTAAAGACACACACCTCCAGGATGGTCAAACAGCATGACACACAGGAGACACTCCAGGTGCAGTTAACCATTGACAAGACCCCTATTCAAATCATAGCTAGCTACAGGCCCCCATATTTGACTCAAGATGCCCATTCCACCTATCTGGACCTCTTCAAATCTATCAAAATTCAACCCTTTACCCTGATCCTGGGCAACTTAAACTACCCAACCATAGATTGGAAAAACTACTCATGCCAGAACACACATGCCCAGAGATTCCTTAATTTTATCAATGTAAATGCCTTAGAACAGCTACTCGATACCCCCATAAGAAGTGATAATATCTTGGACTTGGTATTAACTAACATGAGTAACCACTGCAGCACACCTACCGTATCATCCTCCCTGGTATGATACGACCATAAAGTGGTCACTTTCAAAGCCAGCATCTCCCCTGATCCCCCTCTACCTAAGGTCAAACAAAAACTTCTCCAAAGCTGATTACATCCACCTGAGGGATGGTATATTCACAGCCTCTTCCCCCTCTGTAGGAACTGGCACCAATGTTCAAATCTATGCCAAAGTACTATATGAGCACTAATATATATATGCATGGAATCAGGAATACCTGCCAGGACAAAATCATCCTCCGCAAGGAAGAGTAAATCTGTCTAGTGGACATCTGCAATAAATAAACTATATAACAAAAGGAAAAAAATGTTGTCCAGGACCAAGAAGGAGCAGGTACCCAATTGGAAGCAATCTCTCCATAGCCTGAATAAGCAAATAAGAACACTAGTGAAATCCTGTAAAGCCAACTTTGAGTACAAATTGGCCACATCTACTAGAGACAATCGTAAGGCCTTCTTCACATATGTCCATAATCTCAGAGGAAGCACCCAGATCTGTTCAGAACTGGTGGTCAAGGACACCACATACACAAATGCTGTTGGTATAGCCAACCTACTGGCTGATAAATTCAGTGAAAACTTCACCCCTCTGTCCCCCATCAGTAAATCAGGACATCCCCAGTACCTGACCCCTCCCCTTATCTCTAGGGAACAGATAATCACTGCCCTCTCAAAAACATTCAGCCTCCATGGGACCTGATAACATCCCAGGCTATATCCTACATGAACTTAGGCATGAACTTGCAGCACCATTAGGCATCCTATTCAAACAAAGCTGGAGTACTGGCTTTGTCCCAGCAGAGTGGAGGACAGCCACTGTCATCCCTTTACACAAAGGTGGAGCGTCCGCTGATCCAGGAAATTATAGACCCATCAACCTAATGAACCTGATCTGCAAGATCATGGAACAGATTATCATGGACCTCATTAACAGGGACATTGGCAACCTCCAAACACTTGACCACACAGTCTGGCTTTGTCAAGGGGAGTTCATGTCTGTTAAATCTGGTCGACTTCTTTGAGACAGTCACAAAAGGCATGGATGAGGGGAAGATGGTGCATATCTCCTACCTTGACCTGGCCAAAGCCTTCAATATTATTCCCAACTCAGATATAATAAATAAACTCTCTCAACTAGACATAAATCCATATGTTACTAGATAGGTAGCAAACTGGCTCACTGATATAATCTACTTAATCAAAATAGGGTAAGCCACCTCAAGCAGTAGACCTGTAATGAGCAGTGTACTCCAGGGATCAGTCTCGGGGCCTCTGTTATTTGGGCTATAGTTATCTGAGGTGCAGGCCAAAACCAGTGGGCTATGGCTGACCAAGTTTGCATATAACTGCAGGTTAGGCGTGGTCATCAGTTCCCCACGTGATATGGACGGTACTCCAAGAGGGTCTCACCCAAACAAATGACTGCTGCCAGAAACATGGCCTCAAGCTGAATACCAAAAAATGCATCATCATCCCCTTTGGAGAGAGTGATGTCCCCACATATTATCACATTAATAACAGTGTCCCAAGCATGCAATCAGTCATGAGGGATTTGGGCACCCAGGTTGATAACCTGAGTTTTGGCCACAGTGTTGCTTCTGTTGTATGGAAGGCTTTCTACATGGCCCACCTCATAACTAAGGGTATCTTATCCAGGGATAAGGAGGTCATAACATCCCTGTATTCTTCCTTTATAAGGCCAATTATTGAGTACAATACCACCTTTGGTATGTACCTTGCAAAGCACCTGCAGCAGCTGGAGAGACCACAGAGGTTCCTCACCAGACGACTCCAGGGCCTCAAACATCTACTCTACACAGATAGGCTAAAAACACAGTCCTTCTACTCAGTTTCATACAGACTCCTCAGAGGCGACCTCTGTCTGGCATACAAAGCAATCACAGACCCCGCCTTGATGGGACTGCTGCATATCCACAAGTCAAGCTCCACTCGAGTAACACGTATGCGTGACATCAACCTGGTCTGTGACCTCAGCAGGACTTTTTGGAGGGACAGCTTTCTGTCTCAGGGACTCCCTCCTATGTGGAATGGACTCCCTCTTCATGACATTCAGAGTACCTCATTATCCCTTTTTAAGCACAACCTGGATAACTGGATGGGAAACAGAAAATACACCCCTGGGATTCCACCTGTGTCCCTGCTGGACAGGATCTTTTGGTGCTGACTTGTCTAAACATGGGCTAGGCTTATAAGGGCTTCATAGCCAATAACCTAGTAACTTGTTATGATCCTATGATAAAGTGGTAAATTATTAAGTTTGATATTGGTTGATACCATGAAACATTTTTTTTTGTATTTTATGTGGGATTTGAGGATAGTTACAACCATCCTAGATACACTAGGTTACTAAAAGTGTGTCATGCTATGCTTGAAGTTTGGCCAATAAAATAAATGAACTAGATGTAGTCTGTTCAGTAAATAATTATGGCTCAGTTGTAATGAATGAATCGATCATGGAATTGTGAAGGAATACAGCTTTCTGGATACCAGTCATTTAGGTCCTTCAGAAATAATAGACTAGGAGGAGGAGTGGTCATTTTTTGTAGCCCAATGGCTAAATGTTAGGGTGTTGGAAGTAGATAATAATTTAGAATGGATCCCTGTGGATGGATTAGTTGCTGACTCTGGTTTCCCACTACACTTGCTAGTTTTTTCTAAAAGCCCTTCATTATCAAGCACTGATCAACTCAGGTATATTTATGGCTTGGTCATGTTTATTACTTATGACCTGATTAAGTGGCTTTAACTTTCCAGGGATCAGTTGGTCTGATGGTACAACACCAACAATGTTTGAGGATGAATTTTATGATTTATTTATATTACATAATTTGACTCAGGTGATTGATTTTCCTTCTAGATCAAATAATATCGCAAATCTCTTACAAACATTTGAGATAAAATTTCTGAGATCAACAAAATGTGTCCATTAGGCAATTAATATTACTTAGCTTTTGAATGTTATATAATAACTAAAGCTTGTTGTACAAATCAACAAAAATGATTGATAAGTGTAAGCTGTTTAATCTAAATATTATTAATCAAATAAATTCTATGGAATTGAATTCCTCCAAGGTTACTAATGTGAATACATGGTAGGACTTTGAAAACTTTTGTGAAGTTCGTTTGCCTGAACATAAGAAAATAATAAGTAACAGTTTACTGAGGTCTACACCTCCATGGAGGATTACTGGTCATACTAAACTTCTGAGAAAAAAAAAAAATCAGGACGCAATTTAGGCTCTGGAAGAGGTTCAAGATAAATGTTTTAAAACGGGCCTATAATTTAGTCTCCAGAAGGTTACATGCCTCTTTGAGATTAGCAAAATGTACATTTGAAAGTAATTTAGTTAGTAGCCCTTGTTCTAAGAAATGTTATTCTTATGTTAGATACATCAGTAATAAGGTTAATTCTTTCAGACCAATTTCTGTTAAAGGTGAAGTGCTGGATGCTGGAGACTTTTTAAAGAAGTTAATCAACGAGCACTTCTTGGCAGAAGATGTTACACTATTTGATGATGTTTCTGTTAGAATTTTAACAGAAGGTGACTGTATGTGCCCAGTTTTCAGTTTCACCCTTGTTCAAATATCTTTGAGCAGTAAAGTGTAGCGGTATGGGACCTGATAAAATTCCAGGCATTTTCTGGGCATATTGCAATAAATATATTTTGGCTACTGTCGTTTGATTTTTAATAACCTGTTGAATTCTGGCACTGTTCCTGCTAGTTGGAAACTTGCGGACACAATTCCAGTTCATAAGGGGGTCCAACAGTCAAAATAAGTAATTATAGCCCTATCAGTCTTACTTCACTGATGGATAAGAGTTTTAAGAAGCATCTACTTTCCTTTGTTAATCAAGACTTTCAGGAATGTTTAATGGACCTTATCAACATGGTTTCACAAAAAATGTTCTACATTCACAAATTCAGTTGAAATGTATGACCCAGTGACAATGGCTTTAGATATGGACATGGCTGTAGTGATGGTCTATTTGGATTTGTTTAAGGCTTTTGACAGTGTATCTCATTATGCTATTATTGATGCCAGGCTCAACACAAAGTTAATCTGTACATTGTTTGCTGGGTAGGTAACTGGCTTTGTGGTAGACTGGAGAGTGAGGATATGAAATTTTACATCTTGCTGGCTTTAAGTGAACAAAGGGGTCCCCCAGGCCCAACTTCTAGGTCTAATACTGTTCAACCTGGTACTTTCATTTATTCCTAAGATGTCTAATGTTTGGATGGCCAGGTATGTCAACTATATTAAACTAGGCTGTGTTATTACATCAAGAGAGGATATGGATCACTTCAACACTTGCATTTGTTTGGTGGCTGGATGGTTAAACTTAACTGGACTGAAAGTTAGTTAGAATAAATGCTCTACTTTGTATTTTGTGAAACCAATGGCTGAATTTCAAATAAACTTAGGTCCACTCAAGTTACAGAAGTTGAGAGAATATAAGGATTTATGTATTATTATTATTATATGGAGTAATTTTAAGTATAGGACTAATGCCTTGAAAGTTAAAGCTGAGGCATTTCAAGTTATTGGCTTAATTTTAAGAACTTTACAACAACAAATAATGACTTTTAAAAATCTGGTTTGATCTTTTAACACCATTTATAGTCACAAAGAACTTTCCACATAAAATATATAGATAAATTATTAATTCCTGGTAACAGAAAGGATTTGTTTGTTTGCTCCAGTGTATCAAAGAACTAAAACTTTGAGATGTTTAAGTAATAAAAACAACATTCAAAATTCCAAAACAGGACTGGCTAACTTTACAGAATATTCTGTCATATTTGCAAGATTTAAGTAGAATAATTAACAATTCTTCATTTAAAGAAATACCTAAATTTACGAAATACATATATGAAAACATATATAATGACTTTGACATGGCAAACAGTATTTCAAAATTTTATAAAATATTGATAAACTATAAAACAACACCCAAAACCTCATATTGGACTTACGTAACAAAAGGACACTCAATACAGTTAATGGAAGAAATTAAAACAAATATCTTATTATTGATAAAATATACATTCTTTAGACAATACTGTAAAGTTTTTAATTGGAAATGCTTGTACAGAGCATTCTTAACCCCCGACAGAATCAGTAAAATTAGTTCTTCCATAAAAGGAATATGTTGGAGATATGAGCAAGTACACAATGCAGATTGGAACCACATTTTCTTTGATTGTGTTTAAATTAAGCCATTTTGGAATGGTATTAATAACTTTCTACAAGCTTTATTTAATGAATCATTTTATTTAACTAAACTCTTGTATTATTAAATGTGAACGAAGGTCCTCCTTTGAATAGGTCAAACATGTATCTAGTATGGACTATACTTGCAATTTCAAGGAAGTGTATAAAAAGAAGACAGAATGCAAACACAATACCAACTTTGGAAGACTTCTACAGCCTACAGAAAACCACAGGATTATTGGAAATTAAAATTAAATAACTAAGAATTTACCCAAAGCCATTTATCAGCAACCCTTGGGGAAAAGTCTTATCATTGAGTGACATTATACAAGAATTGATCAGACACTCTGATAATGGATTGGACATACTTATAAAGTAACTGTATGCATTAAGATCTGTTACTGTGTCAGGCTAACGTAAATAGTGTACATAGTTATTTAAGATGTTCCGTATAAAGACTATGGAATTCATTCAAATGTATTTGAAAAATAAAAAAAAAATTTTGAGAAAAAAAAATGACTGTCTTTTGAGGTTATTCATAACATGTGTTACAGCCATCACTGAGTACAATGCTTTATTTTGCTCCTACAAGAAAGGTGATGTCCTGTTTTTAGTAGGTTTCACCAAAACTTTATAAAGCATATCATTACTTCTAGCTTTAAATCATACCCGTCTAGACTGGAAAGTCTGGAACACGTTTTAGTCAGTTACAGATCTCTGCTTTGTTTAGCCTACAGGGGACTCTGGAGTGAAGAATATCGATCTCAACTAAATATTGAATTATTGAACACAAACATAATAACCAGAGGTGCATATTTTACTTACAGAATCGAAGAGTCCAGGACAATCTTAAAAGAGCAAACTATATTTAACACAGTCATTGGTTTGACTTTAGAACAGCTTTCTTTTACATATTTGACAATCTTGTCTTTGCAGATATTCAAAAAAAACAACTTAATACCTGTTTGGATCCAGGGTTTATACATTCATTGAGGAGTCTGCATTACGAATGGCTTTTGGCCTTTACACAAGAATTAATGAATAATTGAGCAATATACTTAAGGAATATAGGGCTGCAACCACAGTTGCCAGCCTTTGATCAAAGTATCCATTTGTAGCCCGAGATGAATTGACAGTCCCCTCCCCTACACTATTTTTGAGGTGTCAGAACTGTCACTGCATGTAGAGATCCTTGCAGTTTCATGTGTGTCCGCTGTTACTGAAAATAAAGGAAATTGAGAATAATTCTGTTCCACTGTGCCTGCAGTGGAAAGTGTTTATTTTTTTTTTACCCGAATATTGTAGAAAATGCTTTATTTTCATTTGTTCTACAATTGTCATGTTCTTTTTTTCCGTTACTAGGTTGTTTACAGCAAAATATGACCAACTTTCTATTTCTTAACTTTTGATAACTGTTGTTTCTGAGGCTCAGATGTCCCGTAGCATTATCTTTTCTACCTTTTGTTATTCTGCTCATATAGTAATTTGTTAAAGTACAATAAAATCATTCCTCTACATACTTCATAATGATAATGACACAGTGAAAAGGAGGGACCAGAAAATAATTATATTCGCCAATCCATGCAGGGGGCAGAATTTTTTTTGGGGGGGTGATTATTGTAGGAAATTCGTTATTGTTGCATTTGTTTTTTCATTAATGTTAAGTTCTTTTTCTCCTTATTATGCTGCTCTGCAATTCTGCAGCCAAATATTGCCAACTTTTTGTTCTTTACGTTTGGTTAACTTTTTTTAGACGTGTCTTCTGCCATTATGTTTTTTATATTTTAATGTTATTATCTTCATCTGATTTGTTAAAGTACTACACAGTCACTCTTCAGCAAAACTGGCTCCTCGTTAATAACACAGGTACTACTTATGCTATAGGATCTGTTTTCTGACCACTCACTAATACGTCACAATAAACCTTGCAAACTCCACAACTGTCCTACTATAAAATGCCCTATCTTTTTATGGACCGTTACTTGGTTTCTTTCTGTCTGACGTATCTTGACATGTGCTGCAAGTAATTGTTTTACCTGAGTCAGCACAAGTTGAAGTAAATAAGGTTGGCCATAATTTGATGAACAATAGATGACTGTGCATATTTTAATGAAAGGGCATTATTTTTGAAATGGGATTTCTTTATATTGTATAACACAGCTGATTTATACTTTTTTCAGAAACGTACATTTGTACCACCACACGTTAAGCATTTTCAGCACAATGGTTTGGAGACCAGTATGAACACAGGCAATGCCAATGAGTCAAGCACAACGTGGCTGTCAAATAAAGATGCTTCATTCACATTATGTTGCACATGTGCCTGCATTTTCGCTGTACAGTGGTGAAAAGGCACAGCACAAATTCAAGAATTTCTCCTCGTCTGTTTTCTCCATCCTTTGCATGCCCTTAGGAAGCCTGGTGTGTTGATAATTTACGTAATATTTTAAGAAGCACGGTGGTGAACTATATCAAGCCCGTTTCCTCCCATTGTTTTCCCCAGTGTTGTACAGGAACTGCTGCATCACCTTGACCTCTGTCTTTCATGTCCTTCAGCCACGTCTTGTCTGCTCTTTGTGTTGTGCTTTTCATCTTCCTGTTCATTTCATACGTCAGTTGGTTTCCACACGCAGCCCTGCTTACCATAGTCCCATATGTAGTGCATGAATAGCACGATCAAGGAGTATGAAAATGGTAAATGTGTTGATACTTTACAAGAATTGCAGGAAACAAATATTTTCTGTCTTTTCTTTAAATGTCACAGACCTCTTTGATACTATGTTTAAGTCTTCTTAATATATAAAGTAGTGTAAATGACCAACATTTACAGTTTAAAGCTTAGCATTTCAGTATTGTGATACTCATCATCATCATCTTCTTTCGGCTGTTCCCGTCAGGGGTCGTCACAGCAGATCAGCTGTTTCCATTTCTTCCTGTCCTCTGCATCTTGCTCTGTCACATCAACCACCTGCATGTCCTCTCTCACCACATCCATAAACCTTATCTTAGGCCTTCCTCTTTTCCTGTTACCTGGTAGATTCATCCTTAGCATCTTTTTCCCAATATACTCTGCATCCCTCCTCAGCACATGTCCAAACCAACGTAATCTTGCCTCTCCGGCTTTGTCTCCAAACCTTCCAACCTGGGCTGACCCTCTAATATACTTATTCCTAATCCTGTCCACCCTCGTCACACCCAGTGCAAATCTTAACATCTTCAACTCTGCCACATTCAGCTCAGACTCCTGCCTTTTTTCAATGCCACTGTCTCCAACCCATATAACATAGCTGGTCTCACTACCCTCTTGTAGATCTTCCCTTTCACTCTTACAGGTACTCGTCTGTCACAAATCACTCCTGACACTCTTCTACACCCACTCCATCCTGCCTGTACTCTTTTCTTCACCTCTCTTCCACACTGACCGGTACTCTGAACTATTGACCCCAAGTATTTAAACTCATCCACCTTCGCCACCTCTACTCATAGGTTCATAGGTTAGTACTAAGCTAACTGCCCTTGCGAGCCATTTTAAGCCTAGCCAATTATCCCTTGTGAGACTCAAACCCTGCACCTTGTGTTTGTAAGGCAAACACCTTAACCATTAGGCCACCCTCCCACCCTTTAATTTTTCTTTTTATGGATGCATTTCATGCTGACACAGCCAGTGCTCTCATCATTACGATGAACAGTTACAGACATCCATTGCCCTAAACAAAAGGCTACTTGTTCATCACAAATGTCCAGGTAATGCTTCACCTGAGTTTGAACACTGCATTGAGCCATTTTCCTCTGTTGTTTTTTTTTTTTTTTTTGAGGTATGATGAAAACGAGACTAAGCCTCAACCAGTCATTCATCGTGGGTCTTGAACTTCTAGTGAAAGAGTACTTTGCTCTTAATTGTACAGGCTCTTATTCAGATGTCACCTGGAAAATAACATCTGTTTTATACACACACAGGATCAAACAGAAAAACACAGAGTCATTAAGATTAATAAAACTCACCACTGTCATGGATTAACCCATCTACAGAACAGATGAAACTCTGACATTCTGCCCAGAAAACAGATGCAACTCTTGGTGAAAACACATTCTTTTATAAAATGTAAGTGTGGAGTCTGTATGTCCTCCCCACAGTCGAGTGGCGTTCGAAAGACATGCGTACTCCTTGCATCCTCACCATTCTTCTATCCTCCCTCTCATACACACACATATATTTTGTCTTAGTCCTGCTGACCTTCATTCCTCTTCTCTCTAGAATATATCTCCATCTCTCCAGGGTCTCTTCCACCTGTTCCCTACTCTCACTACAGATCACAATGTCATCTGCAAACATCATTGTCCATGGGGACTCCTGTCTGATCTTGTATGTCAACCTGTCCATCACCATTGCAAATAAGAAAGGGCTCAGAGCTGATCCTTGATGTAACCCCACCTCCACCTTAAACGCATCCATCACTCCCACTGCAGACCTCACAGCTGCCACACTACCCTCATACATATCCTGTACCACTCTTACATACTTCTCTGACACTCCTGACTTCCTCATACAATACCACAACTCCTCTCTAGGCACCCTGTCATATGCTTTCTCTAAGTCTACAAAATTTCAGTATTGTGATACTGCTTATGTAAATTTGATAGCAGAGTTAACAACTGCCTTTGAAACCTTGTCTGATATAATTGCTTTGTTTGGGTATGAAAGGCATGGCTTCATTGGAACCAGCTGTGAATCAGTGAAACCTCTCTTATTCTGCAATAAAAACAGTGGAAAACACTTTCATACCTCTCTGTTTTTCTTTTTTGACAGCATCTGCCAAGCTCCTGATATCAGCAGGACTAATTACCTGCATAAAATTGTCAGCTGTACCTGACAGGATAAACTACAGATTTTTCTGTGCCTGAAATAGCTCTGCAAATTACGTGAGCAGTTGAGCTTAAAAATAGTGGGGGTACGTTCGAAAGACATGCGTAGAATGGGCGTGCCTTCATTGAAGGTTGGGCGTTGAGCTGGCACCTTGGCACCCATAAAAAATCTACTGCCAGTCATTAGCAGACCGGAGTTCTGCTGTGGCGACCCCTAACCGGGAAAAGCCGAAAGAAAAACAACTTTTCCTTCTTTTGATTCCAAGACCAGAAGTGAAAGTTTTATAAAGCACAAACAGGTTTCTGGTACCTATTCACTACTGGAACCATATTATAAGGAAAAAGAACCCTAAGGGTTGAGTTAAATTGTAGGAGAAGGTGACATTTTCCTTTAAACTTAGCCAAAAAATAAGAAAAAGAAATTCAGAAAAAGCCATTGATGGAAAATGTAGTTTGAAGACTGAAGAAACTGTTAACATAATAGTGTCACTAGCAGTTTCACTTCTTCTATGTATGCCTTAGCCATGGGATATAAATGCTTGTAACAAATATGAATCACTGAATATTTTTTGAACACACACACACACACACATATATATATATATATATATATATATATATATATATATATATATATATATATATATATAAATGGTTCTGAAGTGTAACAACCTTTTGCTGAGATAAATTTTCATATACATCAGATGCATACTGATGAAATCTAATAAAGAATCTTTGACCGTAGTGTTGCAGTTAAAAGTAGCATCTTTAGATTTTGAGCACCTTTAAATCTGTAAAGGTAATAAAGGCAATATTCCCTGGGATTCAGAAAGGCTTAGAGCAATGCAGAAGCCGTAGCTCACAAGGTTTAGATGTCATGTTAAGCTTTTCAAATTCAGAGATGTCTCTACTGTTAATGTTTTCTCCTTGCAGGGGTCATACCATGGACGCAGGCATTGCTGACAAAGCTCCATGCTAATACAGTAGTCCAGGAAAGTGGCTAATGCTAGTTAGTCATGTGCTGTCCCCTGGCAATGTCTGCATCTCCTATTTTGTAGATTTTTACTGTGGGCAATCAGCCATTCACTCCTATGGAAGTATTTGTGGTATAGGTAAGTTCCATGAAGACACTGAGGCAGGGATTTGTTAGTGTGTATATGTGTGGACATGTCTGCATGTTTGTAGGACCGTGAGTGAAGATGCATGAATGTGTGTGTTTGTGTGCACAAGTTTATGGCTGCCTGAGTGGTCACACTGGGGGTAGGATTACTTAGGAAACCTAAGGGCAGGATGTGTGCATGTTGCTTAATGCATGCAACTGTATGGCTATTTATGTGAGTAAGATCTGGTATTATTGGGGGGCTTCATTGTTACTGTGTGTATATTAGTCTACACTAATGGGTGTACAATTGTGTGTGTGTGAGCTTTCATAGGTAGTTACTAAGCATACAATCTTGGAGGTCATTAATAAATTTAGCCTAAATTTCCATTTGTCCCAAGAAACTGGTTAAGGGACTTGCTCAATTTCACACAGTAGGCATATGAACACGAAGGGAATCGAACCCTGTACCACAGAAAAAAGCTTATTAACAGCTCATAATCTTAATGGCTTGTGTCAGCTGTCAAATGCATGGGTCAGCAAGGAGAACACTAGTGTGGTCAGGTCTGACAGCACGACTGTTCAGTTCAGAGATATGCTGATGAGTTGGTAATGAAGTCTTTCTCATTGTGTTTATACCGGTCTGTGAATTACATTTTCTTATTATGTCACTCATTGACCAACCCATGTTGGCCAATTAGTGCAAGTGTTTTTTTTTTTTTTTTTTAATCCTAGCCATTGTAATTCAAGGTGAAACATCAACAGGTGATTGTAGAATTCACTCAGTCAGTAAATTCTTGCAATTGTACCTCTGTACTATATTTATTTATTTATTTTATTTTACATTTGTTAACTGGGAAATCTGACTTGGAACGAGCCAATTTTCAGCAGAGGACTGGGGAGAAATGCTCCAGATGCATGTCTTTGTAATGTGGGAGGAAACCCACACGAATGCAGGGAGGATATGCAGACTCCACACAGAAGGCACCCCGCCAAGAATCGAACCGGAGAACCTCTTGCCGTGAGGTGACATCTCTACCGCTGCACCAGTGCGCCATCCTATACCACACTATAAAAACGTCTTCTACAAAGTATACATGTGTTTTTCCCATAGTAAAATAAAATGCGTTGCATATGGTTTTCCTGTAGTGAAAGGAAGTGTGTTATGTATGGATTCCCATAGTAAAATGAAGTGCGTTACATATGGTTTTCCTATAGTAAAAGGAAGTGTGTTATGTATGGTTTTCCCATAGTAAAATGAAGTGTGTTACATATGGTTTTCCCATAGTAAAATGAAGTGTGTTATGTATGGTTTTCCCATAGTAAAATGAATTGTTTATGTATGGTTTTCCCTTAGTAAAATGAAGTGTGTTACGTATGGTTTTCCCATGGTAAAATGAAGATCATTATAGGTAGAATTTCACCCCAGACAGGCCACCTCCACATTAACATAGCTGGGTATCGTGCTGGTACAACTACTATTGCATTGAGCTGTTGGTAAATCTTGTCCTGGAAAAGAAAATTATTATCAAAAGTGTCTCAAGGAAATAATTTAATGTATTAACTTCCTATATAGTCAAATCACCACAATTTAATAGAACTGGCTCCCTTTGTAAGGGTGTGTAATGTAAGTGCAATCCTCAGAATTATGAAAGTTTTAATGCAATTACAAGAAAAGTTCATAACTGATTTAGCTTGAAATATTCCCCTTTCTCTGAGGTACAACAAACATTGTATTAATCTAAACGAGTAAGCGCATAGCCTTTATATCCAGATGTGTATGACGACTTTGCCAACTGCAAAAAAAATATTAAAAAAATATATATATATATATATATATATATATATATAGATATATAGATATATATATATATATATATATATACTTGTGTGTGTATGTTTAAGATAAATATGTTGTTTTTTTTTTTTTAAACAAATTTATTGTTTTAACATATAAGAGAAATATCATAACAATTTTATACAAATAATTAAAAATAGGTATTATTATAATATTCAACAAAACAACTAAAGTATTTACAAAGACATCCACTACAATCAGATCAATTAATTAAACTAAAATACTGTGCTATTGAAATTAGAATTTTTTTAACAAATTTTGTAAATTATCCCATACAATAAAATGTGATGTTTTTCTAGTTGTTCTCATTCTAATTGTGCTTATTTCCATATGACACATTATATTCATAACATTTTTAAATTCATTGAACGAAGGAGGTGTATCTGAAATCCAATTTCTAGTTATTATTTTCCTAGCCACTGCTAGGATAGACCATAACAAGGGAAGCTTAATCTTTTAACACATTGAGGTACAGGTGTGTTGAATAATATAAGAGACTTAGCAATAATGAAATTATCTGTAAAGAGAGCCTGCAAAAATTCATTAATTGACTTCCAGTATTCTTTCAGCTTCATACAGTCATAAAACATATGAGCCCAGTCAGCATTAATTTCTACATTACATCTCTTACATAGATTATCTTTATTATTAATTTTATTCATCATCAAAGGTGTATAAAAGATCTATGTAAAAATTTCCATGTATAAAGTCTCCAGACAATGGAAGATGTAGTTCTATAAGCAGATTCCAATATATATTGTTTATCTTGTTGAGTTGGTGGGTCCCCATTAATAGAGGTGAAATAATTCCAGTATGAATCTACATTGTAAAAAGTTTCTTGTCTGATAATTTTATGTATATATGAAAGTTTACCTTTATCAGAAACTTTATCCTGTAAATTTATTATCAAGTAATCAATCAGTTTTGGAATAGATTCTTTAACTGTTATAGACATTAGATCTATTATATCAATGAGATGTTGTCTAAAGATCTGAACCTCTAACCAGCAAGTTTCTCTTAGATCAAATTCTTGTTTTAAGAAATCTAGATTTTTAACTTTATTATCAGATATCAGCTGATACCAGTACTTTAGATTATTATCTATAGCTAAATGAGCTCCTTCAGAAGTAGATGACATAAGCATACCCTGAGTATAAATTATAGGAATACAATAAAATTCCATTCCCTATACTTAGGGTGCATGAATATAAAGTTATGATAACTAATAATAATATTTAATGGGTAACAGACCATATGTTTAGGTGTAATAGGTGAAGTACAAAATTCCTTTAGCAACCACAACATGGAGTTATTTATAATCATATTTTTATGTGTTAAGGAGATTTTCATGAAGTGCATACTAATTAGCTCCCAATAATCTTTCCATTTTGACATATGACCGATCTATTAATAAAGTAATAACTTTTATAATAGAAGAGATAATATATAAATTAAAGTCTGGAAAAGAAATACCCCTTGAGACCAGCTATTAGTATGTTTCTTTAATGCAATCCTAGGTCTATTAGGTGCCCATAAGAAATTTAACATTAGTGTATTCAGTTTCTTGATAGTTATTTTTGTAGGTGAAAGTATTATTGATTGTATTAAGTATAAAATCTTGGGGAATATTATCATTTTAATAATTGTAAGTCTCTCCTCCATAGTAAAAAACATATTATTCCAGGTATTAAAAAGATTTTGTATATTAAGAAAACAGGTATTATAGTTATTATATATAATAGATTTAATATCTTTAGATAGTATTATACCTAAATAAGTTATCTGACCTGAGTTGGGTACATATTTAGTAAAATCACTAATGAGAGTATT
The DNA here is from genome assembly GCF_019279795.1 of Protopterus annectens. Lineage (NCBI taxonomy): Eukaryota > Metazoa > Chordata > Ceratodontiformes > Protopteridae > Protopterus > Protopterus annectens. Next base: position 1,786,205,717 of record NC_056732.1, read on the forward strand.
TTTCGTGTATATATAGGTAGTATTTTAGTTTTTTCTTCATTGAATATTAAACCAGAAATACTTTTAAAATTCATCATTTTATCAAATAAAGACTGCATAGAAGAATTAGATCCTGCTGATGTAATTAGAACATCATCTGCAAAAGTTGAATTTTTGATGTTGTATTTTCTTCTATTTCAAAACCCTCTATGTCAGTACTGTTTCTAATCAAATTAGCCCAAGGCTCCATTACTAAAGTGAATAATAGTGGAGAAAGTGGACATCCTTGCTTTGTACCTTTAAGAATGGGTATTTTTGTGAAACATATGTTCCTACCTTAATATAAGCCAGCTGCCTTTGTATAAATGCTCAATTAAATTTACAAATGCATCAGAGAAATTTGTGCACTTCAGTAAGGTAAACAGATAGTCCCAACTTACTGAATCAAATGCTGAACCTATATCAAGACTAATAAGTGTTAAATCTTTCTTTTTCCTATTTGCAAAATCAATTAATGTTAAAGTTCTTCTTATATTATCAAAAGTATTTCTATTTACAATGAAGCCCGTCTGATCTATGTCTATAATGCCAGGGATAATTGTCTTCAATCTATCAGCAAAAATACTCATAAACATTTTATAATCAACATTAAGTAATGAGATGGGTCGATATGAAGAACATCTAGTTGGATCTTTATTAGGTTTTAAAATTGGTGAAATAAATGTATATTGCCAAGATGGGGGTTATTAACTCAGTTTGGGCCAGAATAAAACCTTATGTATTAATGAATATGTAGTTTTAGAAAGGATTTTATATATCTCTGGTATAATACCATCATTACCCGGTGCTTTGTTTGATTTAAGCTTATTTATTTGTGTAATAACTTCTGTATATGAAATACTCTTGTCCAATAGTTTAATCTGTTGTTTATTAAGCTTTTTATTCATGTTTGTGGTTATAAACTCCTTTATTTTATCTTTAGGTTCCATGTTAATGTTGTTATGGTTAATCTTGTGAAAGTGATTTCTAAATTCATCCAGTATTTCTGGTATACTAGAAACATTCTTCTTTTCCTTAGAGAAAATATTTCTTTGATATGGTTTTGTTTATTCAATCTTTTGTTTTATTTTTAAGTCTATGTAAGTATTTGGGGCTTATTGAATAAGACAAAACTTGTATTTCTAAAGTTATTTTAACTTTATGAGTTAAAATTTCTTTGTATTTCTCATTTAGTTTGTTTATTTCTTCAATAACTTTCTTGTCCATAATATTTTCTTTATTATTATGTTTATAAGAGTCTAGTATACTTTGAATATCTAACAATTCCTTATCCCAAGATTTCCTTTTGTTATTATACCATCTGATACTTTGTCCATATAGATATGATTTTAAGGTATCCCAAACATAGACAATGGAGACTTCAGGAGTATTATTTATGTCTAGAAAATGTTGTACTTCTGAAAGTATATATTCTTTATAGTCTTTTAGCTGAGTTAAGTATGCTGGTATCCTTTTGATCTGAACATTATGAGTATTTTCTATCATGAATTCAAAAACAATTGCGTTATGATCAGATATAGGACATGAAATGATTTTGGAATTAATTAAATCTGTTACCATCTGGTTAGAAATAAAGACCCTATCTATTTTTGAATAAGTTTTGTATCTGTTAGAAAAAAGGTGTATGGTAATGATTTTGACTCTATCTGATTATTAATATCATTCAAATGATAAGAATTAGCAAAATCATTTAAATGTTTTGCATTAGATGTAATTCTTCTTTTCTTTATAGTGGTAGTATCACTTTCATGTAGTATACAATTAAAATCACCAGCTAAAATAATATCCCCTATAGAGAATGATATGATCTTATCAATATGATGTTTCACTGTATTAATACCAATTCCAGGTATCCAGTATACATTAATTAAAGTGTAAGTCTTCCCATTAATTTGTATTGTAACCATACAAAACATTCCTTTGTCATCCTGATAAGACTTAATGGTTTTAGGAATGGGCATACTTTTATTCCATAAAATAGCCACTCCTCTTTTTTTCTGAGTGTGCTCTGAACTAACCAATACTGCATACTTATTAGTGGCTAGTTTATCAATATCTTTTTTCAAGAGATGGGTTTCTTGCAGGAAGACTAGATTGGCCTTGTGTAGATTAATGTATCTTATTAGGCTTGCCCTTTTACACGGATTATTCAATCCATTAATGTTTAAAGAAATTCCTTTTAAAGATGCCATTTGGCATTTTAAAACCTAAAGATTCTTATGATCGAAATAACAAATAACAAGATAAATAATGTTACATCTCCTCTTTTAGGTGTACCTTTAAATATAGCTGTATTTATTAAATCTCTTATGGGATTTTGTATAGGATTCAATTTTGTTTGTAGTGACAATGAGTGTACAAAATATATTGTGGATGTCAAAACTATATACATATAACAATGAACAAGTGAAAATAATGTAAGGATTAAACCTTGCATCCCGTCTGAGTTGAAAACTCCAACTTAGAGCAGTATTTACTACTCAAGTTAACCCCTACCCTAAGCAGCAGTACCTCAGCTACCACCTTATCAATTTAATACTAGTTATATTTAACTGAGGTTAACAGTTTTCAATTCAATTATCTATCAAGACAAAACTACACATTTGGTAAAACAGCATCATATAAACTAAAATAAACTTTTTTTTTTTTTTTTTTTTTAAAAACTGTTCATACTATTATATAGATCTATGTAATATATAACACTTGAATTCTAATAGCATTCAAATAATCTTAATGTTAGAAATCAAGAGGAGAGAAAATTATGTTCTAACATTCATTTAAATCAAAAACTTTGGCTAATATGATTCAGACATTACATGCATTAAGATGCATCTATTTTCTGTCATGTGAATTCTATCAACAGCTTCCAAAAAAATCTTGAATTGTTTGTATATGAGCATTTACTTAAACTCATTATTGTCAATAGAGTAAAATATTGTATTCATAAAATTATTATAAATCATATTGCATAGTTATGCAGATTCTCAGAAACACCTGCGTTATTACCTAAAAAAAAAAAAAAAAAAGCCATCACACACATAAACACAGACACACACACATACATATACACACACACATATACACACACACACACACACACACACACACACATACACACATACATATACACATACACATATATACATAGATACACACACACACACACACACACACACACACACACACACACACACACAGATATATATATATATATATATCTGATCTCACTGAGTTGTGTGTTAGTAGAGCACTATCCTACTTGCTGTCCCTAGAATAAATCTGTCTGCTTTATACAAAATAATGCACAGCAAACACATATTAGTAACCAGATTTTACAATCATGCTAACCTACTGCTTTAAAATATATCACATGACATTTCTTCCAGAATAGAGTTATAAGATTATTTATGCTTGCCAATCAGATGAATTAAATGAGTTATAGTAAAGTATATGTTTGGGACACAAGTTTTTAACACAGATTATTATGCTACTGTTAAGTAGATTTTCAAAAACATTTAAATAAATGTTTCATTTTCTATGCCTTCTAAAATAAGATATTTACTTGCTACAAGAAACTACATCATCCAAACTCATCATAACTGACATATTTTATGAATAGAGTATTTTTCCTGAATCTGTGGTGTGTCAGTGTGATAACCTTGTCAATGTTTATACTAACTGCTTTCAGTTTCTCTGTGAAAATTCTGTGAGTGAAGCTTCTGAGGAAACTCATGGACACTATGCATGAGACAGCCCACATCCCAGATTGTCTCCCTTAACATTTTGGCGGGAAACTTATTAAAACTTGTGGCAAACATTCATTTTGTCAATAGAGTAAAATATTGTATTCATAGAAATTATTATAAATCATATTGGATAGTTATGCAGATTCTCAGAAAAAAAGCCATCACACTCACACACACACACACACACACACACACATATATATATATATATATATATATATATATCTGATCTCACTGAGTTGTGTGTTAGTAGAGCACTATCCTACTTGCTGTCCCTAGAATAAATATGTCTGCTTTATACAAAATAATGCACAGCAAACACATATTGGTAACCAGATTTTACAATCATGCTAACCTACTGCTTTAAAATATATCACATGACATTTCTTCCAGAATAGAGTTATAAGATTATTTATGTTTGTCAATCAGATGAATTAAATGAGTTATAGTAAAGTATATGTTTGGAACACAAATTTTAACACAGATTATTATGCTGCTGTTAAGTAGATTTTCAAAACATTTAAATAAATGTTTCATTTTTATGCCTTCTAAAATAAGACATTTACTTACTACAAGAAACTGCATCATTTAAACTCATTATAACTGACATATTTTATGAACAGAGTATTTTTCCTGAATCTGTGGTGTGTCAGTGTGATAACCTTGTCAATGTTTATACTAACTGCTTTCAGTTTCTCTGTGAGAATTCTGTGATTTGAAGATTCTGAGGTAACTCAAGGACATTGTGCATAAGACAGCCCACATCCCAGATTGTCTCTCTTAACATTTTGGCGGGAAACTTATTAAAAACTAGTGACAAACATTCATTTAGCAGTGTAAATGCATCTAAACATGACAGAACCTCCACAATGTATTCCACAGATCATCACAGCCTCTATGCAAGTGAAATTAAACTCAAAATTACCAACAAGCAATAAAACTCAGCATTCTTCTCCCAACTCAATTTTCATACAAATCCTATTATTCACTGTGCCTACACAGTCTAAAGCATTCTATATATTAATAAAGAAAAGAAAAAGAGAGTAGAAAATAAAAGGGAGTGAGGCAGAAATAAAAATGTAAGAGAAAGCTGTAAGAAGTATATACAATGGAATGTTACTTACTGTTTATATTAATAGAGTTAAAAATAAAACATATTATTTACTCTTATTTAGTTCTGATTATTATTAGTTAAAGCATGACAGATTATTTACAAACAAGCATAAGCAGTATAATCAAGAAAGTATAATTAGAAATAGCATTTGAAGAACTTATAAACTTTTACAAGAAATAAATATGTTATTATTCTATTAATGATATTTTCATTACTGTTCTCTCCTGCCCTCCCCACCCTTTACCCACTACATAATCTAAATAGAATGTCATTGTTTAAACAAAGAAAATAATAAAGAAGAAGGAAAAAAAAAGGTAAAGATAAAAATGTATCAAATTACTAACCTTACTTTTTCAGAAAGAAAAACAAATAGAGTCACAGCCTGCCATTAAATCCTCAGGCATTTTGACTGGTTATGAAACAAAACATTTCTTTGCACATAGAGAATAACTTTGATTAAATCTTTTCCAAAATATTTGTGGCTTCCTGGAAATGCAGGAACTATATTCAAAAGATTAATAATGAACTAAAATGATGAGAGAGAAAAAAAACATATAACAAATCATTTGTTTTTAGTCTCTTCTTCTTCTCTGAAGTCTTCCAGGAAGCTTCAGTTGCCAATCTCTTTAATGAAGAACTAGCCCATTCCATTTCTTCTATTTTATCCAAAATCCTTTTTTCTTTGACAAACAGTAAAGCAGAGTCTAAATCATCGAAGACCTTAGGACCATCAGGAAGGAAGATTTTAAGCTTGGCAGGAAACAGAAGGTATGTTTTAAACTGTGCTTTTTTAAGCTCCCTTATTAGTGGCAGAAAAACTTTTCTTTTAGCAATTACCATGGAAGAATAGTCATTGTCAAAATGCACAGTTGTCTCATTAAACTTAACAGTAGCTTTAGCCCAAGCAGATTTAAGAACCATCTCTTTATCAAAAGATGATAGAAATCTAACTATAACTGATCTAGGATAGTTTTTGTTAGAGTTAGTATTAGCTATAGATCTATGTGCTCTTTCGATACCAAAAGAGAATGCTTCTGGTAAATCTAAAGTTTTAGGGAGCCATGTTGTTAAAAAGAAGTAATATTGTTACCTTCAATATTTTCTGGCAGTCCAAAAATCCTAATGTTATTAGCCTAGATCTATTTTCCAGGTCATCCAGCTTTGTTTGTAAATGTGTATTTTGTTTCAGCAGAAACTCAATGTTGATTTCCTGTTCTTGTATTTTATTTTCCATGTCATTCACAGCTTCTTCTATGCCTGTCATCTGGATCTTCTGTTGTTGCAGGTCCATATGTAACAAGTCTATTTGTTTTGTAGTTTTTTCTATGAAAGTGTCTATTTTAGTATCCATTTTATCCATCTTAGCAGTAAGTTGCTGGACTACAATTATCAGAGACTGAAGTTCTTTCTTGATGCTGGAGTCTTGAGAATTTGTCTTACTGGAACTCATTTCAGACTGATAAACTGACAGGAAATTTCCAAAGTAATTTCTGACAGGAATATTATTAAGATTTCCTTTCTTTTTTAGATATAGTTCAAGAACTATATAAAACAAACATATTTAGAAAGAAAATTACTTCAAGAATTAATTTTTTAAGTAATTAATTCCTGTCAATGTAATGAAATTGGTGGAGCTGAAGAAATCTGCTGCTATCCTGTGTTCATCCTTCGATAAATATGTTGTTTTGACTCTAACATTTGCTGTTACTAGCATTTAATCACACTTACATTGTTCTAATTCTGTGATTTGCAGAGCAGAACTTTCAGTAAGACATGTAGAAAGCATTAACAAATTACATTTCTGTGGCATGTTAGTGGAGTTTATATATATATATATATATATATATATATATATATATATATATATGCAAATCTAATCAGAAACCCACAGACTAAGGTAACAATAAGTAGTATTAAGATAGTCCACAATGTTAAAATAGACGAAAATTTATTCTGTAAGCGCTTTCACAATACATCAATATTGCTTCATCAGACATATAAAAAAGAATTAAGCATCCATTAAATATACTTAATCAGAATTCAAACAAACCAATGAGAGAACATGCTCCATAAAAATGAACCTTCCCCTTTTTTCCCTTATAAATTACATAGCTTCTAACTTAAACTACAACTTCATATACAAAAAATACAAAAATATTTGAAAATATTTAAAATAAAATAAACATAAGATTGTGCAATAAATATGTAACAATATAAAAATATTTACAAAAGCTATATTCTAATATTTATTTAATACGCCTAGATTTAAGAATTGGTTTAAGGGGGACTGAGTCATTAAGGCCCAGGCCCCTATGAGCACCAAGTCTCAATATCCATTACAATTCAGCGCATTCAGTTTGATTAACATGGTCACCAAGTCTCTCACATATATGCTGTATATGTAATACTTGAAAAACAAAGAGATGTTCTGCACCCATCAGCACTGTATGCTTGGCTAGGGCACTATAATCTAGCCCTTTCTTGGTACAATATAAATGATCCCTTATCCGCTCACTTAATCGTCTGTTAGTTTTTCCTACATTAAAATAGAAGCATACCTTGCAGTGCGCTACGTAAACCACATTTTGTGGATTACAATCAGCTCCTACCCTAAGTTCCCATAGTTGTCCAGTCTCAGGGTGTTTAAAGAATCTTGATTCATCAATAAATAAACATTATGCACAACTGCCACAACTATGTGTTCCAGCTAAATTATTTACCCTGGTATTTCTATTTCTAGGGTAACATAGTTGTTGCTTCAGATTCTTCTGGTTCTTAAAAGTAAAATTAGGTTTAGTACCTACTACTTTCGTGGTGTCATCATCTACCAGTAATATATGCCAATTTCTTTCTATGGTGCTCCTAAATTTAGTGAGATTAGTTGCACAGGGAATAACCATGGGCAAATGAGGCCTATTTGTTGTATAATTCAGTACTGGCTCAGTAATAGTAGACAGAGAAAAATATGGTTTAGCTCTGCCTGTTCTCTCTTTTTGAACCTTTAGGTAAGCCTCTCTGACTTCTTGTTCACTATACCCTCTATTATAAAAGCTTTTTTGTAAATTTGTTAATTCTTGATTATAATCATCATCCTGACAACATATATGAGAAATCCTCATTGCTTGTCCTTTCACTATATTAGAAAAAATGTGAGGGGCGTGCATACTGTTCCAATATAAAAATGCTGGACAATAACAGGATTTCTTATGTAATTTGGTATTCCAAATACTCTCCTGTTTAAAGATAGTTACATCAAGGAAGTCTATTGTGCTCGTAGAGTAGTTCATAGTAAAGTGTAGAAAATCTCCTGTGGTGTTGAGATGATCATAAAATGTATGTAAACTAAGCTCATCCCCCTGCCATGCTATAATGAGATAATCTACAAAACATCTATAAAACAGAACCTGCGAATTATTAAGTAGATGTTGCTCTTCCTGTTCTACTATAACAAGATTTGCATATGTATTAGCACAACTAGTGCCCATGGCTACCCCTGCTATTTGCCAATAGCATGTATTATCAAACATAAATATATTATGTTCCAAAACAATCTCTAGGAGCAAACATATAAAATCTATCTTACGTTCTGACATGCTTCCATGTCTAGTTAGCAAAGATTTTACCTTAGCGACACCATTGTCATTAGGAATACTAGTAAAAAGTGACACCATGTCAAAAGTAGCCAATATATCAAATTCAGCTGGTTTTATATCATTAATCACCATACATAGATCACTCAAAAAGTGTTTTGTATCTCTCAACACTTGTGGAAATTCCTGCAGGACCTTCTTTAATTCATCTTCTAAATATATAGAAATTGGCTTTGTAAGCCATCTTGCTCCTGCTACTATAAGTCTAAATTTTGGAAATTTGGGGTCCTTATGTATTTTGGGTAGGCCATATAAATATGGAATCAATGTTTTTTCTACAATAAAGTAGTGATCTAGATCAAGAGAGGTCATTGTGCTCCTCTACTCATCAGTCATCAGGCCCGTAATTGAGTACAATGCCCCATTTGAGATGTACATTACCCGACACCTGCAACAGCTGGAGAGACCTCAAAAATACCTAACCAAGAGGATCATGGGCCTCAAACAGATGCCCTATGCAGCTTGACTAAAGAAACTCCAGCTCTACTCAGTTGCTTACCGCCTACTCAGAGGTGATCTCTGCCTGACGTACAAGGCCATGTCTAACCCAGAACTAATGGACATGCTCCACCTCAAGAAAACCAAATCCATTAGAGCTACACGCTCCAGGGATTTAAACCTCAGCACAGCTATAAATAGGACATGCTGGGAGGGATAGATTCATATCCCAGAGGCTTCCCTCACTCTGGAATAGAGTCCCGGTCCATGTTAGGCAGAGCCCCTCGCGGACCCTCTTCAAGAGATATCTTGATGAGTGGATGGGAAATCGTAAATTCACTCCTGGGATCACTTCTGTGGCCCTGCTGCACAGGGACTCAGGAATCTAGTCTAAAAGGGAGGCAAAAGCCAACATATTCTGGCTAGGCTTATAAATGCCCTATGACAGATAGCCTAGTACCTACCTATGAATCTATGAACCTATGATAAAGATAATTGTCAAGAAGCCCCATACATTTGCTTTCATACAACATATTGAAAATGTTTGTAGCCATTTTATCTACTATATCCAAACTGACTACCTTGTATGTTGTTAAATTGTTCAGCATTTCATGCGTTTTATCATAATAATATTGTGTATTCAAAACTACTATAGGTCCCCCTTTGTCGGCAGGACGACTAGTCTGTTGGCTTTGTTGTAGAGATGTTAATACATGTTTTTCAGCTCTAGATAAATTATAATTTTTGCTGCTATTACTATCGTTGTCATACGTATAAATTTCATTTTCACATGCCTTAAGAAAAGTATCTATATCAGCAGGTAGATTGGGTACAAATGTACTTCTCTTTTTGTACAGTTATATATGCAAATCTGTTTATATAATAATACTAAATGTTTATTCCTATTAGACGGTCACTCATTTTTCATGATCACCATCTGATTTTACTTAATATTGTTAAAATTCATTTACTCTTAAATATATTTTAATTTATTCTTTCATTCCATATAACATAAAATTGCTTTTTATTTATTCTTTTAAAATATTCTTTACTTATATTCTTATAATATCCGAATTTAATCATACTCCATGTTTATTTTATCCACTTCTCTTATATCTTAGAAAAAATCTTCTTTACATAATTTTCCCCATACCTTTTTTACTCTTTTACATTTCAAAAACAATTGTTCCATATTTTTTTCTTCTTGACAATGTAAACATATTCTATTACTTTTCTTCTTAAATAGCATGTTTCCTTTTATTGGCAATTTATCTATTACCAGTCTACAAAAAAAAAAAAATTTTCAAGTTCTACTTTTGGTTACACCATTTGCTTCTTATTTTTAATCTTCTCATCTGTTTTCCCCATGGTTTTATCTTACACCATACTTTTTCTTTATCTTCAATTTTTATCTTCAACAAAAATATTTTTTATTGGTAACATTTTATTTCTTCATTTATATACTCTTTTTCTCTTTTACTGTTTTTACCATGCTACAAATTTTTTCATGCTGATATTTATACAGTTTTACTACTAATCTCTCATCTTTTTTTTTACTTATCCATAACACACTACAAATTTAAAGAAGCAGCATATACCGATGTGTTAATTAACCCCAGACCTCCTTCTTCTTTATTTACATACAAAACTCCTCTTTTTACTGGGTTTAATCTGGAACTCCATATAAAAAAATATATATATATATATATATATATATATATATATATATATATATATATATATATATATAATTTTTTGTTTGTTTATTTATTTGACATTTGTTAAGTGGGTTAGACCAGCTGACCAGAAGCCCATTTTCAGTGCAGATCCGAGGAGAAAACCTACAAATACATTAATTTATAATGAAATACAATACAATAAAATACAATAAAAGCATGAAATCAAAACAAATAGTTACATATAGAAGTGATATTGTGAATGAAACAAAAACATTGGTCACATAACTTAGATTTTGTGTACACAGTTAAGGGTAGTAGTTATCACTGAGTGTGTACAGCATAACTATACCACTGGGAAGACATCTTTAGACAGTGAGCAGATGTAACAAATTAAGATTAAGTTTCAGAGATTAGTAGCAGTAGTGAAAGCACACTTTGAAATTTAGTACTAGTATAGTGTAGAAATATAAACCTCGAGTTACAATGTAAGCAAATGTACTGTAGTTACAGGGGAAGAATGGGATGAGATTATCACTAAGTAGAGGCATTGTATCGGGTAAAGGAAGAGTACTGTATAGGCAGTTATTTACAGATATAAATATATATATATATATATATATATATATATATATATATATATATATATATATATATATATGTATGTATAGTTTCACTTCATATTTCAGCATTCTGAGACCATGAAGCTGAAAATGCAGAATGCCGAAAGTGCATAAGAGTGAATTTGAATATCTCTAATCCGCACTTATGTATTTCCGGTACATTGTGTGAAGTGTTTGGCTGGTATGGTGTCTGGAATTGCAGGTGAGTTAGTGTTTGCGTGTGTTTTTGTAAGCTGTATGTGTGGGGAAGGGTAGGGAGCTGTAAGTATGAGTGCAAGTGTTGGATTTGTTGCTGTTTGTGTATGTGTGGTGCGCGTGTGTGTGTGTGTGTGTGTGTGTGTGTGTGTGTGTGTGTGTGTGTGTGTAGAATGCCGTGGTGTGAGTTTTTTTTTTTCATTATGTGTGATCTTGGAATTGGTATTTATAAGTGGGGGGTGTGGGGGCACAGCCCCCCACATGGGGGATGCAGGGGTGATTGCCCCCCTGCTTATATGTACTGTAGGGTTGTGTGCTGTGGGTGGAATGGTGTGTGTGTGTTATTTGGTGTATGGTATATGTATGTTCGTGATTGTGTGATTCATGATTGTGGGTTTCGGTATTGTGAATGGTTCGGCTTCATAGTTTCGAAATGCTGAAATTTGAGATTTCAGCATTTCGAGATTATGAAGTGAAACAATATATATATATATATATATATATATATATATATACTGAATTTATCGAATAAGCCTTTTCCCCTCAATGATAATTTATATGTTTTCCAGAAAAGACAGATGTATTTTATTTCTTTGGAGTATTTTTCCCATTGAATTCTACTTGCATCTTTATTTCCAATGTTTATACCTAACACAGAAATTTCATTCATTGCAAAATATATTCTCCTATCTTTACTAAATCACATAAACCTTTGTTTTTTCTTTTTTTTTAAAGCCATTCCATATCACATCTAGACAATCATTTGTGCAAATTATTACTTCTTTTATCCCAATTTTTTTACTGAAATTATTATAATGACATCTGCATATGTTAAAAGAACTGGAATTCTTAACCCTTCATATGTTATATACACTCCTCCATACTATCACATTCATAACTGATGCAAACAGTATAAAACTCATTGTACATCTCTGTCTTACACCACTCTTCATATGTAACTCTTGTTTTAACCAGCCATTTACAAGTATTTTTTACTTTATTATTACTATATGCTGACGTACATAATTTCAAAAACGAAAAATCTGTGGTATCCCTCAAAGTCTCAGAAAACCCAGTATGCAACCTGTACTGGGTCAAAAACAAACCAAGCAGAAACTTTGCAGTGTGGAGGGCATGAAGTTTACTCCTTGAAATATGTTATGCACCTAGTTTACTAATAAAATTCAAAGTTTAAAATGCATGCTACAAAATAATAAAATAGTAGGTAGTCCACAGTTGAGTTAAAAATGTAAGATCCTTTATTGAATATCCTTCATTTCGATATATATCCTTTCAATAAAGAATATTCAGTAATAGGATATTAAATAAAGAATATTATATTTAAATAAATGTAAATAAAGGATATTCCATTTTTAACTCATCTGTGGACTTCCTACTATTTTAATATTTTGTAGTACATATTTTAAAGTTCGAATTTTATTAGTGAACTAGGTGTATAACATATTTCAGTGATTGAACTTCACACCCTCCACACTGAAAAGTTTCTGCTTGGTTTGACATACATAATTTCCTAACTTCCTCACTTGTATTATATTCTTTCACTCTTACCCATTAGATTTCATGTCCAGTTTTATGAAATATCTTCTTAAGGCCTTCTATCATGATTCTTTTCTCTTCACAACATCATGAAAAGCACAGCAATAACAATATCATCCAAAATGTCTGTATCATTAATAATTCATGACAACCTTTCCCCTTTACACTATATATACTGTTTTCAATATTTTCAGTTTTAGTTTCAGATCTCTTCTGCATTTTCATAAAGAGGTTGTAATTATTATTATTCAATCCTATCAGTCTCCATTTTTTAATTGTCTTCTTCCTGTCATATGAATTTAAGTTTTCCACTACATAATTCTTTAATAGTGAAACATTCATAGGAAGTTACTAGGCTATTGGGCCTGAGGCCATTACAAGCCTAGCCAAGAATTTAGCCCATGTTCCAACAAGTCAGCACCTTATGCCACTGTCCAGCAGGGACACAGGTGGAATCCCAGGGGTGTATTTTCTGTTCCCCATTCAGTGATCCAGGTTGCGCTTAAATAGGGTTAATGAGTTATAGGATAAATAATTACTTATTTTCCCTTCCATGTATTCCAACCCTGGAGCTACTGCACATGAGACCATAATTCTACCCATTTAGCTATATTAATTTAACAATTCATTCAAAAATGTTATTTATATATATATATGTATGTATTGTTAATCCCTCAAATTTTAAGCATTTCAGATCCTATTCCATCTAGTCCTGCAGATCTTTATTTACTTGTCCTCATACCTTATCTAGCTCATTTAAATAAATTTCTCTTTCCAACTCATTATTTGGTTCTCACTTTCCTTTTTTTCACTACCATCGTTTTTCTTTCAATATTTCTTTACATAATTTACGGCACTATTCATAATCTTCTCCTGAGCTCTTTCTAGTTCTGCCTTTACATTTTTCATTTCTCTCATTACACTACCATCTTCCTTAACTAATCTGCTTAAGTAACGTCTTACTTCTCTTTTTCCTTGTATAGATATCTTTGCTTATATAAAAATTCCTGTATGTTTTCTTGATTTCTTTCATATAAGTTTTTTTCTTTGTCAAAGTACTTTCTATCATTATGTTCTAAATCTTCCAGTGTATCATGTGTTCTTTTTTATTTTTCTTTCTCTACTTTTAACACATTATATTGCTACTGTAAAAAATTTTTTTTATATCTTTCCATAAATATCATCCACAATTAATAGGTACTTACTAGGCTAACGACCACAAGGGCCTTTTTAAGCCTAGCCATGCATCCCATATTTTTATAAAATGGTCTCATAGTCATATATTTCTGTAACTGAATTACTAATCTGTTTCCTTCTTCATTGCATGCCATCTCATGTATCCTTTTATTTCTTTTGCCTATTTTTATATATTCCTTGTTTTTCTTTACCTCCCCTTCTCCTATAACTAAACCTTCTGATACTATAAAATAATCTGTTTCAGCTACCTCCCCTTCTCCTATAACTAAACCTTCTGATACTGTAAAATAATCTCTTTCAGCTACCTCCCCTTCTCCTATAACTAAACCTTCTGATACTGTAAAATAATCTGTTTCAGCTACCTCCCCTTCTCCTATAACTAAACCTTCTGATACTGTAAAATAATATGTTTCAGCTACCTCCCCTTCTCCTATAACTAAACCTTCTGATACTGTAAAATAATCTGTTTCAGCTACCTCCCCTTCTCCTATAGCTAAACCTTCTGATACTGTAAAATAATCTGTTTCAGTTACCTCCCCTTCTCCTATAACTAAATTTTCTGATACTGTACAATAATCTGTTTCAGCTACCTCCCCTTCTCCTATAACTAAACCTTCTGATACGGTAAAATAATCTGTTTCATCTACCTCCCCTTCTCCTATAACTAAACCTTCTGATACTATAAAATAATCTGTTTCATCTACCTCCCCTTTTCCTATAACTAAACCTTCTGATACTGTAAAATAATCTGTTTCAGCTGTCTCCCCTTCTCCTGTAACAAAACCTTCTGATACTATAAAATAATCTATTTCAGTTCTATGCGTATCTCTTTTGTAAGTCCTTAAATTTTTGTCCCAAAGTTAAACTCCCTACATCTTATAACTTCTGATATTTTTATATCATTTCCTTTCTATATATGCTTGCTTCTTAAATCAAAGTCTCCTGTTAATATAATATGTATATTTATCACTACATAATCTAAAATATGATGAAATGAGTGTTCCCTTTCTTTTTAGTTAGTATAAGCATGTAATGTTAGAATTTTATAAACTTGTTCCTTCCATTTTAAATCTAAAATGGTTAATCTTCCCATTTTGTTAGAGTTACATCTATTATATTGCGTCTATGTTAAATGTTCGAACATCCAAAATGTTGTTCCAAAATTACATGGTGATGTTTGAACATCAAATAAAAAAAGCTAAAAAAAAGAAACAAAAAACACTTTAAAAGTATAGGCAGGGAGGCAAGCCCCCCTGCACCCCCACACTTCCTACTTATATATACCAACTCTGAGACCGCACTTTAGTGCAGAAAAGGGAAATTCTCCCTATCTGCACTATACGGCGCCGTTGAAAGTCAATCTTTGAACACTTAAAATTTCCCTTTGGTCTCGACCATGTAACGCTCGAAATTTTGAGCGTTTGAAGATTTGTCAGGTACCCATATATTTTCCGTATTGTTACAGAATACAGCTATTCCAGAACATCTCTCATTTACCAAATTCAAGATTATCTTTCCTTCCCTTAGCTTCTTTGTAATCTTTCTTCATTTGTTAAAAATCTTGTGTCTTCAAATATGATTACATCAACATCACATGTGATATACCTTTCCAAAATTCCTGTTCTTCGTAGTGTATTCTTAATACTATTCACATTTAGAGAAAGCACTCTGTAATTTTCCCCTTTCCTTAGATTCATGGTTTCATAAATTCATAGCTAATTACTAGGTTAGCTACCCTAATGGGCCATTCTAATCCTAGCCAATTTCCTTTCCAAAGGTGAGATTCAAACAATGAACCTTGTGTCTAAGAGTCAAACACCTTAATTATTATTCTAGTCCCCAGTCGCTGGCTGTATGTATTCTTTTTCATCCATTACTTTTTTTTTCTTCTGTACATATCCCTTTGTTTTCTTTTTTTGTCCTTTATCCTTTTGCCAATAGAATTCTTTTTTTATTAGGTTATCTCCCAATTTATGCCTTCTTCATGACTTTTCTCAGAACCTTCTTCTGTGTTCTCTTTATTTTTTTGTCATCCAGTTTTCCTCTATTTCTACAGCTTCTAATATTTCTTCTGTTTGTTCATTTTCTTCTGTTTCTTTCTCTTTACTGTTACTTTCATTTTTGCAATCCATTCACGAATGTCCAATTTTATTACATTTATAACATTTCAGTTCACTTTTTTTCCATGATGTCCCATTTCCCATAAGAATACAAATTTCTTTTGTCAGAGTTACTTATCAAATGTTCTTCTTTTCCACAGGGAAAAAAAAAACATGTTTTGGGTGACCCTTGTATTTTGACACCACTATTCCCCTCCACATTTATCGTGCTTTGTATATGTATAATTTTTTCTCTTTCATTTTTAACATAATATTACAGTCCCACCCACCAGTTCATAAATCCCTTTTGACATAAACGTTTGTAATGTCCAGTACTTCTTTACCTGTGTTGGATGGAAGCCTTCTAGCTTATCACTGGGAGTGGTAAGCACTAGGTAGCCTATCTACCACAAGTGGAGTGGTTTCTGACCCAGAAATTGTAGTTTATTGGCTGTTTGGGCAGTTTTTTTCCATCTCTTTCAACTTTCTGGTTTAAAAGCCTGCATTTGTGATTATTTCCCACCTTTCCTGTAACTAGTCTAGTCCAGATACAGATTTGTTGTATCCAGAACTGTTTGTAAGCTTATAAGCCCCCCCCCCCAAGCCTTTCTGCATTGGAGGGAAGCCTTCTAGCTTGTCAGTAGGAGTGGTAAGCACTAGGTAGCCTATCTACCACAAGTGGAGTAGTTTCTGGCCCAGAAATTGTAGTTTATCGGCTGATTGGGCATTTTTTTCCATCTCTCTCAACTTTCTGGTTTAGAAGCCTGCATTTCGCTTTTCCTGCCTTTCCTGCCTTTCCTGTAACTAGTCTAGTCCAGATAAATATTTGCTGCATCCAGGACTTTTTGTAAGCTTCTGAGCCCCTCAAGCATGTCTTGTTGGAGGAAAGCCTTCTAGCTTATCAGTGGGAGTGGTAAGCACTAAGTAGCCTATCTACTATGAGAGGAGTGGTTTCTGGCCTGGAAATTGTAGTTTATTTGCCATTTGGGCAGTTTTTCCATTTCTCTCAACTTTCTGGTTTAAAAGCCCATGTTTGCACATGTTTCTCACCTTTCCTGTAATTAGTCTAGTCCAGATACAGACTTGATGTATCCAGGACTGCTTGTAAGCATCTGAACAGTGCCAAAGTCTGCTCTTCAATTTTCCCCTTAAATCTACTAGTTCTTTTCTCTCCTGCACTTTTACTAGCTTATTAGTCTAGCACTTTATCAGACTTCTTGTAGTGCTACCAGCACTAAAGGATCTACAAGGAAACATTTCCAGTACTTATTATTAATGCCCAACCCTCCAGGCATGTCAGTTCCCTGTGCTTTCTCCTGTTAACCTGGTGAACCTCTGCATCCTGAGGCAATGTAGCAACTGCCTCATGTACACCAACAACCCTCTCCTCTTGCCTCCCAACACTCAGACTTGTGAGAGATACACTTGTATCCAAATTGGAAGCCACGTAATCTCCAGCCAAGACTGGAATAGCTGGTCAGAAGGAGAAGGTCAACACTTGCGCTATACCACATGGAACACATAGCTCTCCAGAACACACACCAGCACTGCTTTCACATAAAAACACAAACCACACATCCACTTTCGCGGAGGCTGTCAATAAAAATCTACCCAAACAGCAGAGACCTCCAAGACAGAAATGCACTCGACCACCACAACACAACAGTATGAGACATATAACTCTCCTAAACAGTGTGCCACTCAACCAAAGCCCCTAAGGTAAAACAGCATCCTCAACACACTAGTCATAAGTGACTTGATAGTGAGGCACACTGATGTCCCACTCACTAGGCTGAATAAGGAGAAAGTAACAGTCATCTTCCTCTCAGGTGCCAGTATCTGCCACATAACGCATGCACTCAGGTCCCTCAACAACAGTCATTGTACATGTGGGTGTGAATGACCTGAGACATACTTCCCTGGACTACATGAAAAGAGACATGGAGGAGCTCTCAGATTATGTAGCCCAGGCGGGTATGAACCTAGCCCTGAGCAGCATCCTACCATCACCCAGAATGATACCACAGTACAATCAGAAATGAGTGATTTCAACAATTGTCTATGTTTCTGGTATAATTCTAAGAGGAACCAGTATCTGTCTGCCTGGGCTGACATGCTTGACAGACCTCAATGCTTTGCCAGAGATGGCCTGCATCTGTCACCCCTGGGCTTACGGATACTGGCCAAGGCTCTTGCCACCCCTATAGTGCCTTTTTTAGGTGGTGTCCCAGACCAAATTACCACCATAACAGCTACAAAGAAATGCAATCTGAGGGTCATGCTGCTCAGTGCTAGAAGTCTAAAACTCAAAATGCACTAACTTGAAGCACTCCTTAAAATGGAGACCATCGACATTTGTGCTATAACAACGACCTGGTTCAAGGCAGCAGAAAGCACTCCTACACTACCAAGCTATAACTCTTCACACCTTTCAGTCCCAGAATGTGGACCGAAGCTCCAAAGGCAGTGGTGTTTCCATATTCATAAAGGATGCGCACACCTCCAGACTGGTAGCCCAACATAATGCATCAGAGATACTTCAGGTGCAACTAACATTGGGTAAGAGAGAAATTCAGGTTGTAGCCTGCTTTAGGTCCCCAACCATGTCCCAAGACTTACACACCACGTTCCTAAGCACCCTGGAGAATGTTAGGGTCCATCCTAACACTCTTATACTAGGCAACTTCAACTACTCCTCCATTAACTGGGAAAACTACTCATGTACCAATACACTTGCCCAATGTTTCCTGGAGTTCATTAATTCCAATGCCCTGGACCAGCTCGTTCTTACCCCCACTATAGGTAGCAACATCCTTAACCTGGTCATAACTATCATGGGCAACCATTGCTCTACACCAGTAGTCAGCTCCTCTCTGGTTAGATCTGACGACAAACTAATCACATGGAAATCCACATCTCTCCAACCCCCCCCCCCCCCCGCAAAGGAAACCACCATAAAAAACATCTCCAAAGCTAACTTTGGGCTCCTAAAAACAAGAGGTATCTAACTTCATAGCACCGATGCAAATGCAGAATAGTTGCATGACCGCCGAATCATACACCAGTGCACTGTACGAATACGTACACAAATGCATGGATCTCAGCATACCCAATAGAACCAAGATGCACTCTTCCAAAAAAGGAAGCCAATCTGGGGGGCCCCTGCCATAAACCAACTCTACAACAGAAGGAGGAAACTGATGCGGAATAAGGTGAAGTCCCAAGACTGGAAAAACTCCCTTATCAGCCTCAACAAAAGGTTGAGATCCCTCATCAAATCCTCTAAAGCTAGCTATGAAAAAAGAATTGCAGCAGATAGTAAAGACAACCACAAGGCCTTCTGTAGTTATGTAAAGAATCTCCATGGCAATACTCAGATTTGCTCTGAGCTACTGCACAATGGTACCTCCTATACCGAGCCAACGGATATTGCCAATATACTGGCCGACAGAGTCCGTGCCAACTTTACCCCCCCCCCCAAAGGAACAATCACAAGACCAGTAGATTGCCAGGCACCCAGTATTACTGCTGCACAGGTTAAAACAGCACTGTCCAAGGCCAAGAATACAGCTTCTATGGGACCTGACAATATCTCTGGCTGTGTTCTTCTGGAACTACAGAGTGAACTGGCACCTCACGTGTGTACCCTGTTCAGTCACAGCCTCACCTCAGGCTTTGTCCCTACCGAATGGCACACTGCTATAGTCATCCCTCTCCACAAAGGAAGAGCAACTACAGACCGTGGGAACTATCGCCCCATTAGCCTGACGAGTCTGATACGCAAAGCTATGCAACACATCATCATGGACCTAATACACAAGGATACAGGGAATCTCCAAACTCTGGATCCTACACAGTTTGGTTTTGTGAAAGGTAGATCATGCCTACTCAATTTGATTGACTTCTTTGAGTCAGTCACCAGAGCTGTAGATGAAGGTAAGGTGGTTCATACAGCCTACCTTGATCTAGCCAAGGCCTTTGATACCATTCCCCACTCATGAATCATAGAAAAACTCACTAAGCTAGGCATCAACCCATATATCACTAGGCGGGTTTCACACTAGCTCACAGGTAGAACCCACAGTGTGAAAGTAGCTGACTCCAAGTCAGACTGCTGACCAGTCACGATTGGAGCCCCACAGGGTTCGATCCTGGGTCCTCTCCTGTTTTGTCTCTACTTCTCTGAAGTCCAGGCAAGCATGAAGGGACTCTGGCTGATAAAGTTCACAGACGATTGCAAGTTGGGAGCTATTAACTCCCCAAGTGATGTTGACATCCTACAGGATGGCCTCACTGAGACCAATGACTGGTGTCAGAACCATGGCCTTAAGCTGAATGCCAAAAAATGTGTCGTCATCCCCTTTGGGAAAAACCTGGTTCCCATGAATTACCACATTGATGGTAGTCCACTGAACACAGAAGGCGTTATAAGAAATCTGGGAACACAAGTAGACAGCAAACTGGCTTTTGATCACCACATTGCCACTGTGGTCAGACAGTCCCTCTATGTGGCACATTTCATTACTAAGGGTTCTGCATCCAGGAAGAAAGAGGTCATTGTCTCCCTCTACTTTTCCCTTATTAGGCCAGTCATCGAGTACAATGCCCCATTAGGCATTGTACCTCACTAGACACATGCATCAACTGGAGAGGCCACAAAAGTACCTCACAAAGAAGATCCTAGGCCTTAAACACTTGTCCTATATGGACAAATCCAAAAAACTCCAACTATTCTCTGTCTCATATCACCTACTTAGAGGCGATCTCTGCTTGAGTTACAAAGCCATGTCTGATCCAGCTCTGTTAGAAATGCTACAGCTAAAGAAATCCTAATCTCTCCGCACCACATGCTCCAGAGACCTCAACCTCATTATCACAATCAACAGAACGTACTGGAGGGACAGGTTCATAACCCAGAGACTGCCCATGCTATGGAATAGACTTTCCATACATGTCAAACAGAGCACCTCACTAACTCTCTTCAAGAGAAATCTTGATGAGTGGATGGGAAATGGAAAATTCACCCTGGGGATCACTCCAGTGGCTCTACTTGACAGTGGCACTGGGAACTAAGGTCGAGTGGCATGATGCCAGGGTAATCCTATGGCTAGGCTTGTAAAGCGCCCTGGGCCATTAGCCTAGTACACACCTATAAACCTATAAAGTTTTCAAATGTCCTTTCAACGTCTTTCTTTCTACCTCTGTTTGAAATTGTACATACATTTTCTTTTTTATTTCCCTATTATAAAGATTCCATGGGTTACACTCTTTCTTTTTTCATATTTTCCAAGAAAATTTTTCATTGAAAATACAGTCTCAAATATAATGTCACAAAATGTCTTCTTTGTTAATAAGAATAAATGTTCCTACCTTGTTATTTTACACGCATATGAGCTATTAAATTGCCTCACACTTCATACCTGTCCATTTCTTTATCTTCTTTGAATCCTTGCCACATTTTTCATTTTCTTCCGCCTTCTTTTCTGCTACTTCACATTTGCTTTCTTTCACTTTCTTTCCATATGTTTTCTTTTCCATCTCAGCACTACTCTTCAGAATTGTCTTTGTGTCTTTATTTTGTATTTTTCCTTAATGTTCCCCCAGGAAACTTCTCCTTCATTTCCTGGCTCCCTCTGCATCACCATTTCTTTAAGTAAATCATTGCACAACTCTCCCACCTTGAGGGTTGTATTTATACAGCCATCATTCACTGGCTCATCTCCATCAGACAGATTTCTTTGAAACATTTCCTCAGGATCCTGCACAAATTCTCCAGTCTTGATGTTCACTTTCTCCTCAATTTCTTTCACCTGTCTATCATCTCCTTCTCTCTCCATCTGCCTCCCTGTTCTCTGGGCCACCTATGTACCATTAATGGAAATAGGAAATGCTGCTCCAAAATGAGTCCCACTCACAATAATGACAAATAGAAGCAGTTTCTTAGTGTCCTGACCAAATTTCCCCAGTACTATTAATAACACCTCTGATGTCCCCTGAAAGAGGCCACTAGCTTAGTGGGAGTACCCTGGTTAACAAAAGATAAATAAATAAAAATGTAGTGAAGTCACATCCCCAGTAACAAGTAAGTCTGTAGCACAAGCAGCCTGTGATAAATTCCATAAAATGCAGATAATCTCTGATTTATGGATACAGAGATGAGAAAGATAGTGGTCTGAAGGTTGGAATGTTTAGGTTGGGCTGAGCAACGTGCAAATAATACTAGACATCTGATATAAGATCACCATTAGAAAAAAGTTCATCCAGATGATAGCTAAATAACTCTGTAAACTTTGTGACAGTTACTTTTAAGCATGTGCATTTGTTAATAATTTGTACATTTTACTCAAATAGCAAGCCCTATTTTTGATAGTAAAAGACTTAGCCTTCATAATACATATTTTGCTTAAGATTCTTTAATTGCTTCTCCTGATGTTTGAATAAATCATCAAAGAACATTTTAAGCATGCTGTGTAACAGAGCCCTGTCATAATTCAAACACATCTTTTCAAAGGAGGCAAGGGTTGGATTTGAGAGATGATCATACGATCTCAGATTCTTGGAAACTCTAAAGTCTGAACCCTCAGCAGCCCTATCTATGAAGCAAATGAAGCCTCACC
This sequence comes from Protopterus annectens, assembly GCF_019279795.1. Taxonomy (NCBI): domain Eukaryota; kingdom Metazoa; phylum Chordata; order Ceratodontiformes; family Protopteridae; genus Protopterus; species Protopterus annectens. The sequence goes on from NC_056732.1 coordinate 1,786,228,668, forward strand.
TTACAAGTGTACATATTAATAATGGGTGTGGTATTCACTAAGTTGGCCCCTGCAGACAGAATGAAAGTCCGTCCTTTAGCTGGAAATAGAAAACTTTGAAATGAAGAAGCTGATCATCAGGGGAGTCTTTTTTGCAGAGGAAAATCAAGAATGGAGGTGTTTCCGGAAGGATCGTGGTAGCGTTAACACCATTTCTTCCATATACTGTTTTGGCTGCAGTACTGAAGTCTTAGCTATAGGTTTGCCACTGTATCTGTTCTTTTGATAAATCTTTGTATCTTGATTGGTGGTGGATTACTGCCAAAATTCTGGTTGGTAGCATTCATTTTTGAGTAACTTTGTTTCATATTAAAATATAAAATTATAAATAAGATTGCTGAGTAAAACCAGCCATTTATTCAGGAGAAACACTGACAGCATGTTGGCTAGTCAGCTTCTGAAGGACCTGAACGCTATCGGTGTCTGCTGAATGGCTGTGGTATTGTTACAGATTTCTGACTGGTGGCATTCTTTGTGAATTCAACTGAGAGCTTCATTTTGGACACCAAATGTAGGGACTTGATGGGCAATTTGTGAAAGGTCTTGGGCAGTTATATTTTTAGGGGGAATACAGTTAGCTACTACTATGACAGAAGGTTGATTCTCGACTGCATTGTCTTCAGTGTCACTTGTATTATTTGTGTCATATCCACTATCCACTACATACAGTGTTCTAGTTTGCATTTGAGGGTATTTAACAGCACTGTGTTTCTAGCTGTCGGAGGCAGCCACTCTGTCCTTTTTTAGAGGTGCAATAATACGCATTTAACAATATTTAAAACTGTCAAACATGAACTAAGAATTGCTACACTTAATGTAGGTTCACTGACAGGATGCAGCTAGGAAGTGGATGATATGATGGTAAGGAAGAGACTGGACATCCTATGTATCCAGTAGGCAAGATGGCAGGGCAGTGTAGCAAAGGCACTTGGCTTGGGATCCAGAGTCTCTTGCTCAGAAAGAGGGAACTGTGGTGAGGGAGAGGCTTCAGAAGACAGTGAGGGATGCCATCTGAATTAGCGAAAATGTCATAGCAACCAGACTCTAGTGTTATGATAGGGCTCTATTATCTCAGTGTGTACCACACAGCATGGTTGTGATAGTGAGGAAGAGAGTTGGAGGACCTACTAGATACAGCAGGACAGCATGAATTGCTGGTGATAATGGATGACTTAAATGCCCATATTGGGAATGAGAGAGCATGATATGAGAAGTGCCTGGGTCCACTTGAGTGGGAAAATGGGAAGAAGGAAAGAGAGGTGATTCTGCAGTTCTGTCTAGCAAATGGCTTGATGGTGATGAGCAAGAGAGACAGTCACAAGGTCACATACAAGAGTGGCAAACATGCAATTCGGGTAGACTTCCTCCTATTAAGGAAAGGTTAAGAGGGTAGAATCAGTGATTATAAATTCATCCCCAGTGAAACAGTTGACGCAGCATTACCAATTCAAAGTCATCCCTAGTGAAATTTTTGGCTCACAGCGTAAACCATTGATTGCCACAATCAGCTGTGAGCAGTCATCTGAGAAGGCTCTAAGGTCAACAGAGACTAGACTGAAGACCTGGTAGTTGACTGGAGAGAATGAACAATACTCAGAGCTCTAGCTGCTCAAGAAGAAGAGGAAATTGGAAGAGCTGAAGAAGAATGGCAGGACCTCAAAACAAGTGTGAGGACTACAGAACAGATATGCATCCATGTCAGGCATGTAATAAGGTACATAAGGAAAGCTAGCAATGGAATGCAGAAGTTTGGGAAGTCATGAAAAGAAAGGAGTGCAGGAAAAAGTGGGAGATAAAGATGGACCAGGCTAGGAAAGAATACTAGTTGGATAACAAAGATCCTAAGACAGGCATTGCAATAACAAAGAACAAAGTTTCAGAGGCACTCTACCAGCTTCTGTAATGTGATTTAGTAGGTAGCACAAAACTCTATCAGGTTACAAGACAAAGACAGAAAGATAAAGAAGATAGTCAGACACCCTTCATAAGGGAAGTCAGCAACAACCTGTTTACAAGTCTACAGGACATCAAAGGTAGATGGAAGGAGTACTTACAGCAGCTTCCAAATGAAGAAAACTCTGCAGAAGCTGTACTGCCACACAACCTATGGTGAATAAACAGGAGTAGCCCACCCTAGAAGTAACAACAACACTAAGGAGAAGGAGGTCAGGGAAAGCAGCAGGCTCAGATGAGGTCACGGCAGATATGATAAAGCAGCAGGCTCAGATGAGGTCACGGCAGATATGATAAAGCAGCAGGCTCAGATGAGGTCACGGCAGATATGATAAAGCAGCAGGCTCAGATGAGGTCACGGCAGATATGATAAAGCAGCAGGCTCAGATGAGGTCACGGCAGATATGATAAAGCAGCAGGCTCAGATGAGGTCACGGCAGATATGATAAAGCAGCAGGCTCAGATGAGGTCACGGCAGATATGATAAAGCAGCAGGCTCAGATGAGGTCACGGCAGATATGATAAAGCAGCAGGCTCAGATGAGGTCACGGCAGATTTATTTATTTGTTTGCAGTTGTTTAACCAGGATAGTCCATTGAGCCTAAAGAACCCGTTTTCAATGGAGTCCTGGGGAGAAAAGCTCCACATACAGATTATACAAAGATTAAGTTCCACACATAGATTACATGAAGATTACAGAGATTAACATTGTACAATTTCTGGTTATAAGACAGATCAAACATATTTCAATCAAAAGTAATAAATGCAAAAATATTAAAAATAGAATGTTTTTTTTTTTTTTCTCCTAGTGGGATTAAGGATAGGTAGTTAGATGCAGTAGGCTAAGAGATTGCTAGGTACAAGTAAGGAGTTGTATACTACAAGCAAGCATGAATTTGCTATCTGGGATTTGTGAGAAGGAGAAGAGAAAAAAAGAGTTGAGAGTAGGTTATGAGGGATGGGAGCAGATATGATAAAGATGCTCGGTGAGATAGGAGAAATAGCTCCTAAGAGTATTCGTATCAGTATATGGAAAGAGAGAGAGGCATAGCCCAAATGACTGGAGAATAAGCATACTAGTGCCAGTGTTCAGGAATAAAGGGGACATTCACAACTGTGGGCAGTATAGAAGTATCAACTTCCTGTCACACTGCATGAAAGCTCTGGAGATGGTGATTGACAGTTGAATTGGCAGAGTAGCAGAAAGTAAGATGGGAGATGAGCAGCTTGGATTCAGATCTGGATGCAGCACAAGTGACCTCATGTTTGCAGTGTGATAGATAGTTGAAAAGAAGGATCTACTTCATATGACTGAAAACTCAAAATACTGAATTTTATTTGACTGAGACCACAATACCTAATTTTCAAAATACTGAAAACTCATTTGACTGAGTCTCATTATACTGAAAGCTTATAATGTTGAATTTCAAAATAATGAATTTTAAGCCGTAAACATGCACACTTACAACACCAATGACTAACTCTTTCCAAAACTTAAAAACTACTTACTTACCCTCTTAACAGAAACTGAACGATATAAAACCAAGCTAGGTGGGGGGCTGTGCCTCTCACACCCCCAACTATATATACTAACTCCAGGATCACACTACAGTGAGGAAAAAGGCATATACCTTTTATTTACCTACAGTACTCTACACACTGCCAGTACTACTGGGAGCAAGAAATGTCCACCGTATTACTTTAGATATTTCCCATATAAATGTAAAGAGACACCCACATTTAGAAACACCACAAGACTACGTTCAGTGCTACTGTCTGTAGTCTGACAGTGCCACTTTAAGTTACAATAATGTTTTTTTTATCACAAGCAAGTCACAGGTGAAGGGAAACATACATCATGTCTGTGGCTTAAAATTCATTATTTTGAAATCCAGCATTGTAAACCTTCAGTACAATGAGACTCAGTTAAATGAGTTTTCAGTATTTTTAGTTTTCTGTCATGTGAAGTAGACCCGAAAAGAAACAAAAGATGAGAAAAGAGTCCAAGTTGGCAATCCTAGACTTGGGGAAAGAATATGACAAGGTCCCAAGAAAGTTGATTTGGGCAGTCCTGCAGTGGCTCAAAGTCACAGAAACATTGGTAGAATTAATGCAGGTCAGTTATAACCAAAGAAAATGTTGTCACTGTGCTCTCTAAAGCTAAAAACATAGCTTCACTTGGGGCCTGACAATATACCAGGTTGCCTCTTAAGCAGCTTAAATCAGGACTTATCAGGTCCATTGGGATCTCTATTTAACCACAGCCTCAGGACTGGCTTTGTTCTGATAGCGTGGAGGACAGCAACAGTCATCCCTCTGCATAGGTGGACCACTTACTGACCCAGGATATTACAGACCCATAGGTTTGACTAGTCTTATATGTAAGACCATAGAAAGAATAATGACTTGAGACCTCCAAACACTGGCCCTAACCCAATTTGGTTTTGTCAAGGGCAGGTCATACCTACTGAACCTGGATAATTTCTTTGAAAAAGTCATTAAGGCCATGGATAAAGGTAAAACAGTACAAACTGCCTATGTGGACCTGGCCAAGGCATTTGGCACAACTCCTCTGGTATTATAAATAAACTCACAAAATGGGCATAAATCCCTATGTCACCAGATGGATAGCCAATTGGCTCATGGACAGGACACTTGGTTAAAGTGGGTGAATCCGACAAGAGGCCAGTTACTAGTGGTGTATCACAGGGCTCAATACTGGAACCACTCCTGTTCAAAATATACTTCTCTGAAGTCCAAGGCAAATGTGGAAGACATCTGGATGACAAAGTTTGCTGACATCTGCAAGCTGGGACAATCATGGAGTCCCTCAACAATGTATTTATCCTTCAGGAGGGTCTAGATAAAATAAATGATTGGTGCCAGAACTGTGGCCTAAAACTAAATCCAAAAAAATGCATTATCATACCCTTTGAGAAGTCAAATACCCCTGCAAATTACAACATCAATAGCTCATGCCTTGAGTGGACTCAGAATTGACAGATCGGGTATATAGATAGATAGTAGCCTGAACTTTGACCGCAATGTATTCACAGTGGTAAGGAAGTCCTTTCATGTGGCACAACTTATAAGTAAAGGTACTGCACTCAGATCCAAGGAAATTATAATCCCACTGTACTTGGCCCTCATTAGACCAATAATTGAGTACAATGCACCATTTAGCAAGTACTTGACTAGGTACTTACAGCAGCTGAAGCAACCTCAGAGGTTCCTCACAAAGAAACTACAAGGTAACTGTTTTTAGAGCACAACCTAGAGCTGTTTACTGAATTTCCTGTTTGCACTTATTTTTAAAATCGTTTTTTTCTCAAAACTTGCATTTTATCTGTCTTTGGCCTAGCACTCTTGTGTGGGGTCATTTACTGCACTGTTATAACTTGTTGATACTTGTGAACCTCTGCTATCTCTGAAAAAACAAAAAAAAAAATCTTGCTTTTTTTCCCACTTTTCTGAGATTTAAAAAAGTTCAGTTACAGGCTTGCTGTTCTTGAACTGTTTGTAAGTTTCTTGGAGGCCATTTTTTGCTTGGGCTAAAGGGAAGTCTCTCTGTTGATCAGTGGTAGTGAAAATCATTGAGCAGCCTGCCTGCCCCTGTGCGAGTAGTTACTGACTTGAAACTGTAGTTTTATTGGCCATTTTGGGTCAATTCCAAACTCCTTCATCTTCCTCTCTTAAAACCTGGTTGCCTCGTGGTTTTGACGTCTTTTCAGGCTTGTTGGCTGTTGGTGAAGCACCCACCAAGAGGAGAAAACGCAGAGAGAAGAAAGGATCCACTTTTGAGATTTTAAGCATTTTTCCTCTGTTTATTTGCTAAGTTTTTCTGCATAGCCGCCTATTTTGAGCATTTTCTGGCTTGTTAAACTTGATTTCTGCATTAGTAACTGTATTTAGAGCACAACCTAGAGCTGTTTACTGAATTTCCTGCTTGCACTTATTTTTAAAATCGTTTTTTTCTCAAAACTTGCATTTTATCTGTCTTTGGCCTAGCACTCTTGTGTGGGGTCATTTACTTCACTGTTATAACTTGTTGATGCTTGTGAACCTCTGCTATCTCTGAAAAAACAAAAAAATCTTGCTTTTTTCCCACTTTTCTGAGATTTAAAAAAGTTCAGTTACAGGCTTGCTGTTCTTGAACTGTTTGTAAGTTTCTTGGAGGCCATTTTTTGCTTGGGCTAAAGGGAAGTCTCTCTGTTGATCAGTGGCAGTGAAAAACATTGAGCAGCCTGCCTGCCCCTGTGGGAGTAGTTACTGACTTGAAACTGTAATTTTACTGGCCATTTTGGGTCAATTCCAAACTCCTTCATCTTCCTCTCTTAAAACCCGCTCTTGCGTGGTTTTGCGTGGTTTTGTGCATAGCGCAACAGCGGGCAGCGCCGCCTAATTGGGTTTAAACTATTCCTGGCTCCACAAAGTCTGCTCTTCACTTTTTCCCTTAGAACTGCTCTATCTCTCAATTTAAACATCATACTCTCATTCTAAGGCCCTTCACTGGTCCAGTTAAGTAATCCTACAAGTTAGCACTATTAAACCATAAGCACTACTTACTCTTATACTCTCTATGATTACCCTGTCCTCTATTGGTCCATCTTAAATTCAGTTTCCCTATATTACTCTAGCATGTCCAAAGGTCAGTCAATGGTTTCCTCTCCAGTCCAGCTGGTGAATCTGGGAATTTTGAGGCAATGTTACAACTGTCTCATGTACACGGACAACCCTCTCCTCCTCCAAACAGGTTCAAATATATGTGAGAGATGCAACTATTTAGCCAAACTGGAGGCTGAGCTCTCTCATCTCAAAACTGGTGTAACCAGTCAGGAGGAGAAGGTAACCTCACACAACACAATTCCAGTATCACATAGTCCCACCACATCAGGGAACCAAACACATAAATACACAAAAACATACTCGGAGGCTCTAAATAAAAATCTACCTAAGCAACAGAGACCTCGAAAGCAGACATCCAAGCAAACGCTACCTCAAAACAAAGCACGCACAACACATAGCCCACAAAGTCAGTGTGCCAAGCAGCCACAGCCCTTAAGGCTGAATAACACACCTGATACTCTTGTAATAAGTGACTCTATTGTCAGACACACTGACGTCCTGCTCACCAGGCTGAATAAAGAGAAGGTCACGGTGAGCTGCCTGTCGGGTGCTAGAATCCGCCACATAACGCAAGCACTCAGGTCACTCCAAAGCAAATACAAATATGATTCAGTCATTGTACATGCTGGTGTGAATGACCTGAGACGTACCTCCCTGGACTACATGAAAAGAGACATAGAGGAGCTCTCTGATCATGTAGCCCAGGCTGGTATGACCCTGACCTTGAGCAGCATCTTACCCTCACCTAGAATGATGCCACAGTACAAAGACAAAATGATCGATTTTAACAATCGGCTAAAATTTTGGTGTCATTCAAAGGGGATCCAGTGTCTGTCAGCCTGGGATGACATGCTCGACAAGCCACGTTGCTTCACTAGGGACGGCTTGCACCTGTCACTACTGGGCTTTCTGATATTGGCAAAGGCTCTTGCCACCCCCATAGTGCCTTTTTTAGGCAAGGCTCAAAAGTCAAACCCACCCCCATAGACAGCACAAGGAACAAGAAACTAAGGGTAATGCTGCTTAACGCCAGAAGTCTTAACCTCAAGATGCATGCACTTGAAGCTGTCCTCAGTATGGAGAACATCAATATTTGTGCAGTGACAGAAACCTGGTTCAAGGCTCCAGGGAGCACCCCAGCACTACCAGGCTATACCTCATATTATGCTTTTCGGCCCCAAACCACAGACTGAACCACAAAAGGAGGGGGAGTTTCCATATTTATCAAGGATATCCACACCTCCAGGTTAGTGGCATTGCATGAAGTATCGGAGACCATCCATGTGCAACTAACAGTGGGCAAGACTGCTTTTCAGTTTATAGCATCCTACAGACCACCCTCTCAAAGTCAGGAATCCCACTCTGCTTTCCTGAAAACATAGGAGAACATGAAGATCTCTCCGAACACCATTATATTGGGTGACTTCAACTACCCAAACATTGACTGGGAGCACTACTCAAGCCCCAGCACCTTAGCCCAAAGGTTCCTGGAAATTATAAACTCAAATGCTATGGAACAACTAGTCACCACTCCCACATGAGAAGACAACATACTAGACCTGATCATTACCAACATGGGGACTCTATGCTCCACACCAGAAGTATATCCCTCATTGGTAAGATCAGACCATAAATTCATTTCACTGGATGTCCACATCCCGACCCCACCCCCAGCCCAGAAAACCACAGTGAAAAACTTCTCAAAAGCGAACTTCTCACTTCTCAAAACTGAAGTGGAATCCTTCAAGGCCCCAGGGCCAGTGGAAACTATGGCCCAAACTGCAGAATCCTATATAAACGCATTCTACGGACATCTCCAGGAATGCATGGATCATGCTATCCCAAACAAAACCAAGACCCAATCATCCAAAGGCAGGTGTCCAGTCTGGTGGACCCCTGCCATAAATAAACTGTACAACAGAAGGAGGAAGTTACTACATGATAGAGCAAAATCCCTAATAGGGAGGGCATCTCTGATCAGTACTAGCAAAAAATTACGATCCCTCATAAAATCCTCCAAGGCCAGCTTTGAGAGAAAAATTGCACAGGACACCAAAGACATATCATAAGGCTTTTTTCAGTTATGTTAGGAACCTGGGATGCAACTCCCAGACTTGTTCTGAGTTGATTCTAAATGACAAAAAATACACTGAACCCACAGACATTGCCAATATCCTGGCAGACAGGTTCATTGCAAACTTCTCCACCCCCTCCCCACCAAAAGAGCAAGTATCTATCCCGGCAGAGGGCTGCCTCCCAAACATCTCTGATGCTCAGGTGAAGGCTGCCCTCTCCAAAGCAAAAAACACTGCTTCCATGGGACCAGATGGCGTCCCAGGTTGCATCCTACATGAACTCCAAGAGGAACTAATCCCTCAAATAAAACAGCTATACAATCTCAGCCTCACTACAGGATATGTGCCCACAGAATGGCGTACAGCAACAGTGGTCCCACTCCACAAAGGTGGAGTCTCTACAGACCCTGGAAACTATCGCCCCATAAGCCTGACTAGCTTAGTCTGCAAGGCTATGGAGAGGATCATCATGGAGCTCATAAACAAAGACATTGGGGACATACAGACACTAGATCCTACCCAGTTCGGCTTTGTCAAGGGCAGATCCTGCCTTTTGAACCTGTTTGACTTCTTCGAAACAGTCACCAAAGCCATAGATGAAGGGAAGGTAGTCCACACAGCCTATCTGGACCTTGCAAAGGCATTTGACACAATACCCCACTCGGGCATCATAGATAAGCTATCCAGCTTAAATATAACCCCCTATGTCACAAGATGGGTCACAAACTGGCTCAAATACAGAACCCACAGAGTGAGAGTTGCTGGAGCCATGTCAGACTCGAAACCGGTCACAAGTGGCGTCCCACAGGGTTTTGTCCTGGGACCACTCTTGTTTGGTATATACTTTTCCGAGGTACAGGCAAACGTGGGAGGACTATGGCTCACCAAGTTCGCAGACGACTGCAAACTGGGTGCCATAATCGACTCTCCAGCTGACACAAACATCCTTCAAAAAGGTCTCACAGAGACAGATAACTGGTGCCAGCTCCATGGTTTAAAGCTAAATGCCAAAAATGTATAGTCATACCCTTTGGCAAAAACAATGTGCCCACAAATTACCACATAGGCGGAAACCCATTAAGTACAGAGAAAGTTATTAGGGACCTGGGGACCCAAGTTGATAGCAATCTCTCCTTTGCAAACCACATTGCCAAAGTGGTTAGAAAGACCTTCTACATAGCCCACCTCATCACGAAGGGTTTCACATCTAGATCAAGAGAGGTAATCGTGCCCCTTTATTCATCCCTCATCAGGCCCATCATAGAATACAATGCCCCTTTTGGGATGTACCTTACCCGACACCTGCAGCAATTAGAAAGACCCCAAAAGTATCTCACCAAGAGGATCAAGGGTCTCAAACAGATGCCATATGCTGCTCGGTTAAAAAAACTCCAGCTCTACTCAGTTGCATACCGCCTACTTTGAGGCGATCTATGCCTGACATACAAAGCTATGTCAAATCCAGAATTAATGGACATGCCCCACCTCAGTAAATCTAAATCCCTTAGAGCCACACGCTCGAGGGACTTGAACCTCAGCACAGAAATAAATAGAACTTGCTGCAGGGACAGGTTCATAACCCAGAGGCTTCCTTCTCTCTGGAATAGAATTCCAGTTCATGTGAGGCAGATCGTAGGTTTGTCCCAGGGATTACTCCCGTGTCACTATTAGACAGAGGCACAGTAAACTAAACCTTAAAAAGGGCACAGTATACTGAAATCAAGGGGTGGCGTAATCCATACAGAATCGGGATAGGCTTATAATTGCCCCAGGGCAGATAGCCTAGTATGAACCTATGAACCTATAAACAACATGAACTATGTGGATAGACTAAAAGTCCTAGCCCTTTACTGTGTGTTCTACTGACTATTAAGGGGTGACCAATGCCTGACCTACAAGACACTCACATATCCAGCCCTGATGGAGCTGCTACACATCCACAAGTCAAACAGCATGAGTGTCACCTGATCTAGGGATCTAAATTTATATTGTTACTCAAGCAAAATATGCTGGAGAGACAGGTATGTGTCTCAGAGATTGCCCTTCTTTGGAACAGGCTTCCTATTCACTTTAAGCAGAGCCCTTCCCTGGCCCTCTTCAAATGCAATTTGGATCAATGAATGGGGAATCGCAAATTAAAATCCGAGTTGTGCTTATGTCCCTTACGGATGGAGGGCAATCTGTAAAATGCTTAATGTACAGGCACAAATCCATGCCATCAACTTGACCCTAGGTGCCATATATTGGGTAAAATCAAGCTGTATTGGCTAGGCTTGTAAGACCCCTTAAGCTGTTGGCCTAGTAATCTCCTATGAACCTATGTGCCTATGTACAAGAACCCAATGACTCAAGTACGAACAGTATTTGGTCTCACAGAGGGTTCACAGTGGGAGTGAGTGTGCGTCAGAGTTCAGCTCTGAGCCCACTGCTGTTCACACTGGTGATGGATTACATTAGCAAACAGGTCAGAGGGGATAGATCAACTAATTTGCTGCATACAGTCAATGTAGCACTGAAGGCAGACTTTGAGGAAGAACTTCAGCAAAGAATAGGGGAATGGGATGCCAAACTGAAGACACATGGGATGAAAGTAAGTACAGCTAAGGCAGATGTAATGGCAGAAAATGGGGAAAATAAGTAAGAGTTGAGAAAAGAACAAGATAATAGCTTTAAACATCTGAGAAGTTACGGCAGCTGTAATGGCAGCAACTGAGAAAAATCAGGAGAAGCTGAGAATTGAGACTGAAGGAAAAATTGAAGAACAAGTTTACCACTTCAAGCATCTGGGAGGGGTGATTGAGAAGAAGGGAAGTCTGAATGAAGAGGGTAAAGCTAGAATTGGAGGGGCTGCAGCAAACTGGCACAGAGTGTCAGGGTACTGTATGACAGAAGAATGCCAAAGAAGCTGAAAAGTAGGGTGCACAGAACTAATGTGTAGACAGTACTGTATGATATAAAAAGCTGGGTGATAAAGGCAGACCAGTTGAGGAAGCCAGAGATTAAGTGCCTGAGATGGGTGTTAGGATGCACACTGTGGGACAGATGTAGAAATGAGAACATCAGAGCAGCAGTCAAATTAGCTCCAATTACAGAGAAGGTCAAAGAGTACAGATTATGATGTTTGGACAAATGTGGAGAAAAGAAGGCTGTCACTCGTCTTGGTTTACAATTGAAGATGAACAAGCCGGGCAGTTTGTTTATATGCTTTATTACATATAAACACATCAGGATGGATAGCAGCAGTACAAAATGTGAACAAACTGACTGACAGACGACACAGACATGCATGCTTGCCTCTCAACATCTTACCACAAAATGGCAGTCAGGCTCACACATGCTCAGTATTTATGTACATGTACAAGCCCATGGAAAGCTTCTTAAATGTATACATATTGATCTATATCCTCCCTCTTTAATAAATTGCCCACAATAAATTACATTTGAAAAAGACATGCAGTTATATAAACACTGAGAAATAAACACAACGCTAATCTCCTTATGTCCAAGTTGCCATGTATCTGGAATGTGGTCTGGCAATTCAATCTGCTAGTGATATAACAATCAGAACTGGGTTTAGCAACAGGGGCAGTCACTGGTGAACAAACAGTTTCTGGAGTTTCAGGATTCTTTTGAGGAACAGGGATATTTACTAGAACGTCCTGTGGAACTGGAATGCTGGATAACTCACTCTGAGATTTTGAGTCTGAGGCCTAATAATAACTGTATGTGCCTTTTGACCACATAAAGTTGCAAGTCATAGCTGTTCATAGCGGAGTAACATGAAAGCACTACTGAACCTTCAGTCTGAATTTCTTCAGCACAATAAGGAACAAGCTTTGCACACTGCCAAGTCAAACTTTTCACCAGCACATACTCTAGCAAATGTTTCTGCTGACATAACTTTGCACTTTGAACCTATGTCAGCTTTGAGCTCTATAGGGCTTCCATTTATCTAAACAGTGCAAAATTCTTTATTCTTTGCCCATAAATCTACTGTAGTGACTGTTTCATTAAACACAGACATAACATCAACTTAAAATGTCTGGTCACGGCTTTCTAATTGATCAACTTGTCTCTTTGAATATTCTCTTTTAATAAAAGAATGAACCTCATTTGATTTACAAAATCTTTGGAAATGATTCCACTTTTACATCTGTGGCACTGCTGACCAAAAGCTAAGCACTTCTTTCTCTTAGATTGCCACCACAATTATGACAGTTGACTATGAGGCTAGGTGAGAGGACATGCTTTGAGTTTGTTGACTTACCCTTGTGCTTCACTGAGACTGTGTGCACTCTGGAATTTGCTAGAAAGCTACAGGGTTTGCTATTGAGTGTTGCAGGGCTCACAGTTGCTGCCATGTGCTTGGACCTGTTTCTTTTAACCACATGCTGCATACTATCAATATTAGCTTTAGAAGATACTGGTAGCATGCATTTCTTATTTTAACCATATTTGTCTGTTTTTTCTGTAAGCTCATAAGTCTGACAAATCTCAGTGACCTTATTCAAAGTTAAATCACTATCACAAAGCAAAATATTTCTCACAGCATCATCTTTAATACCACACAAGTCTGTCTTTTATCAACTCATCCCTTTAATCACCAGATCTGCATGTTTTAGCTTTATTTCTCAAGTCAGTTATATATGCTGCAATAGTTTCACCAGGTTTTTGATCTCCTGTGTAAAATAAGTTCCTTTCATTGTAATGTTCATTTGGGGGTTACACATTTCTCTAAATTTACATTTTAAGCACTCTGGGTCTTCCCTTGACTCAGCCGGCACCACTATATGATGGTTTTCCCCTTCTGCAAACACAGCAGGTACATACACAAATGAATGCTGTCTTTCTATGGCGTCTGAAACAGCTAAATTAAGCAGAATAAATGCCTTTGTATGTGCATCTTTGTCAGAAAAGGCTGCTTGTATGAAAATATTATACTCTTGCTCAAACACTCTCTAATTATCTGCAATATTATTATCAAATACAAAAGGACCTGTTTTTTGAAATCCATCTGCCATGCCAACAGAGTATTCCCAAATACAGTGAAAATATGGACCATGGAATTGTATACAAACATACACACACAGCCAGCATTTATAACACCATTCAAATGCATAGTAAACTCTTTGAAATACTGTACTTTGAGAAATATGCTTTGAAATGGCTGTATTTTGCAAATTAACTGTACTGTAATACTACAGAAACTTGTAAACACTTCATACACTTCAGATATCTCTAATAACTTTAATTAATGCCAAAAAGTAGCTCAAAGTGAAAAAACGCAGTTGTTTTCCTTATTTTATACATTTTATGCAATTCAGGCATTATTTCAAACATTTTCATAATTATTTTGAATATTTTTATCAATATGTCGCAGTTTTGGACATTTTGTTTAGTTTAACTAAAAATGTGTTTTGAGCATTCTGAGTGATTCAATTTATATTTTCTGAATAAAAAAATCATTTAAGCAAGTTTTGATAGGTGAAATTCATTTCTGACCTCTTTTGTGAGTTACATGTGCAGTAGGGATGATCCATTCCTGTATATATCTCGAACATTAACTGAGTGACCCAAGAGGCACTTGATTCTGGATCCCATTCTGACACCATGTCACTCATCTTGGTTTACAATTGAGGATGAACAGGTGGGGTAGTTTGTTTATATGCTTTATTACATAGAACCACATCAAGATGGACATCAGCAGTACAAAATGTAAACAAACTGACAGACGACACAGACATGCATGCGTAGATCTCAACAGCTTACTACAAAATGGCAGTCAGGCTCAGCCGTGCTCAATATTTATATACATGTGTAAGCCCATGGAAAGCTTCATAAAGGTATACATATGTACTGATCTACAAACATCATCTGGTGAAGAAGTTTTGGGGCAGATGGCTTGTGTGATAGGAGACCTGCAGCAGTCAGGAATGAGTGCTGTAGAAGGTAAGAGAGTGGCACTGAATAGAGAGAGATGGTGACAGTTAACACGCCACCCCCACCTCATGTCGAAAATGGGGAATAAGGGGTGTTGATGAAGATGATGAGTAATTTAAAACAAGGTTGTTCTGATTTTCTTAGGTAGCAACTTTGTATTTTGCACTGATAATCAACAATGATCCCTGGAAATGAACAGGGAAGTATATGACAGATCTTACATAGTGCTGTCTAGAGTAGACAGATATTCCCTGAGACATGAAAGTTTTCCAGAGGAAGTGAATATTGCATTCTCACAAAAAAAATATTATTAATAAGTAGCCATTTAATATATATGTAGAAGATGATCGAGTCAAAAACAGAGTGTTCAGGCATTCTTATTTTAATGTGTAGTCTCACATATGGGTTCTATTCCAGATAGCACTGTTTCTGTAAAACTGCACCTCTGTAGTGTTGCTAGTAGCAGTGTGTAGTCACCTGGAAAGAGGGGATCTAAAGAGCAGGAAAGCCTCTTTTTCTTTTTATTTCAGCTGCTCCTACTAGGGATCACCAAAGTGGATCATCACTTTCCATTTCTTCTTGCCCTCTGCATCTTGCTCTGTCACACCAGCTACCTGCATGTCCTCGCTCTCATGACATCCATAAACCTTATCTTAGGCCTTCCACTTTTCCTCTTACCTGGCAGCTCCATCCTTAGCATCCTTCTCCCAGTATACCCATCATCCCTCCTCAGCACATGTCAAAACCAACACAATCTCACACCTCTTGCTTCGTCTCCAAACTGTCCAACCTGAGCTGACCCTCTAATATACTGATTCCTAATCCTGTCCATCCTCCATCCTCATCACACCCAATGCAAATCTTAACATCTTTAACTCTGCCACATCCAGCTCTGACTCCTGCCTTTTTGTCAATGCCACCATCTCCAATCTGTATAACATAGCTGGTCTTACTACCCTCTTGTAGATCATCCCTTTCACTCTTACTGGTACCCGTCTGTCACATATCACTCCTGACACTCTTCTCCACCCACTTCACCCTGCCTGCCCTCTCTTCTTCACCTCTCTTCCATGCTCACCATTACTCTGAACTGTTGTTCCCAAGTATTTAAAGTCATCCACCTTCGCTAACTGTACTCCCTGTGTCCTCACCATTCCTCTGTTCTCCCTCTCATTCACACACATATATTCTATCTTAGTCCTGCTGACCTTCATTCCTGTCCTCTCTAGAGCATATCTCCACCTCTCCAGGGTCTCCTCCACCTGTTCCCTACTCTCACTACACATCACAATGTCATCTAAATACATCATAGTCCATGGGGACTCCAGTCTGATGTCATCTGTCAACCTGTTCATCACCGTTGCAAATGAGAAAGGGCTCAGAGCTGATCCTTGATGTAATCCTACCTCCACCTTGAACACATCCATCACTCCTACTGCAGGCCTCACCACTGTCACACTACCCTTGTACATATCCTGTACCACTCTTACATACTTCTCTGACACTCTTTACTTCCTCATACAACACCACAACTCCTCTCTAGGCACCCTGTCATATGCTTTCTCTAAGTCCACAAAGACACAATGCAACTCCTTCTGATCTTCTCGGTACTTCTCCATCAACACCCTCAGTGCTCTTTCCTGGCATGAAACCATATTGCTGATCACTAATCATCACCTCCCTTCTTAACCTAGCTTGCAGTACTCTTTCCCATAAAATCGGTACCAAAACACTTTTCTCCACTCCTCAGACATCCTCTCATTTTTCAAGATTCTGTTAAACAGTCTAGTTAAAAACCCACTGCCATCTCCCCTAAACACCTCCCTGCATCCACAGATCTGTCATCTGGACCAACAGCCTTTCCATTCTTCATCCTCTTCATAGCTAACCTTACGTTCCTCCTTGCTAATCCATTGCACTTCATGATTCACTATCCGCACATCATCCAGCCTTCTCTCCCTCTCATTCTCTTCATTCATCAGCCCCTCAAAGTACTCTTTGCATCTGCTCAACACACTCTCCTTCGCTTGTGAGTACATTTCCCTCATTATCCTTTATCATCCTAACCTGCTGCACATCTTTCCCAGCTCGGTCCCTCTGTCTAGCCAATTGGTACAGGTCCTTTTCTCCCTCCTTAGTGTCCAACCTTTTGTACAACTCTTCATCCACCTTATCCTTCATCACCTCTCTCTTCACCATATGCTTTATCTCCTTGTACTCCTGTCTACTTTCTTCATCTCTCTGACAATCCCACTTCTTCTTCACCAACCTTTTCCTCTGTATACTCTCCTGTATTTCCTCATTCCACCACCAGTTCTCTGTCCAGATATCACACCAAGCACCTTTCTTGCTGTCTCTCTTACCACCTGTGCTGTAGATGCCCAGCAATCTGGTAGCTCTTCACTGCCACCAAGTGCCTGTCGCAACTCTTATCTGAACACCACCTTACAATTATCCTTTTTCAACTTCTACCATTTGATATTTTCACTGCCGTCACTCTCCTCCTCTTCTTCTTGATCGCCAACATCATCCGACAGACCACTATCCTATGCTGTCTAACTTTGCTTTCCCCGTCATCACTTTGTAATCTCCAAACTCCTTCAGACTGACCCTCCTGCATAGGATATATTCCGCCTGTGTGCATCTTCCTCCACTTTTGTACATTACCTTATGATCTTCCCTCTTCTTAAATTACGTATTCACCATAGCCATGTCCATCCTTTTCACAAAATCCACAACCATCTGACCTTCTGCATTCCTCTCCTTAACACCATACCTACCCATCACCTCCTCATCCCCTCTGTTCCCTTCACCAACATGCCCATTGAAATCCACTCCAGTCACCACTCTCTCACCCTTGGGTAAACTCAACAGCATTTCATTTAACTCACTCCAAAATGTTTCTTTCTCATCCATCACACACCCAGCTTGTGGAGCATATGCACTAACAGCATTCATCATCACACCATTAATTTCCAGCTTCATTATCATCACTGTATCCAACACTCTTTTCACCTCTAAAACACTCAACATAATGTGCCTTCAGAATAACCCCCACCCCATTTTTCCGCCCATCCACACCATGGCAAAAGAATTTGAACCTGCCTCCAATACACCTGGCCTTAACTCCCCTTCCATCTGGTCTCTTGCACACACATGTCAATCTTCCTTCTCTCCATCATATCAGCTTTTCCTATACCAGTCATACTGCCAGCATTCAAAGTTCCTACCCTCAGTTCCACACTCCTAACTTTCCTCCTCTCCTTCTGCCTCCGGGCATGCCTTCCCCCCTTCTTCTCCTCCTCTTTCAGCCAACAGTAGCCCAATTTCCACAAGCACACTGTTGGCTAACAGTACTGGGGGCAGTCATTGTTAACCCGGGCCTTGACCAATCTAGCATGCAAATCTGTATCGTTGTCCGCATATTTGATCCGGCAAATATTTTACACTGGATGCCCTTCCTGATGTAACCCTCTGCGTTCATCCGGGCTTGGGACTGGCACAAAGAAATACACTGTGTTGTGCATCCACCAGTGGCTGGGGATGCCAGAATATAAAGAGCATGAAGTATTTGTTTGCTGTCCCACTTATTGTCACCAATTCATTTATACAGTTAAAGTGCAGTTTTATTCAGTTTTATTGTACCTTTTTACTGTTTCATTAAAAACTGTTCTGTTTATACAGGCATCTAGCGGTTACCGCATTGTTAGTCTTTCTTTTGTCGGATTTAGCGTTTCATTCTTCTTTTCATTAATCGTGCTGCTGTCTATGCCCTTCTTTTCATTGTTGCAGGTATTCATCACCTCCAGCATCCCCTGACAAGGATAGCCAAATGTCCGGAAAGTATATCAAAGCCTTTGTTCGAGCATTGTACATCAGACTTCTGCTCACCCACAAGCGTAGGGTTTAAAGGTGAAGTATAAACCCTCCCAGTCCAGAACTGAAGTGCCCCAGGAAAGCCATGACCTGCAGTGCAAAGGAGAGCATGTACATCCAGAAAAATGAAGGAAGGAAGTGAAGGGGAACAACCTCTCAGCTAGAAAGAAAATACCACCCATGGAAAAGGAGAAAAAGAACAGAGGGTAGGAGGGGGGAATGAATGGTGCAACAGTGAAAAGAAGGACCTCTATGTCCTTCCATATCCCTGGTACACTACTCATCACCTCTGGGGGAGTACAGAAGCTACTGAAAAGGTAGGGAAGAAGAAGGCAAGGAGAAGCCCCCCACAAACACATGCAGGATAGCCCTGGCAAAACCTGTCCTGGCTCTGGAAATGGCATCCAATTTGTACTGCTTAGTGAATGTGTGAGCAGACCAAGTTAGCAGCTTCAAGGATGGAGTTGGTGTTCAAACCCTTGAAGAAAGCCCCCAAGGAAGCACAGGTCTAGTAGAATGAGCCCTAACAGAAGAAGGCAACTGTTTCCATATAAAGAATAAGAAAAGGAAATGCACTTGAAAATCCAGGAGGAGATGGTTTGCTTAAAAACTGCCAAAAACAATGTCTTGGTATGAAAAGAAACAAAAAGCTGAAAGGCCTTTTTTTTGTCTAAATCGTATCTGAACTGTCTGTTCAAGTCCAAAGTATAAAGAACCTTCTCAAGGAAAAAAGAAGGAAGCAGCCACACTAAGGGACAGCTCATTAACCACCTTCGACATTAAAGAAGGATTTGTAAGGAGAGAGACCCTGTTTCCATCAGCGTCCAAAAAAGTAGGGACCACCATCAAGGCCTGGAATTCACATACCCTTCTTGCAGAGGATTAAGCAACCGAGAAACCTACACAACCGCAAACATTCCGTCTTAGAGATTCTTGGACTTTGTCAATACAAATGCTCTATAACAGCTAGTCAGTACGCCCACAAGAAGCTCAAATGTCCTGGACATAGTACTTATTAACATGGGAGAGCATTGCACCCCCCTGATGATGTCCTCCTTGATAAGATCGGGCCATAAATCAGTCTTCTTCAATGTAATTATAGCAACAGATAACCCATCAATCTCAAAAGTGCTTAAGAACTTTTCAAAGACAAATTAGCTCCTACTTACATGATGGAATAAGAAGTGTCAAAGTCCCCTTGATTGCATATAACATGGACTCCTATGCAGAGGTGTGCACCAATGCCCTGTATGTCTACTTAAGCATTAGTGTAGAATTGACTCTACCTGACAGGATTAAAAAACAGGTCTTGCCGAAAAACACGCCACCCTGGTGGACCCCTAGTATAAACAGGATATACAACAATTGAAAGAAACTAATGTCAAAGAACAAGAGGGAACTGGCTCAGCAGAGGAAGAAATCCCTCTCTAGCATAAACAAACAAATCTGAGATCTTGTCAAGTTCTCCAAAGTTAATTATGAAGCAAAATAGCCTCCCTAACTAAGGATAATCACAAGGCATTTGTTAACTACATCCAAATTCTAAAAGAGAATACCCAGCTATGAGCTGAACCAGTTGTGGATGGTACCACCCATACTCAACCAGAGGTAATACCTCACCTACTAGCTAACAGATGTGGAGCAGACTTTACCCCTCTGTCCCCTGCAGTTACCCTCCAAAATATACCTAGCACCTTTCATCAGCTTATTATATCAAGAAAGCAGGTAGCCTCTGTGTTCTCCACGGCCAAAAACATGGCATCAATGGAACCAGGCAACATGCCAGGTTCCCTTTTAAATAACTTAAAACATGACCTAGCAGACCCATTTGGATCCCTGATTAACTACAGCTTGTGAACTGGCTATGTTGCAGCAGAATGGAGGACAACAACAGTAATCCGTCTGCACAAAGGGGACCATCAGCCAGTCCTGGGGAATTATAGACCCGTAAGTTTGATTAACTTCATCTGCAAAGCCATGGAAAGAATCATTATGAACCTTAGATAACAGATCAACAAAAATACTCAGAAAGATAGATGTGATAAAAGCAATGCACAGTATCAGAACAGATCAGCATCTATCATGCACTATCACAAATATTAAACGAAAAATAACACCGGCAGAAAAACTTAGAAGAAGATATGCAGATAAATATAAAGGAAAAGTACAAAATAAGCACTTTATTGATGACCCATAAAACTTTTATAGATAACTGGGAAACAAAGCAAAAGGAATTGAAGCACCACCAAAAATAAGAAGAAATAGATACATTTCAGAGAAACATTCATGAAGATCCTGTGGAGTATAACAAAAAAGCTAAATGGACAGAAAAAGTAAGCAATAAGAAGTTTAAATGTACAGGATATGAAATGGGATGAAGTGATGGCCAGAGAGATTGAAACAAAGTTAAGAAAAGCTCATAATTAGAAAACCCCAGGCCCAGATGCAGTACCTAATATCTGGTTAAAAGTATTAACATCTTTGCTTAAATATTTAGCTATGAGTAAGAGCTATTTATGTGCACACCCTCAACAGACACCAGCCTGGCCAACAAACAGGAAAATCAATGCTCCTACTTAAGTGTGAACCTGAAGATACCCTAAACATTATAGACCAATAACTTGCCTTCCAGTGACATGTACACTGTACACCAGAATTGATGCTGACAAAGTTTATAGTCATTTAGAAGATAAGTCAATTATGGCATTAGAACAAAAGGGTAATAAAAGAAAGTCATATGGAACAAATAATAATTTGATGTTAAATAAACTCATAAAGAAAAACTGTAAAAAGGGGAAGAATCTAGGCATGGCATAGATAGACTATAAAAAAGCATTTGACAGTATCCCACATTCATGGATAAAACAGTGTTTAAAAATGTATGAGATGCATCCTACACTGATTGATTATATTACAGTGACTATGAAACAGTGGCAAACCACTCTGCAGTTAAGCCATGATAAAGGAAAATCTTTATTCCAGGCAGAAACATTCAAAGGGGATATTCCAGGGTGACTCTCTGTCTCCGGTGCTTTTTGCCTTGCCCTTAACCCATTAAGCTGTCTACTTAACAGATTAGGTCATGGCTGTAATTTGGCTCCCAGAAAACAACAAAGTGTAAAGACTTCTCATCTTCTCTTTGTTGATGATTTAAAACTATATAGCTCATCAAATGAGGAACTGAAAGCACAACTGCAAGTGTTGAAAACTTTATGATGCTATAAGAGTGCCATTTGGTCTTGATAAATGTAAAAAAAGCAGCCTTTAAAGCAGGAAAGCTGCAGCACCAAGAAAATATAAGTTTGGGACACAAATGTGATATAAAAGAACTTGAGCAAGAGGGTGTGTATAAATATTTGGGAACTGATGAAGGGTCAACAACAAAACATGAACAAATGAAAATAAAACTCAGTAAGGAATATTTTAGAAGGCTTAAATTAATACTAAATGGAACAAAGTCCTAATTTACAGATTTGGAGTGATTGACTGGCCCCAAAGATGTTGGATAGTTTGGACAGGAATACAAGAAAGGTGCTTCATGCTCATCAAATGATTTATAAAAATCAGTGCATACCAAGATTATATATTCCCCATTCTGAAGGAGGTATGGGCCTCCTTGAAATTGGGTACTCACGTTGATAGCAGTCTGAACTTTGATCACCATGTGTCCATAGCAGAAAGAAAATCCTTCTATGTGGCTCATATTATAAGTAAAGGTATTGCATTTAGAGCTAGGGATGTTATAATTTGATTATTCTTGGCTCTCATCAGACCAATATTTTTATTTATTTATTTTTAGAATCATAGGATCATAGGAGATTACTAGCCTAATGGCCCTGGGGCCCTTACAAGCCTATCCAAGGGTTTATCCCCCTAAAAAGAAACCTCAGTCAGAACCTGTCACCTCTGTCAATGAGAGACAAAGGTGGAACCCCTGGGACAAATTTGTGGTTTCCCATATACGCATCAAGGTTGTGCTTGAAGAGGGTCAGTGAGGTACTCTGTTTGACATGTATGTGAAGTCTGTTCCAGAGACAGGGCAGCCTCTGGGAGACAAACCTGTCCCTCCAGCAGGTTTTGTTGATGTTGCATTTTAGATTTAGCCTATCGAGTGGGTAATGCACAAAGAGTTAGACTTATGGATATGGAGCATCTCTAGTAGGGCAGGGCCTGATATTGCCTTGTAGGCAAGACACAGATCACTTCTAAGCAGTCTGTATGATACAAAGCAATGTGATACTGATTTGAGCCTATCCACATAGGACATGTGTTGGAGGCCATGGATTCTCTTTGTGAGGTATTTCTGTGGCCTTTCCAGTTGGTGCAGGTGTTTGGAGAGGTACATACCAAACTGGATGTTATATTCGATTATAGGTCTAATGAGAGGGGAGTACAGAGAGGTAATAACCTCCTTTTTCTGGATGTAATCCCTTTAGTTGTGAGATGAACCAAGTAAAAGGCTTTTTTGACCACTGCTGCCACATGATGGTCAAATGTGAGATTGTTGTCAACCTGAGTACCAAGGTCTCTCGCCATCAGTTGTGTGCTTAGGGGGTTGCCGTTGATGTGGTAATCAGTAGCAGCCATGTTTTTGCCGAATGGTATGATGATGCATTTTTTTGCGTTTAACTTAAGGCCATGACTTTGGCACCAGTTATATGTTGCTGTGAGACCCTCTTGCAGTATGTTAACGTCATTTGGGGAGTCAATGACAGAATGCAGCTTGCAGTCATCCACAAACCTGGTCATCCTCAGACCCTTTGTCTTTGCCTGGACCTCTGAGAAGTAGATGCCAAATAGTAGGGGTCCCAGGACAGATCCCTGGGGAACACCACTAGTGACAGGCCTGCTGTCAGAGGTGTGGTGGTGGTTATTTTGACCTTGTGGGTCCTATCTGTGAGCTAATTGGTCACCTATCTGATGAGACAGAGATTAACACCAAATTGTGTTAGCTTTTCAATGATGCCTAAGTGGGGGATTGTGTCAAAGGCTTTGGCCAGGTCAAGGTAAGCTGTATGTACTGACTTTTCCTCATCCACAGCCTTGGTGACAGTCTCAAAGAACTCAACTAGATTCAGTAGGCAAGATCTGCCCCTGATGAATCTGAATTCAGTGGGGCCGAATGTTTGGAGATTGTGTATGTCCTTGCTTATGAGATCCATAATAATACCCTCCATGACTTTACAGATCAGACTTGTCAAGCTGATGGGGCGATAGTTTCCTGAGTCAGTAGTGGCACCATCTTTGTGCAAAGGGATGACAATGGCAGTTCTCTGGAATGAAGCCTGTAATTAGGCTGTTGTTGAGTGTGCTCAATGGTGAACCTCGTTCTTGCTGGAGATGGTGTAGAATACAGCCCGGGGTGGTATCGGGTCCCAATGGAAGCTGTGTTCTTTGCCTTGGATAGGGCCTTTAGGGCAGTCAATTTCTACATCTAGAAGTTTAGTGCACATTACAGAAGAAATGGTTTTGTTCTTGGACATAATATTGAAGGAGAGACTTGATGTGATGGATCTTGTCGGGTTAAATAGAAGTAGTTTTGTTTTGTTAGGGTTTAGAATTAGCTTGGAGTTTGTGAGCCATGCTTCAACTGAGAGCAAGGAATCTTGTGCAACTGAAGCTCCTGTAGGGAGGAGGCAGAACAGATTAAGCATCTGCATATTGGATAACAGACTCATGAAGAGAGGAAGTATGTCGATTGTTAGTAAAAAGCAAAAAGAGTAGGGGTCCTAGAATGGACCCTTGGGTAACTCTTATTGTAATTGGAAGAACAGGGAAGAGATCATTCTGCCATTGGACAGCCTGCTGGCAACCTGATAAATAGCTTTGGAACCAAGAGACAGAGTGAGTGTTGACTGATATTCAACTCAGAAAGAACTTGGGTAAGTCTACTATGTGTGACCATGTCAAAGGTCTTGGAAAGGTCTAGAAAGATAGCAGATACAAAAATCCCATTGTTTGTATGGTGGTTTACAGTACTGGTGAAGGACATTAATGCCATAGTCATGCTATGGGAGAGGCAAAAGCAGTGCTGGGTGCCTGTAATAAGGTTTTGTGTAGCTAAGTGAGCCATACGTTGTTTATGCACGCATCTTTCTAGGACTTTGGATAGATGTGATAGTATAGCTATTGGATGATTAGTAAATTCTGTTGAATTACCACCTTTGTACATTTTTTCATATAGTGACTGCTTTTACTCTTATGAGTACAGGGACCGATATTCAGAAACCTATCTAACAACACAAAAGTCTGTTATGATGAGCAGGTTGGCTCAATCTGATACAGATTTCTGATTCAGTGACTGGTGCAGCACCGCAGCAGTAAGATGACCCCAGCTTGTAATGCTACACCTATCAGCATTTATTACTACACCTGTCAGCATGAATTACTACATGTCAGTGTGTATTACTACCCCTGTCAGCATGTATTACCATACCTGTCAATGTGTATTACTGCAACTGTCAGCATGTATTACTACACCTGTCAGTGTGTATTACTACCCCTATCAGCATGTATTACTACACCTGTCAACTTGCATTACTACCCCTGTCAGTGTGTATTACTACCCCTGTCAGCGTGTATTACTACCCCTGTCAGCGTGTATAACTACACCTGTCAAAGTGTATTACTACACCTGTCAACGTGTATTACTGTACCTGTCAGTGTGTATTACTGCACCTGTCAGCATGTATTACTCCACCTGTCCGTGTGTATTACCGCACCTGTCAGCATGTATTACTCCACCTGTCCGTGTGTATTACCGCACCTGTCAGCATGTATTACTACACCAGTGTGTATTACTACACCTGTCAGGCATGTATTACTACACCTGTCAGCATGTATTACACCTGTCAGCAAGTATTACAGAGCTGTCCGTGTGTATTACTACCCCTGTCAGCATGTATTACTACACCTGTCAACATGTATTACTACACCTGTCAGTGTGTATTACTACCCCTGTCAAAGTGTGTTACTACACCTATCAGCGTGTGTTACTACACCCGTCAGCATATATCACTACACCTGTCAGCATGTATTACTACCCCTGTCAGTGTTTATTACTACCTCTGTCAGTGTGTATTACTACACCTATCTCACTAAGTAAGGTTTCACACAGATGTGGCAGTACAGGGGATGGCTAGAGCTAACTAGCCATGAGCGCTTCCATGGAATTTTTCACTGAGACTGGACTAGCTGGGTGGAGCAACTAAAACAGTGACTTAACAGAGCTATGCAAGGAGCAGTGATAAAAATGCACAGCATCTTTTAACAATGTGCAACTATTAATTTATATTGCAACAGTGAGCGTTGAGGCACCATAGCAAGTAATGGAGTGGTTATCTACATTTAGGTTTAGAGTGTGTTGGTGTATGTAGGGGCATGGTTTGGGCTATCTAAATGCCTTTGTGTATTTGTTTGGTATATCTATGGAGGCACATGTACAATAGCAGTGCATGAGTTGGTATGGGGAACACTATCACAGTTACCTCTAACTGCAGTTTCCTGTTTCAGGACATGAGATACTAAGTAACTTTTACTTCATGCTGTGTATTTGATTAGTATATGTGTGACGCCTGTGCCCTGGCCCAGCAATCAAGGAGCCTCAATCCTCAGCACTAACACCAGAGAGGGCATCTCATATAGGAGGAAAGGATAACAAATACACACAGTAAAGTGCAATTTCCCTAAAGAGCACACAGAGATCACAGTCAGTCCAGGGCTGCTCATTCCCTTACTCTCCAGGTCCCCAATAAGACTCCCCACTGGTGCAGCTATAGGGTCCAGCTCTCAGCCAGCTGGGCAAGCTAAAATCCCCAGCACCATCACTGTCCAACCAGTGCTTCATCTCCCTGCCCAAATAGCTGACACACACACACTTTGAGATAAGAGTTTATACAACCCACAGACACTTCTGGGGAAGGCTGGCACAGGTTCTCCAGCTGTGCCCCTTTTACCCAGACTATACAGTAGTACCACCTGCCACCACCCAGCTAATATTTATCAGCTATTCAAAGTCCCTTAAAAGGGTGTTCAGTTATTACTGTGCAATATTATTATCCAATTGGTAGTATAGCCCAGGGCTAAAGCTATTAGAGTGGCTTTGTACAATTTTACCAAAGGCATGAAAGTACTCTTAAGAGCTTAAATTATCTCTACACAAACACAGCCACAGTTGAAAGGTTTTAAAATATTTAATATTAAATAATTAAAACCACAAGACAATACTTCTTACTACACAGTGCTAGTAAGAAGTTCAGAGATCACAGAGAAATACTTAAAATAAATCAGTAGTACAGTTCTGACACCACAGAAAAACACTTAGTCTAATCTTTCTAGTTCCTAGCTATTTCCAAAAGAAAACACAAGTCTAATATAACTTACTTAAGACAACAGGCAGTGCTGTGAGTTAGATGGTCAATGCAAAAATGCTTTATAATCTCTGATTTTCTCTGTTTAAGTTGAAATTGCAGTTCTGATGAACATTACATCATTCTTTTACACTTTCCTGGAATTCCCAGGCTACACATTAACTGCATTTACATTCTTAACATCTCCCTTTTGTTATTTTGCAACTGGTCAGGAAACAGAGCAATAAAAATACATTTGCATTTTTAAATCTAGCAATTTAACTCTTGGTTAAAACAATAGAAAGAATGTCTTCATCTAGACGGACTGGAGCCAACTTTAGATCAAAGGGTCACAATATGCTTTTACTGGGTCAGTAGAGAGCACTGTTGCCACATTTTTGTGACAGCATTTTTTTTTTCATTTAAGACAACAAGCCTGCGATTCACATTATTTTCTTTCAATTAGGAAAGCAAGTCTATAGTTCAACATTCATATTTACAAATGACAGAATTATCTATAAAATTCTATCTCGCTAGGCTGGCAGCCTTCACCCTTCTCTACTAGCCTTCACACCCCCCCCCCCCCGGAGAACTCAAGCTAGTTTTTCAAGTGACCTTTGAGAAACACCGCTTGAGAGGCTTAGGTCTATCTGAGTGTACCTACTCCATTCCCTGTCTTCAGAGCCCATCTGCATTGGCATTGCTACTTCCACTGTGCTGCTGTACTGACATATCATATGCTTGCAACCCTAGGCTCCATCCTACAACTTGGCATTTTGCTGGCTGGCTCTGTTTAACCATGATAGGGGGTTGTGATCTGTCATAACAGTGAATTTCCTTCCATACAGATGAGGCTGAAGTTTCTGCAATGCCCACACTATGGCTAGACATTCCTTTTCTACAGTTGCATAGCCTTCCTCCCTGGGTTGGAGCCTACAGCTGAGATAAACCACTGGGTGCTCTTCCCCCTCTGAAGAAATCTGGCTAAGTACAGCCCCCACCCCATGGTTTGAAGCATCCACACAACAAATTATTTGCTGTAATCTGGACTGGCTAACACAGGGGGCCCTCCCAAAGCTTCTTTAAGCTTCTGGAATGCCTGCTGACATGCTGGGGTCCACACTACCTTATCTGGCCTGTTCTTCCTTGAAAGGTCTGTGAGGGGAGCAGCTGTGGTACTATAACTGGGGACAGACTTTCTGTAGTACCCTGCTGTCCCTAAAAATGTCCTCACCTGCTTTTTAGTAACAGGTGCAGACCATGCCTGAATGGCTTCCACTTTGGCAGGTTCTGGCCTTATCTTGCCACTCCCTACTCTATGTCATAAGTAGAAGACAGCCGCCATACCCACCTGACATTTGCTTGGCTTAATGATCAGCCCTGCCCTCTGTAGTCTGCCCAGCACCTGCCTGATATGCTGAAGGTTCTCTGGACAGGAGTGGCTGTAGATAGCAATATCATCTAGGTAAGCAAGGGCAAACCCTCCTGCTAGGATATGATCTACCAGACTCTGGAAAGTCATTGGAGCATTCTTCATTCCAAAGGGCATCTTTGTGAACTCATACAAGCCAAAAGGAGTCACAAAGGCTGACTTCTCTCTAGCACTGGGAGTCAAGGGCACCTGCCAGTAACCCTTGGTAACATCAGTGGTTGTAAGATACTTAGCCCCACCCAGCAGCTCTAGGGCCTCATCTGTCTTAGGCATGGGGTAAGCATCTCACTCTGTGTGACTATTTAATTTCCTGTAGTCCACACAGAACCTGGTGCTGCCATCCTCCTTTGACACCAGCACCACTGGGGAGGCCCAGGGACTGTTGGACTCTTGAATCACCCCTATAACCAACATCTTCTGTACCTCCTCCCACAGAGTCTGCTTGACTCTCTCAGGCACTCTATAAGGGGCTTGCCTAATAGTATTCACTCTACCCACACCACTACAAGCTAATTAGTATTTGCCAACTAATTCATATGTGATGTGGATATCCCACAGCTGCCAAACACAAATGTGAGGTATCCCAACCACTGCTACCAATTAATATGAGGATATTCCAACCACTGCCACCAATTAATATGTGATGCCTGTGCCCTGGCCCAGCAATCAAGGAGCCTCAATCCTCACCACTAACACCAGAGAGGGCATCTCATATATGAGGAAAGGATAACAAATACACACAGTAAAGTGAAATTTCCCTTAAGAGCACACAGAGATCACAGTCAGTCTGGGGCTGGTCACTCCCTTGCTCTCCAGGACCCCAATAAGACTCCCCACTGGTGCAGCTATATGGTCCAGATCTCAGCCAGCTGGGCAAGCTAAAATCTCCAGCACCCTCTCTATCCAACCAGTGCTTCATGTCCCTGCCCAAGTAGCTGACACACACACACACACACACACACACACACACACACACTTTGAGATATGAGTTTATACAACCACACAGACACTTCTGGGGAAGGTCGGCACAGGTTCTCCAGCTGTGCCCCTTTTACCCAGACTATACAGTAGTACCACTTGCCACCACCCAGCTAATATTTATCAGCTATTCAAAGTCCCTTAAAAGGGTGTCCATTTATTACGGTGCAATGTTATTATCCAATTGGTAGTATAGCCCAGGGCTAGAGCTATTAGAGTGGTTTTATACAATTTTACCAAAGACATGCAAGTACTCTTAAAAGCTTAAATTATCTCTGCACAAAACAGCCACAGTTGAAAGGTTTTAAAATATTTAATAAAAAATAATTAAAACCACAAGACAATACTTCTTACTACACAGTGCTAGTCAGAAGTTCAGAGATCACAGAGAAATACTTGAAATAAATCAGTAGTACAGTTCTGACACCACAGAAAAACACTTAGTCTAATCTTTCTAGTTCTTAGCTATTTCTAAAAGAAAACATAAGTCTAAGATAACTTACTTAAGATAACAGGCAGTGCTGTGAGTCAGATGGTCAAGACAAAAAGCTTTATAATCTCTGGTTCTCTCTGTTTAAATTGAAATTGCAGTTCTGATAAACATTACATCATTCTTTTACACTTTTCTGGAGTTCCCAGGCTACACATTAACTGTATTTATATTCTTAACATATGCATTTTGTTATCTTGCAGCTGGTCAGGAAACAGAGCAATAAAAGTACATTTGCATGTTTAAATCTAGCAGTTTAACTTTTGGTTAAAACAATAGAAAGAATGTCCTCATCTAGACGGACTGGAGCCGACTTTAGATCAAAGGGTCACAATATGCTTTTACTGGGTCAGTAGAGAGCACTGTTGCCACATTTTTGTGATAGCATTTTTTTTTTCATTTAAGACAACAAGACTGCGATTCACATTATTTTCTTTCAATTAGGAAAACAAGTCTGTAGTTCAACATTCATATTTACAAATGACAGAATTATCTATAAAATTTTATCTCGCTACGCTAGCAGCCTTCACCCTTCTCTACCAGTCTTCACAATATGTATGGAGGCACGTGTACAATAGCAGTGCATGACTTGGTATGGGGAACACTAGCGCAGTTACCTCTAATTGTAGTTTCCTGTTTCAGGATGAGATACTAAGTAACTTCTGCATCATACTTCTCTGTCAGGTCTCTGCACTGCATTTGCATCATTGTAGCCCTACTGGGCTCGGTGGAGATGCACAAATACCACTTGTGACAACATCACTCTAAATGCTGGGGAGGATTTCCTCCGAGTTTCAGATATTATCGAGTCTTGGACTACACGCCAAGTCTGTTAGTGGGTAGGGAGTGAAGCAGAAGTAAGGACTGGGACAGGGTTAGCATACCTGCAACAACTTAGAAGAAATTACTGATTACAGAATGCTCTGTTTTTTATTATTATGCTTTTTCTGTGTTACAGTAAATTCTTCCTAGAGATCTGATCATAAATCCAAGAGGTCTGCAGGCATTAAGGTGTATCTGCCACTGTTGTCCTTACAAATGCCTTGTTTATATAGTTTATATCTTCAGGACACCCCATTCAGTTTTCATTCCTTGTACTGCATGTGGTGTCCCCTCTGACTAGGGATAGTGACTCTGACTGTATTAAAAACAAAAGAGCTACAAAGCAGATTACATCAGTGTTACCCTGTTAAATCAGCATGATACATCCTAATGTGACATGAGAATCTGTGGTCACAAAGTAACCACATTTAAAGTTTAGGGACTGTCACTAACTGCATAATTTCAAATGTATAAGGAATACAGGAAATACAGCAGAAAACACCCTGTGCTAGGTTAGACCAAGAACTGCAACATTCTGCTACAGAGTATCAGTAACGTTACTAAGTAGATATTGTTCAATGTTGCTGTTAAGGTAAGAAATAATGCAAATACAAACAGAATATCTCGTTATACAAATGTATTACATATGCTAAATCACAAGACATGGTGGGCACCAACAGTTTCCTAACATGGTCCCACAAAACTTTGACAAACCAATCCTTTTTATACCTTAAGAGACATTACATACAGTATGAGGTACACATGGTTTGATAACAGTTTTAACATATCAGAAATGTACAACCACTCATGCTGTTCATGTGAAAAGTACACATATGTGAGCATATCATTGTTCTTTTACTAAATTAGGAAAGTTGAATCTGGTTATGTCTCAAACTGTTTTCTATCTTGCAGTCTAACTTGGTGAACTTCTAAAACTTCATAAGTATAACTTATGGCACAGGCCCCTCTGACATCCTTATGTTGTTTCCTTAGTACTGTCTACAAGTATTCTGTACTGCTATTTCCTCTCTTAATTTAATTTAGTAACACACCTGCAGAATTTGCCTAAGACAGAGAGGAAACATATGCCAGCTGCTTTGCTGTCTGTTATAATAACAGAAAAAGGAATGTAACATTTCATCTCAAGCTGCAGTTAGTGTGTCTGAAATACATTTTTATGCATTCAGAATTACAGAATATGAAAAAGAACTTACATTGGCTATAATATGATTCCTATATTTCCATTATATTGCAACCCAGACTGGGGCAGAGACTGGAAAATAAAGTGATTGACAGACGGCAACTGTAAATATTGGAGGAAACTGTCAAGAAGAAGATATGAGTAAGGAACAGAAATGCAATTTCTGGGGTAAGAACTGGCAGTCAAGTCACATGACATAGGTCACTGCAGCTGGGAAGCTGTCCTGGGTGTTTCCTAACAAGCCTTTTGAAAGCAGAGAGGGCGGTTACATGCTCAGTGGGGTAATTCATTTGGGCCTATATTATATATTCGAACTTGCAAAACTTTGAATTCCATATGTTCGACAACATATGGTCAAAGTTTGAAAGATCGAATATACAATAAAAAAAAGAAAAACTTACCTTAATAGTGCGAACAGGGGGGCATGCCCCCCCTGCACCCCCACCCCCCTACTTAAATATACCAACTCCGAGACTGCACTTCAGTGCAGAAAAGGAAAATTCTCCCATTCTGCACCATACGGCGCCATTATGTTTAATCTTCGAACTCTTGAAATGTCGATTATATGGTGTTGGCCATATGACATTCGACATTTCAAGAGTTTGGTGTTCTAATAGGAACCCAATTCATTCTAGGTGATGGGAGCAATCAAAAAGAAGACCCTAAGGCTAGTTAGGGAACTTAATGGTGTTTGTGTAAAGGCAGGAGGAGTAAAGTGTTCCAGATGGGAGATGATCAGATGGAGACCCATTTACTAATGGGCTCTGTGGTAACAGCCTTTTAGTGTTACTCTAAATTCTGCATTGAATGGAGTCAGTATAATTAGTGATGAAGAGAGAAGGATCTGGCTCCATGCCAAGATTCCTAAAGGACAGCACCATGTTTGGTGCAGTATCTGTATGAAATGTGGCAGACTGCCTGGTTAAAGTGGTCATAGGACTAATAAGAAAAAAAATCTACATTTTACTTATAGTCATGTCCTTGTCAAGTGTGGTTTTGATGTTCTCTGGCAATGACCATGTCAAAGAAACATGTAATATGATGCAGTAAACTCCCAACACCAAGCCATGTACCCTGGAGACAGCTCTCAACAGATTAAAGGAGAAATAATATATATAAGCTGCGGTGGTGCAGCGGTAGCATTGTCGACTCACAGCAAGAGGTTCTCCCATTTGATTCTAGGCTGGAGCACCTTCTGTGTGGAGTCTGCATGTCCTCCCCACGGTCGAGTGGCCTTCGAAAGACATGCGTGAATGGGTGTGCCTTTGTTGAAGGTTGTCGAGCTGGCAACTCTGCACCATAAAAATCTACTGCCAGTCATTAGCGGACCGGAGTTCTGCTGTGGCGACCCCTAACCGGGAAAAGCCAAAAGAAGTAGAAGAACAACAACAATGTATATAATGTATGTACATATGAGTGTTATTTACATGGTCGAGAAGTAAATTGATCTCATATAAAAAATCCATACAGCTGATTGAAAAATCATCTAATTGCACACTGCCAGCTTTTTTGTGTGTGACATCACTGTAGTCCAGTGTTGGAAATGGTATATATATATATATATATATATATATATATATATATATATATATATATATATGGGTTCACTTCAATTCACTGAACTTTCAATTCACTGACTTTCATTTCACTGACACCATTTCACTGAAATTCATTTCACTGAAACTTCATTTCATTGAAAGTTAATTTCACTGACAAGTATTATTACAAAGTAAATGGAATATGCCCCCTTCCCCACTGTAGTGCGACCCTGGAGTTAAAATATATAGTTAGGGGGTGTGGGGGGCAGAGCCCCCCACATTGGGGGGATGTGGGGGGTGCAGCCCCCCACTTGCTTTTCTTTTACTAAGCAATATTATATCAAAACGTGAGAATATCATATGAAATGAAGTGGGGGGCTGTGCCCCCCACACCCCATGTGGGGCTCTGCCCCACCCCTAACTATATATTTTAACTCCAGGGGCGCACTACAGTGGGGAAGGGGGAATATTCCATTTTATTGCTAATAATAGTTGTCAGTGAAATGAACTTTCAGTGAAATGAAGTTTCAGTGAAATGAATTTCAGTGAAATGGTGTCAGTGAAATGAAAGCCAGTGAATTGAAAGTTCAGTGAATTGAAGTGAACCCATATATATATATATATATATATATATATATATATATATAATTAGAAAGAAGTGTATGAGGGCTTGTCCCTTGCAAAAAAATAGTGTTTTCTGTGTTTTGCTTTAACGTTGAGTAGATGTTTTAAAGTTTGATTTGTTGAGTATTTGACCAGCTGTTATATATTTGTGCATGCATATGAAACCTCATTAATAAGAAAGGACTTTCTAATGTCATGTATTTAAATAATGATAATTATAATTGTTTAATGTGTATCACATTGTACAGCATTTCACAAACACAATCCTCATTGTGTGCTAATGTTTCTAATGCCATGTATTTGTTCTCTCTAATGCCAGGTATCCAAATAATGATAGTTATAATTGTTTAATGTGTAGCACATTGCACAACATTTCACAAACACAACCCTCATTGTGTAGTAATATTTATATTGTCTTGTTGTTTGCGTCTAACTGTAAAAGTGATCTTTATGTTTGGGCTGTAGAGGGTACAGATTATTTTTATTGTACTGTTGGTACAGTTTTCACATTGTAATCACGATGTTTCCTGTACATCCCCTGTACTTAAGTGCACAAGACTTCATATTCCTCCTGCAGCATTTTGGTTACATCTCTGTACTCTGATCTGGTCTTTATAGCAAGTATAATCTTATTTACATAAATATTAGTTACGACATTTGTCCTCAGTTCACCACAGGGTACTGCTGGTGATCACAACAAACACATGCATGTTCACACTCAGATGCATGTGCACAAATAATGTACACTATTCTGGGGTCACTTCAAAGCCACAAAGTGAAACCCCTTTAGAAGTAGTTAGGGGTACATAAATCTCTCCACAGCTAGATGACAGCTAACAGCACTGGAGTAAGATTACCCAACATCAACAGCCATGCTGGTGCAGTCATACTTCTGTGCTGACATTGGGTATGGGTCTTCTATCCCATCTATAACCCCTTTTAAATTTCTCCAAGTCCTCTTGCTTTCTAACACCATGATGGGAATGGACCCCATTCCTAAGTCAAAGTATGATTAAAGTTCATGAAATTAATATTGTTTCAGTCTTTGATTTCAGCCAGTAGTGCTCTTTGCAGCACCCGCAATGTGCCCAGTAATGACTCCTTCTTCAATTCATGTGGGGTTACATGGATTGGTAACATATCTAGATGCAATTGCAAGTTCTTTTCTATAGGACCCCATTGCTTCTACTACTACTGGAACTGTCTAGGTATCCTTCTTCCACATTGCCCTCAGTTCTGCCTGCAACGTCTGCTATTTTAGGACTTTGTGACTCTCTGTATGTTAACACAATGAAATCACTGTGTGTAGCAATTTCAATGATCAATGCTACTTTTGCGTTCTTTTCACGGGCTACTATATCTGTTTTTCTCACATCTACATTTTGAACTGTTGGAAATGGGTGATCCCATCTGATGTAAACTTGATCATTTTCTATAATACTTTGTGGTTCGTTTCCAATATTTTTCAGCTACTTCAGTATTGTAATGTTTGCACAATCTCCAACACAACAGTCTTGCTACATTATTATGCCTTTCAGTATAAGTCCTTCTGCCATTAGTATATAACAACTTGCAACAATATGGCATCTACATTACATAATCGAACTTTTAAAAGTTTAAACATCATATGGTCGACACTATATGATCAAACTTTTAAAAGTTCAAAAATGTAATAAAAAAAAAAATAAACCAAAGAAAAAACCTACCTGAATGGTTTAAGCAGGGGGCAAGCCCCCATGCACCCCCACACCCCCCACTCTTTAAATATACCAACTCCAAGATCGCACTACAGTGCAGAAAAGTGAAATCTTCCCATTCCATGCTGTACAGAGATCTCCATTGAAATGTTTGAACTTTTAAAAGTTTGATCATATGGTGTCGACCCTATGATGTTCGAACTTTTAAAAGTTCAACAACGTGATATATACCCACAACATGATTGCAAGCATAGAAAACTCTTGTAACAACCTCGTGTTGATTAGTATCAAGTATAGAAATGGTTAAGGAGAGATAAATTTAAACCAAAAGTTGAAAGGTTAATATTTTTTGGCCCCAGATAGTGGACTAAGTACATGTTGGTTTACAAAGTCCATGAACATGTGGGAGAAACAGACAAGTGCATTTACCTCTCCTTAACCATTCCTACATTCGATACACTCAACATGGGTTAGTTAAGATTAGTACTAGGCTAACTGCCTTTGTGGGCCATTTTAAGCCTAACCATTTACCCCATCTGAGAATCAAACCCTGGACCTTGTGTTTGTAAGGTGAACACCTTAACTATTATGCCAACCTCACAACCAACATGAAGTTATCCCAAGAGATTTTTATACTTGCAACCATATGTATGCATTTTCCTCATTTCTTGCTTTCTCATGTGATCCTTCACCTTATATTCTTTCTTTTGTTTTTTGGCACATTCAGTTGCTGCCTGATTTTTATCTACTTCTGGTTGATTTCCATTCCTGCTTAACACCAATACACTTCTGCTAAACTAAGCAAGGAAGTCGTCTTAGCCTTGTTCTCCTCATATTTAAAACTTTTACTATATTTGGATCTGGTGGGGTCAACAGATATGTATGCAGTCCTGTGATTGCAGATTTGTACGTTATCATTTTTGAGTAGTCCCATGCCTCCTTCAGAATGGGGAATATATATTCTGGTATACACTGTTTTTTATAAATCATTTGATAAGTAGGAATCATCCTTCTTGTTTTGCCATCCAATTTACCCAGCACATTTTGGGGCCAGTCAGTCACTGCAAAACTGTAAGCTAAGACAGGAAGAGCAAATTGGTTTATAGCTTGAACTTTGTTCCTAGATGTCAATGCTGTTTTCAGTATTAATTTTAGTCTTCTAAATATTTATTAATACGTTTTGTTCACATTTGTTCATGTTTAATTGTTCACCCTTCATCAAGTCACAAATAATTATATACTCCATCCTGCTCAGGTTATTTTATATCACATTCCTATCCCCGGCTGATTCATAGGTTCATAGATGTTTACTAGGCTACTGTAAAATTAAATTATTTGCAGATGACATTTTAATAACAAGTGGTGATGTTGAAGGTTCAATATGAAATTTAACCAAGTCTATTAATTACTTTGAAAAAGCATCAGGTTTAATGTTTACCCCTGATATTAGATTAGGGACTTCCATTTTAAAGTAGTTATTAGGCATTAGACAGGCTAAAGGGTAAAATAAACTGTGTTTCATTTATGCATAAAAAAACAGTTAAGCAGAAAGGAAAATAACCTTGCTGGTCAAGCATGAGAGACGTTTTTTTAAACAGAAAAGATAAGCATAAAGTGCACAGACAGAATGTTCTTTTCTCAAGGGAAAGATACAATCTTGCCAGCTACAGAATGTTCCTTAATGGAATGTTGCACATACGAGACAAAGCCTGAGACCAAGGTTAGGAGAAGTAAATAAGGAAAATTACTGGACTGAAGCGATATAATACGCTGTGTTCAAGATAGCAGGGCACTTAAGGTTAGTAAGTTAATTTGATCTGTTATTTCAGAGAAGATGACAAACACTCAAGCCTGAGTACATATGACAGGTCATCTAAATATGTTAGTTTATGTTGTTCAGGACAATCAGAATATGACGTGCAGTAACTTTGAACACTAATTGTTTATCAGTGCTGTTAATGAAGACAGTATTCGGATATTGTAAACATCTAATAAAGCCTTATTAACCAAACTACCGTGTTTGGAAAAGTCATTCTGAAAAGTGCACAAGACTTGGGCCATAAAGGAGAGACTGGCACCTGTTCGGCACAAGTTTGGGTAATTAACAGATAAAGACTTTCGTTTCTCAGTCACATTGCATATAGCGCATATAGTACAGTATTATTAGTTCTTACAAGGTCCCCCGAACTAGCCTGCTGTCTTGGGAGAGATATATAATTCTTGCAACCCAGCATGAGCTAATCTGGACAATCAAAAATCAGAGACAGTTGTAGCATGTAATCCTTCACATCTAGTTTCCAGTGCAGCATATTTTCTTAAGTTCACAGTGACTGTTTACACAGACCACAAGGGCCTTTTTAAGCCTAGCCATGCATCCCAAATCTCTGACAACTTCTGATACCCTTGATAACTGTAAGCATGGTCCTGGGAGAAGAACCATTTACAGGTTACTTGTGTCCATTAGAGACATAGGTGCCAAACCAGGGATGAATTTCCAGTTTCCCATACAATTTTCCAAGTTGAACTTTAATTGGGTTAGTGAGGAACTCTGCTTCACATGGATGGGGAGACTGTTCCATAGATGGGGTAGTCTCTGGGATACATAACTATCTCTGCAGCAGCTCCTATTTATATCACAGGTAAGGTTTAAGTCTTTAGAATGGGTAATTCTGGTGTTGTTTGTTTTATGGATATGCAGGAGGTCCATTTGACTGAGGTCTGACAATGTCCTGTATGCCAGGCATAGATCTCCCCTCAAAATCCTGTAGGGGACAGAATACAGGGATAAGGCCTTGAGGGGGTGGGGGTCTGCATAGGACATATTACTTATGCCCTGTATTCTTTTTGTGAGAAATCTCTGTGGGTGTTCCAATTGTTGGATATGCTTGGTTAGGTACATACCAAAGGGGGCATTGTATTCAATGATAGGTCATAAGAATGCCAAATACAGTGGAACAATGAATCCTTGGACTTAGATCTTTTCTTGGTGACCAAATTACATACTTGAATCATCTGAAAAAGTTTGACCACTTTCATTTCCTCATCTGATGAAATATACAGTTTTACATCATCCACAAAAAGAAGACAGGAAGTCTTTACACTTTTGTTGTTCTCTGGGACCCAAACTTTACACACAACTTGATCTGTTAAGTAGACAGTTAAGGGCAAGACAAAAGAGCAGCAGTGACAGAGAGTCACCCTGGAATATCACCCTTTGAATTTTTATCCCTGGAGTAATAATTTGTCCTTTATCATGGCTTAACTGCAAAGTGGTTTGCAAATGTTTCATGGTTACTGTAATGTAATTGATCAGGGCAGGGTGTATCTTATACATTCTTTAAGCACTCCTTTACCCATGAATGTGCAATACTATCAAATGCTTTTTTTTTGTAGTCTCTCTAAGCTGTACTTGAATTCTTCTAGTTCTCCCTTATGACTTTATTTAAGAAGAAATAATCCTTTGTTCCATATGACTTTCTTTTGTTACCCTTTTGTTCTATTGCCATGAATGAGTTTTCTTCTAAATGATTATAAACTCTGTCGGCATCAATTCCAGTGTATAGTTTATACTTCGCTGGAAGGGAAGTTATTGGTCTATAGTTTTTAGGATAGCTTGCAGGTTTGTGGTTAAGTAGGAGTATTGTTTTTCCTGTTGTAAACCAGGTTGGTGTCTGTTTGGGGTGCATATAAATAGTTCTTACTCATGGCTATATCTTCATGTAAAGATGTTAATACTTCTAGCCAGAAGTTAGGTACTGCATCTGAGCTTGGAGTTTTCCAGTTTTGTTTTTTTTATTAACTTTGTTTCAGTCTCTCTGGCTGTTACGTCGTCCTATTTCATATTCTGTACATCTGAGCTTTTTATTCTTTCCTTTACTTCTTCTGTCCATTCAGCAGTAGTGCACGATAGATCCTGATCTGTTCTGATGCTGCGCATTGCTTTTATCACGGGTATCTTTCTGAGTATTTTTGTTGATATGTTCCCTCTTGTATACTCTTCTAACAGTGATACTTCTTGTCTTAATTGTTTTATAGTTTTCTCTATTTGATACTTCCGTGACTGCAATTGATTTCTCCCCTTCCTTTCCTTATCCCAGGTATGATTTGTGGTAAGACCTTATCTGTTATTAACTAATGAAAATGTTCACTTCTGGAGCCAATATACTAGTACCCAGAGAACTTTTATTGTTGAAAAACAGAATGGTTGTTAAATCCACAATAGTCAGTCAAGCGCTTTCGTCAAATGACTTTTTCAGAACTAGAGAAATCAAAGTTACTTCTCATTTTATAACATTAATTGAAAATCAAATTAACAATTAAAAAACAATTAATTAAAATTTACAATTTAAAGTGAAAGTGTGGGGTGAACACTGATGTATACCCTTTGAAAAAATGTATATCTATAAAAAAGCAAACAAAAGCATTATTTAAAAAAATATATATATATTTATATATATATATATATATATATATATATATATTTATATATATATATATAAACTACATAGATTACAATTTTGTAGCTCTAAACCTTAATTCAGGTTTGATACTGATGGCATCATTGATGCCTGGAAATTCTGTAGCGTTCAACTTGAGTTGCCACCTAGTTTCAGCCCTTAATAATTTATTCGTCCAATCCCCCCTTCTAAAATCCATATTAACTACTTCTAGGATACCAAACCTAAAACAGTGGGAAGGGTTAACACTGACATGTTTAAACAGGGTGTTGTTTTCATCTTTTTTTGAAATGCTATAACAGTGTTCATAAATTCTACGGTTTAACCTCCTTTCCGTCTTCCCAATATTAAAACATTGGCAGAA
Organism: Protopterus annectens; assembly: GCF_019279795.1. Lineage (NCBI taxonomy): Eukaryota > Metazoa > Chordata > Ceratodontiformes > Protopteridae > Protopterus > Protopterus annectens. Next base: position 1,786,269,128 of record NC_056732.1, read on the forward strand.
CTTACACAGGGCTAAGTAGACAACACCTGTCATGGTGCATGAATCCGAGGCCAAGGCCTTATCTGTTATTAATTTACCTGTACAATGGTATATCCTGTTTACTTCATTTGTTTCATCAAACTTTTAACTTCTTGAGTTTTATTGATTTTCTGTACTCTGTTTCTTTCATTGATCTGAATATGTCTGTCCATCTCTATTAGATACATTCATAGGTAGGTACTAGGCTATCTGCCCGAGGGCATTTATAAGCCTAACAACAATGTGTCGATTTTTGCTGCCCCCATTGATTAATTAACTGAGCCTCTGTCAAGCAGAGCCAATGAAGTGATCCCAGGGGTATATTTTCTGTTACCCATCCACTCGTCAAGCTTTCTCTTGAGTGTTAGTGAAGGGCTCTGCCTAATGTTGTTAGGAATTTTGTTTCAAAGCATGGGGAGTCTCTGTGACAGGAATTTATCCCTCCAGCATGTTCTGTTTATTGTTGTGGCGAGGTTTATCTCACTAGAGCATGTCACTCGCAGTGACTTGGATTTCTTTAGGTGGAGAATGTCCATCAATTCTGAGTTGGACATGGCTTTGTAAGTCAGGCAGAGATCACCTCTGAGTAAGCAATATGCCACTGAGTACAGCTGGAGTTGTTTCAGTCAGGCTGCATAGGACATATGTTTGATGCCAGTAATTCTCTTGGTGAGGTACTTTTGTGGTCTCTCCAGCTGTTGGAAGTGTCTTGTGAGGTATATCCCAAATGAGGCATTGTACTCTATGATGGGTCTGATGAGTGATGAGTAGAGGGGCACTATAACCTCTTTATTTCTAGGTGTGAACCCTTTAGTAATTAGATGGGCCACATAGAAGGATTTCCTAACTACTTTGGAAATATGATTGTCAAAGGAGAGATTACTATTTACCTGGGTCCCCAAATCTCTTATTACCTCTTGTGTATTAAGGGTGCTGCCACCTATGTGGTAATTCATGGGTGTTTTGTTTTTCCCAAATGGGATGACTGTGCATTTTTTGGCATTTAGCTTGAGGCCATGACTTGACACCAGGTGTCCATCTCGGTAAGGCCCTTTTGGAGGATGTCTGTGTCAGCCGGAGAGTCAATTATGGCTCCCAGTTTGCAGTCATCATCGAACTTGGTTAGCCATAGTCCTCCTGTGTTTGCCTGTACTTCTGAGAAGTATATGCTGAACAGTAGGGGTCCCAGGAGCAAGCCTTCTGGGACACCACTTGTAACTGGTTTAGAGTTGGACCTGGAGCCTGCTATTCTTACCGTGTGAGTTATGTCTGTAAGCCAGTTGGCAACCCATCTCGTGACATAGGGGTTTATGTTCAGGCTGGTGAGTTTTTCTGTAATACCCGAGTGGGGAATGTTGTCGAAAGCCTTGGCGAGGTCAAAGTAGACTGTGTGAACAACCTTTCCCTCTTCTATATCCTTGCTGACTGTCTCAAAGAAGTCAACCAGGTTTAGTAGGCATGATCTGCCCTTAACAAAGCTGAACTGGGTCATGTCATGTGTTTGGAGGTTCCCAATGTCTTTGTTAATGAGTTCCATGATGATGCGCTCCATAGCCTTGCAGACCAGGCTAGACAGGCTTATAGGGCGATAGTTACCAGGGTCAGTTGTGGCCCCTCCTTTTGTGGAGTGGAATAACCGTTGCTTTGCTTCATTCTATGGGCACATAGCCTGTGGAGAGGCTGAGGTTGAACAGAGTGTTAAGATGGGGGTTAGTTTGTTCTGTAGTTCGTGCAAGATGCAGCCTGGGACACCATCTGGCCCCATTGATGAGGTGCTTTTGGCTTTTGAAAGGGCTATTTATCACCTCTGCATCTGTGATTTCCGGGACACTACACTTTTCCAGTATTGTTGTGGACCATTTTGGGGGTGAGAGGGGGTGAAGTTTGCACTGAATCTATCTGCCAGGATGTTGGCAATATCAGTAGGTCCAGTATATTTTGTGCTATTTTTCACTAGTTCAGTGCATATCTGCGAGTTGCCACTTAGATTCTTAACATAGCTAAAGAAGGCTTTGTGATTATCTTTTGAATCCTTGGCTATTTTTCTTTCGAAGTTAGCCTTGTATGATTTTATGAGGGACCTTAGTTTCATACTGATACTGATCAGGGATGTCTTTCCTTCTTGGGATTTGCTTTTTTTCTGTACTAGTTTCCTCCTTCTTTTGTATAGCCTGTTTATGGCAGGGGTCCACCAGACTGGTTTAATTCTCTTAGAGGAGTGAGTCTTGGTTTTGCTAGGGATGGCACGATCCATGCATCCTTGCAGGTGCTCATAGAGTGCATTTGTAAAGGTTTCTGCATCTTGGGCAGCATTATCCTTTAGTGTGGGGGCTGTGAAATTACCGCCTCTGTCTTAAGTAAGGTGAAGTTTGCTTTAGAAAAGGTTTTTACTGTGGTTTCCTTAGTTGGGGGTGGTGGTGGGGTGTGGACATCCAGAGTGATTAGTTTATGGTCTCATCTAACCAGTGATGGGTTGACCTGTGTGGAACATCTCTCGCCCAAGTTTGTGATGACCAGGTCCAATATGTTTTCCCCTCTGGTAGGGGAGTTTACCAGCTGATCCAGGGCATTTGAGTTGATGAATTCCAGGAAGCACTCGGCCTGGGAGTTTGTACTCAAGTAGTTTTCCCAGTTAATGGTAGGGTAATTGAAATTGCCCAATATCAGGGTGTTCGGTAGGACCATCATGTTTTCCAGTGTCTCCAGAAAGGTGGAGTGGTGGTCTTGGGTCATGGAGGGTGGTCTGTAGCAGGCCACAATTTGCATTGCAGATTTGCCCGTTGTTAGTTGCACATGGATGATCTCAGAGGTATCATGCTGAGCCACTAACCTGGAGGTGTAGGTATCCTTGATGAATATGGATACATCCCCTCCTTTTGTGTTTCGGTCCATGTTCTGTGGCCAAAATGTGTTGTACTAGTTGTAGCTCAGTAGTGCTGGGGTGCTCTCTGGAGCCTTGAACCAGGTTTCAGTTACTGCACAGATGTCGACATTCTCCATACTGAGGAGTGCTTTGAGTGCGTGAATTTTGAGATTTAAACTCCTGGCGTTGAGTAGCATGACCCTCAGTTTTTTGTTAATTGTGCCATTTACGGAGGTGGGTTTGACTTTTGAGCCTTGCCTAAAAAAGGCACTATGGGGGCAGCAAGAGCCTTGGCCAGTATTCAAAAGCCTAGGAGTGATGGGTGCAAGCCTTCTCTTGCGAAGCAATGCGGCTTGTCAAGCATGTTGCCCCAGGCTGACAGACACTGGATCCCCTTTGAATGACACCAGAAGCTTAGCCAATTGTTGAAAGCAACTCTTCTCTTAAATCATTTTCTTCTAAACGAGGACACGTTCTTTATTCTCCATTTCCTGATGGCATTCTGCAGAAAGTTCCTGAGCATTTTCCTGTGCCATATTCTCTTCAGTTTCATCCTGTGTCATCTGTTGCTCTTTCGTATGGGAACTCACTCGCCTATCACTCCATAACATTGACTGCATCAGATTCCTGTTCCTCCCCTTGCTGTGCAACTCCAACTGAACTTCTGCACTGGTTTCCTGCGGAAGGTTCCAAAGTATCATTATATAGCAACTGATCAGATGTTTCCTGCTCCACTGGTTTCTCCTTAATTTGGGGATACATTGCTGTATCTTGCTGTGGTGTTATCAGAGTTAGATTTTCTACACTAAATCCGTCACTTCAGAGGTAATCCATAAGCTCAGTTTCTATTTCTTTAACCTCTCCATTACTAACCCTCTTTTTTTACTTGTCTTCTGATTTCTTATTTTTTGTATTGTAAAACTTTCCATATTCACATGCATTTGCCTGTATTTCTCTTCAGATATCTTTGGTGCTGCTATTTTGCATTGATTCGTTTTGCTTTCTCCTTTGCATAAATATTGTTCCATATTAAATCTCTTTTCCTTTCCCGTGTCCATATTTCTTCTTCAGACGTCTCCTGCTCCTCCTGTTTCTCCTTACTTGGAGGACTTATTGTTCCATCATGCTGTGATATAAGCTGAGTTAGACTTTCTACACTAAAGCCTTCACTTTACAGGTATTCCATAACTTCAGCTTCTATTTTTTTTTCACTTATATTTTACTAATCTTCTGTCTACGTTCCTTCTTTGTGAGCTCTTATTTTTTGTATTGTGGATTTTCCTTAGCTGGATGCCTTTGCCTGTATTTCTCTTCACATCTCTTTGGTGCTGCTCTTTTTGTATTGAGTAGTTTTGCTTTCTCTTTTGCATAAATATTGCACCATATTAAACCTCTTTTTTTTCCCGTGTCCATATTTCTTCTTCAGACGTCTCCTGCTCCTCCTGTTTTTCCTTACTTGGGGGACTCATTGTTCCATCTTGCTCTGATATGACCTGTGTTAGACTTTCTACACTAAATCCTTCACTTTGCACATATTCCATAACTTTAGCTTCTACTTTTTTAAACTTTTATTTTACTTATCTTCTACGTTCCCTTTTTGTGATCTTATTTTTTGTATTGTGAAATTGTCCATGTCTGGATACCTTTAGCTTTATTTCAATTGGAATATCATCGGGAATGCTTTTTTAATATTTATTAATTTGGCTTTCTCCTTTGCGTAACTATTACACCGTATCAGATCTATTTCTTCCCCACGCCCATATTTCTTTTTTTATACCTTTCAAAAATCTCTAGATTTTATTCTTTATGTTTTCCCACTTCCTCAGTCACTTCATTTTACAAACTGCCCAAGGTTTCTTGTTCTATATAATGTTTTTCATAAATCTATTGTATTCATGATCACACATTTTCATTTCAAGCTTCTCACAGTTTTTTTGTGCAAGTATTTTTTTTATTTCCTTTAATATCTCTCTTTTGCATATTTTGTGGCTGGAAGTTCTCGTTTTCTTGCATAGTAGTTCTTGTTGTATCTTTCGGCTTTTCCCGGTTAGGGGTCGCCACAGCGGAACTCCGGTCCGCTAATGATTGTTAGTAGATTTTTACATACCAAGTTACCAGCTCTGACGCACAACTTCAATGAAGGTACGCCCATTCACGCATGTCTCAACACAGAAGACACTTTAGCTGAGAATCGAGCAGGCCAACGTCATACTGTGAGGCGACAACATGGTAGTAACAATACATAATTTCTTTCTTATCCTCAATAGTCCTCTCTGCCATCATTATGGCTCTTTTTTGACCTATCAGTTTTTGTGATTTTTGTGACCTACTACTTATTTCTACAGCAGGGGGCCCATGATACAATCTTACTTCTATGATGACTTTAAGTATGGGTCTTCTCTCCCGTCTGTAACCCCAGGTATGGCTGAGAGTCTGCCGTGTGAGATGTTCTTGTTTATATCAGTCTTATCAACAAGCAGGTATGAATAAAAGGAAGTCAGGGAGACAAAGCCTGTGTAACTGCAGACTCAGCCACAGTTAAATATTAGCTGTACCTGTACTCCCCACACTGAGATTTGGTCCTTGACTCTGACAGTTATGTGGAAATCCAAGACAGATTAGTTGGTCTAGAGTTGGTTGTTCTAAGTAATTTCTGATACTGTGTTTCCATGGTGTAGATGGTTTTCAATTTGAAATACTAGTATGCTTAATGGTAGCTGGTTGGTTATAAGAAAACATTGTAATATTTATTTCTATGATAACTATCTCAGACTTTGATGTCATTAATCTTAGTGGACATAACTAACTGAAATGGGATTTATGTTCTGTGCCCTGATAGACCTGAGGGAATAGAACATTATTAGGGAATAATCCAGCAAAGACATTTTAATTTGTATGCTAAAATGAGCTTCTGCTGTAGTAATGTGTACTATTTGTGGCATTTATCAACTTCGGCCTTTTCATCCAGCAAAACCTGTAACATGATCTGCTTTCTTTTCACAGGCCTGTCTCATCTGACCTTGGATCCTAACACGGCACATCCTTGGCTCTCTCTCTGTAAAGACCTTACCGGTGTGGCGCACAGTGTTGCTAAACTACATCTCCCTGACAACCCTAAAAGATATGATACACGTCACTCTGTGCTGGGATCACAGGGCTTCACATCAGGAAGGCATTACTGGGAAGTGGAGGTGGGGTGCAAGCCTGACTGGGAGTTAGGTGTTACCAAAGAGTCCAGCAACAGGAAGGGGATAGTTGCAATGAGACCAAAGGATGGATATTGGGTAATATATCTGTCAAACAAGATGTACTGGTCTGTGGATTTGTCAGTCCCGCTTCTTGGACTAAGTATGAAACCACAAAAGATCGGAGTGTACCTGGACTATGAGGGAGGTCAGGTGTCATTTTACAATGCAGGTAACATGTCCCACATCTACACCTTTTCTGATGCTTTCACAGAGGGACTTTACCCTTATTTTTGGCTTGGATCTTATTCAAAACCACTAAAACTATTTCACCTAAAACTGTAATGATGATTTGCATATACTAATGTTTATTACCAAGGAAATTACTGATGTAACCAAATGTCTATAAAATACATTTTAGTCACTGTATAACAAAGTAAACACATACCTATTTCAGAATTGCTATAGTGATGCCATGTGCACAGCAGAAGTATATTTAGAAGTGAGAGTTATTAGTGGATAATTAAACAGTTGTATGAAACTCATTCCTTGTACTGCACTCCAAATACACAAGTATTATTTACTCCGGGGGGGGGGGGTAAAACAACCTTTTTGCATGATTCCTAATAGAAAATTGCATTCCCTGCAAGTAAAGGTTTAAGCATTATACACACCACTGCATATGGAAATTATTGCTTCCAAAAAATGACATGGTCAAAGTCATGCCACTTAAGTCATACATATGCAATATCTGCTTGTGGAGCCATTTCTTTGGGAAAAGCATCATGGTTAAACTTATAAGAGAGCATTTGAATGATGTACATAAGAAAGAAAGTAAAAAAAACAATTACCAGGACATATGTAGTCACACATTTCTACTCGGTAATCCTTGGTACCTTTGGAAAGTTGAAACTGTAGTACTTTACCTAGATATCAGTTAATGTTTGCTCTGAATTTTCTCCAACATTCTAGACTTTTAAATTTGATAAAAAGCTACAGTCCCCTGTTTAATTAATGCCTTACTAAATGTTATTGTTGTAACCTATTATAATTGCTTATTCAGCTTAAGAAGAATGTCTTATAACTTCTGTTACCTAAGTTTTGATTATCTGGAACTTAATTACTTCTTGTATCTTACAAGTAAAGTGCCAAACAAAAATAAAGCATTATGGCTCTGTGGCATTTTTTTTCTAATATAAAAATCCTTTAAATAGCACGGTGCTTAAGATTGGTAGTGAATGAATAAATAGCTCCAGGCAGTTTGAACAGCCTCACTAATCCCACAGCCTGAGCACTGCATGCACAGCCTCACTGACCCACAGCCTGAACACTGAATGCACAGCCTCACTGACCCCTGACCCGAACACTGCATGCACAGCCTCTCTGACCCACAACATAAAAATTGCATGCACAGCTTCACTGACCCACAGCATGAACACTGCATGTACAGCCTTACTAACCCACAGCATGAACACTGCATGCATAACCTTACTGATCCACAGCCTGAACACTTAATGGACAGCCTCACTGACACACAGCCTGAACACTGCATGCACAGCCTCACTGACCCACAACCTGAAATCTGTATGTACAGCCTTAATGACCCACTGCCTGCACAACACATGCACACCCTCACTGAACCACAACCTGAACTCTGTATACACAGCTTCACTGACCATGGTCTGAACACTGCATGGACAGCCTCAATGTCCCACAGCCTGAACTGTATGCACAGCCTCATTGCCCATGGCCTGACCACTGCATACACAACCTCACCTACCCATAATCTGAATACTGCATGGAGAGGTTCAGTGACCCCACAGCCCAAATACTGCATGGACAGCCTTGCTAACCCACAGCCTGAACACTGCATGAATAGCCTCACTGACCTGCAGCCTGAACACTGCATGCACAGCTTCACTGACCCACAGCCTAAATACTGCATGTGTAGACTCACTGACCCACAGCCTGAACACTACATGCACAGCCTAACTGACCCACAGCCTGAGCACTGCATGTACAGCCTCACTGATCCACAGCCTGAGCATTGCATGCACAGCCTCACTGACCCACAGCCTGAACTCTGTATGCACAGCCTCACTGACCCACAGCCTGAACACTACATGCACAGCCTCACTGACCAGCAGCCTGAATGCTGCATGCACAGACTCACTGACCCGCAGCCTAAAAATTGCATGCATCAGTTTTATGGGCAACATACACAGCCTCACTGACCCACAGCCTGAGCACTGCATGCACAGCCTCACTGACCCACAGCCTGAACACTGCATGCACAGCCTCACTGACCCACAGCCTGAACACTGCATGTACAGCCTCACTGACCCACAGCCTGAACACTGGATGCACAGCCTCACTGATCCACAGCCTGAAAACTGGATGCACAGCCTCACTGACCCACAAACTGAAGTGTATATGCACGGCCTCACTGACCCACAACCTGAACACTGCATGCACAACCTCACTGACCCACAGCCTGAACATTGCATGCACAGCCTCACTGACCCACAGCCTGAAAATTGCATGCATCAGTTTTATGGGTAGGGACTGTTGGCTAGTAAGATACTGGCATTGTCGAGTTGTAGGCATCCCTGTATGGTTTTATCTTATTTATTTATTTATTTCTCCCTTTATTGATTGATTGATTGATTGATTGGAGTAAATGCATTTTGGAGATGGAAGAATGATCCGAGCTACTGTTGCTTGTTGATAAGTCTTTGTTTTAATAAAAGTATAAGAACATACCTCTGATATACTTCTACTGGTTATAGAAATAAGCTTTGTGAGTCAAGAAACAGGTCCTCAAAGTCTGGGCCAATGCAGATAGTTATAAAAACAACAAAAACTGATGGCTGTTCTATTTGTATTTCTTTCAGATAAATTATTATTAACTCTGTAGCTTTTATGTACTGGCTGGGTAATATTTTTCCCTCCCTTTCAGTAGTAATGGCTGCATTTATGGGGGGAGCAGAAGTGAATGGAATTTGCTGAAGGATTTTCAGTTTGGACCTGTTTTCAACTTTGCAGGCTTTATTGTATAGAGAATGTTATAACACATAGGATCATAAGAATTTCATAGGACATTACTAGGCTATTGGCCCTGAGGTCCTTACAAACCAAGCCAAGAATTTAGTTCATGTTCGAACAAGGCAGTACACTATGCCACTGTCCAGCAGGGACATAGGTGGAATCCCAGGGGGGTCTATTTTTCTGTTCCCCATCCAGTTATCCAGGCTGCACATAAAAAGGTTTAATGAGGTACTCTGCTTTACTTGGAGAGGGAGTCTATTCCACAAACGTGGAGTTTCTGGGACACAAATCTGTCCCACCAAGTCCAACTGATGTCACAGACCAGGTTGAGGTTGCGTGTGCGGGTTACACGAATGGAGCTTGACTTGCGGATATGCAGCAGTCCCATCAGGACAGGGTCTCAGATTGCTTTGTATGCCAGACAGAGGTCACCTCTGAGGAGTCTGTAGGAGACTGAGTAGAGAGACACGGCTTTTAGCCTATCTGTGTAGGGTAGCTGTTTGAGGCTCTGGATTCTCCAGGTGAGGAATCTCTGTGGTCTCTCCAGCTGCTGCATGTGCTTTGTGAGGTACATGCCGAAAGAGGTATTGTACTCAGTAATCGGTCTTGTAAGAGAAGAATACAGGTATGTTATAACCACGCTGTCCCTGGATGAGATAACGTTATTAATAAGGTGGGCCATGTAGAATGCTTTCCGTACAATGTTGGCAATATAGTGGTCAAAAGTCAGTTTGCTATCAACCTGGGTTCCCAAATCCCTCGTGACTGATTGCATGCTTAGTGTCTTATTATCAATGTGATAATTTGTGGGGACATCATTCTCCCCAAAAGGGATGATGATGACTTTTTTGGCATTCAGTTTGAGGCCATGTTTCTGGCACCAGTCATTTGAATGAAACTCTTGGAGGATGACCACATCACTATGGGAATTGATGGCAGCATCCAGATTGCAGTCATCTGCATACTTGGTCATCCATAGCCCCCTAGATTTGGCCTGCACCTATGAGAGGTATATCCCAAACAGCAGAAGCCCCAAGACCGATCCGTGAGGAACACAACTTGTTACAGGTCTACTACTTAAGGTGATTTCCCCTATTTTAACTAGGTGGGTTCTATCAGTGAGCCAGTTTGCTATCCATCTGGTAACATATGGATCGATGCCTATTTGAGAGAGTTTATCTATTATACCTGAGTGGGGAATAGTATCGAAGGCCTTGGCCAGGCCAAAGTAGGTGGTGTGCACTGTCTTCCCCTTGTCTATGGCCTTGGTGACTGTCTCAAAGAAGTTGACCAAATTTAAAAGGCATGACCTCCCCTTGCAAAACCGAACTGTGTGGGATCAAGTGTCTGGAGATTGTCAATGTCCTTGTTGATGAGGTCCATGATAATCTGCTCCATGGCCTTGCAGATGAGGCAAGTTAGGTTGATGGGTCTATAATTACCTGGATCAGTGGATGCTTCACCTTTGTGCAAAGGGATGACAGTAGCTGTCCTCCACTCGACTGGGATGAAGCCGGTACTCCAACTTTGATTGAATAGGGTGCCTAATGGTGCTGCAAGTTCCTGCCTGAGTTCATGTAGAATAAAGCCTGGGATGTTATCGGGTCTCACGGAGGCTGTATTTTCTTCCTTTGAGAAGGCAGTGATGACTTGCTTCCTAGAGATTAGAGGAGAGGAGGCAGATTCTGGGGATGTCCTGTTTTACTGATGTCGGGACAGAGGAGTGAAGTTTTCACTGACCCTGTCTGCCATCAGATTAACTATATCTACAGGGTTTGTGTATTTGCTGTCCTTGACCACCAGTTCTGAGCAGATCTGGGTGCTTCCCTTGAGAGTATGGACATATGTGAATACAGCTTTATGATTGCCTTTAGCAGATGTGGCCAGTTTGGTCTTGAAGTTTGCTTGTTTAGGCTAAGGAGAGATTGCTTCTAATTACACACTTGCTCCTTCTTAGTCCTGGTCAGCAATTTGTGTTCCTTTTACTATAGAGTTTATTTATTGTAAATGTCTACCAGACAGTTTTACTCTTCCTTGAGGATGAGGATTTCATCCTGTCTGGTATTCCCGATTCCATGCAGTTATATAAATGTTCATATAGTAGTTTGGTGTAAGTTTGGATATATGTGCCAGTTTCTGTGGAGGGGGTGGAGGCTGTGAAGCTGCTTATACCTTCCCTTAGGAGGTTGGAGTCCACTTTAGAGAAGTTTTCTTGTTTGACCTTAGCTTGGGGTCTCTTTCTTAGGAAAAAGTGCCTTACATTTTATAGTTTTCCTGTTATGTTAGTATCAAGTATTTTTCCATCATGTGACAAGGGTATGTCATGCAAAATGTTCAGAGTCCAAAATAATAGAAAAAGAAAGCTTTAACCTGACTTTTTTTAGCCAGTGCGAGACTTCTGTGTTTGCTTATTATGATTCCTTTTTTAGTGGGAAAAGATATATTCGTCTTTGAAACTGTTCAATGTTTTCATGTGATACCAAAAGACACTGCTGTGGACTGTACTGCAGAAATGAACAGCAATAGTTTTTTAAAGTAGTATGTCATTTTTTGTGGCAATGTGATAAATGGTTTACATGTTAAGACTATTATATTTTTCCATATTTCCTACTTTTTGTACTGCCCGAATACTCATAATCTTCGGCAGTAGAGAACTGTGCTTTACGTTTTTGTTGAAAAAAGTTTAATGAAAGATGGTAAGTGAGTTGGACATTTGGAGATATGGTAATGGTTTGTAAAACAAACTCTGGTCATCACCCTTTCACTTTCAGGACAGGCTAGAAATACATCTTTAAAAAAGTCTGCAGACATATTTAATCGATATACAAGTATTAATGAAAATACTGAAATAATCAATAAAGTGCTTCTAAGGGAAGAGATAGGCTGAGCCTATGAAATGTAGACATTATATGACAGCGTTATTAGAGGATGCACAGATCCTACAATGGATCGTACACTGAGATTGAGTAAAACTATATGTAAAAGCTTGACAGGACTGCTTTGAATTCAGGTCTGAGTGTGACGGCCTTTGGCTTCTGTTTTTCTGATAACCTATAGCAGGTCTTTATAGGGGAGCTGAATGGATGCATATGAAGCATTTATTGATATGGCAGAGAACTGTTTAGAAAATGGAAGTACCGAGACATACTGTATGCAGCACCGTGATGGAAAACATGAAGTACCCATTATGCGCACATATTACAAAATGGGGGAAGGTCCATGAGGAGCAATTTTAAATTTCAAGATTGGATACAACTTTTAAGACATACATTTCTTGTGACAATAGGGATCATAGTTGTGACAAAATGGATTTGAGTAATGGAAGATACTGATTTTTTTTCTTTACTCAGAAAAGTGATACAGTACATCTTCACGTGAAAGGTCCCAAGAAGGAGGAACTAGTTTTCCCTCAAGGATGAATATGAAGTACACCTTTTAGGAATTGTTTGACTTCAAAACAAGAGGCTGTGGATGGGTTTAGGGGCAGATAAGCAGAAATGGATAACAAATAAGCTTTAAGAGATGGATATGCCAAGCCAAAACTGAGTAACTGACAAATAAGAAAGGCCTGTAGGAATACCAAGAGAAAAGGGTTCCAAGGCCACATTTGAGACAACAAAATAAAAATTCTGTCCCATTTAGCTACATAGGATTTTTTAGTAGTGGGTTCTCTGGCCTCCTGTAACACCATAAGCATTTCCTCAGAAATCTGATCTATATAAGTAATTAAAGCTCGGTCACCCAAAGAACCAGTTGTAGAGTGGACAACTGAGGGTGAATGAGAGAGCCCTTGTCCTGTGTAAGGAGATCCATCCTGTGGGGTAACTTGTAACGATTGCCTATAGCTAAATGAAATAGAAAGGGGAACCAATGCTGTCTGTACCAAAAGGGAGTCATCAGCAAGATTTTCTGTTTGTCCCACATGATCTTGTGCAGGACCTTTGGTAGTAGAAGAAGAGGTGGACAGCTATACGGGACATCCCTGTCTAAGAATAATACATGACATCCACTTTCCAATCCTGAGGACTCAGCATTTTTGAATAGAACTGTAGATGCTGCATTTTCAGAGGGGAGACAGAGAGATGTACTTGAGGCATATCCCACTAATGTACAGTGTCCAGGAACACCTTCTTTAAAGCAACCATTCATGAGGATTTCTTCTGGACCTGCTCAAAGTGCCTGCCACAAGATTTTGAGGGAATATAAACTGCCTAAAGGATAAATTAATGACAGGTTGTAAATTCCCAGGCTTGGAAAGCTATCCTGCAAAGAAGATAAGATTTTGTACCCCCTTGTTTGTTAATATACCACATAACTTTGGTGGTGGTTGTAAAAATTTTTTAAAGTGCCAATAACCCAAAGGGAGTGAAGGACTTGGGGAGCTACAGTGAGGGCCCTCATTTTTTGGATATTGATACATGTCAGATGGTGATGAGACCATTGACGCTGGACTTTAAGGTTGCTGGGGAAGCTCACCAACCCTGATTGGAAGAATCCATGTATAGTTCTTGAGGGGGGAACTCTAAAAGGCAGATCCAGGTTCAATATAATTTGGTGAATCCACCAGCAGAGCTCACGCTTGAGATGAGGCAATACCAGGTCCGAATACTCCAAGGGATGGCAGTGCTGGAATCTAATTGCCTTGATGTACCACTGGAATTTCCTCATGTGTAGTTTGACAATGGGAAGCATTGGAATAGTGGATACCATATAGCCCAGAGCTTCAAGAAATTCCCTTGCCTACAGAAGTGAAATAGGCAGAAGAAACTGGAAATAAGCAGAGAGGGAATCTTGGCAGATGAAACACAGGCCATCACTGGAATAGTGTGAATCCTGCAACCATACTGAAGCAGGAGCTGCAGACAGGTTACCTGAATCAAAAGATGATCCATGTAAGGGAAAATCTGTATTATGAAAAGTCTGCAAAAAGCTGTCATGGTGGTCAGACAGTTGGTAAAGACCCACAGAGCTGTAGAAAGACCAAAAGACAAAGCAGAGAACTGATATTGACAGGAAGACACCCAGAAATGTAAAAACTTCTGAAAAGAGGGTGAATACGATTGTGGAGGTAAGTGTCCTTCAGGTCCAAAAATACCAGAAAGACTTGCGGTAGCAAGAGATGAAATGAGTCTGAAGAGAGAGCGCTATGAAGGAGGTAACGGTGAGAAAGATGTTGAGAAAAGACAGGTCTAAAACAGGCCATGACCACTCCTTCCTGAGAAAACGTCCAAGAGTAAAAATCTGTTCCTTTCTGAGAAAGAGGATGGCTCTCTGAAATATCAGGTTTTGTTTAATCCAGGAAAAATGAGGAAGTTGACAGGGAGGAGGTTGAGGAAGGCCTGAGAAAGGAGGGAAGGATTTCCCAGTAACACAGTAATCATTTAGAATAATGGAAATCACCCAAGAATCCATGGTTAACTGTTGTCAGACAGCGTAGGAGAGAGTTAACCTGAGCGACAGAGGAATCTGACTCTAGATGTCAGACAGAGGCAGATTTCTCAGGAAATGGAGGCTTTAGGCCCCTAGAACTCTGAAGAGTCCTTTAAAAGAAAATCTTCTTGGAACCCTCTTGGTCCTAGCAGGTTGTCTATGCTGCCTCTGGTTAAAAGAAGGCTCAGACAGATAATTTCTCTGGAACACATGGACAGGAAACAAATATTTCCTTCTGATCCTGATTAACATTGCCCTTATCCTGAAGAGTTTTAAACAATTCTGCAGCAGCAGCAGTGCCAAACACTTTAAACAATTCTGCAGAAGCAGTGCCAAAGACTTTCCAGTTGTCTAAGTGTGACTCTAATAGTTTGGCCTTAATGGCTTCAGGTAAGATCCGAAGGTGCAACCAAGAGTATCTCCTCATGACAGGTCCAGATGCAGCTGCCCTAGAGGAGGCATCAGTAGCATCATAACTGCATTTACTGAAATGGAGAGCCACTGGAGAGGCAGAATTCAAAAGAGAAAGGGCAGACGTATTACTGTCTGAATCAGAAATATCAGTCAATATGCCCCCCAAGTTGGGAAAGAAGAGTCAGGACATACCTATTCATGTGGGTCTGATAATTAATGGCCTTGAAGGCTGAGGTAGCAGAAGTATGCACTTTTTTGCATACCTCTCCATAGCATGTCTGTTTGTACCAGAAGGCAAAAGCTTATCCCACTTAACTCTTGAACTCTTCCCCTTCCAAATAAGCCCCTTCAACTCTTTAATTATTGTCTACAATTATAAAAACATGCCTGACCTATATATGAAATTAAAGGGACTAAAAACATTTTTACTGCTTGTATCTTACTATCCAGATCCATAAACAAGAGCTTCTTGTTTCTCGTTTTTTTAATTATCTTTTGGTTTGTCTCTTCCCAAATATCCTTAGCAGTTGTAACATAATCCATACTCTCAAATGTATCATCTTATATTGTATCCCCATAAATATGGGTATTGCTAAATCAGTTCATGTATGGGTACATACTTTACTGTTATATCCTTTGTTTTTATCAAGATTAAATTTATATCCTGAAAAGAATTGAAACTATCTTAAAATGTTCCACAAAAGAGAAATGTCCTTTTTTGGATTTATAAACTACAAAACACCATCATCTACAAGTAAAGCCAACTTTTTTGATTACCGTACAAAATTGTGTCCTTGAATTTCTGAGTACCTTATTTTCTTTGTCAGTGGCTCTAAATATAAAGCAAATAAAGAGAAAGAGGAGATAAATTGCTCTTTTGTTCAAGTACAGCTTATCAGAGAGGAACCCTCTCATTTTAATTCTTGCCTCTGATCCCTCATATATCCTCCTAACTAACACTATTATTGGATCGGGGAATGCAAATGCTTCCATTGCACTACTCAAAATCCCATTGGATACTTTCTTTGCTTCAAGTACCAGCAACAGTGTTTTTTTTTTTTTTTTTTTGCAATCTCCTTTCATTTGGATCATTATTATTCTATTAATGTCAAATGCTTGCCTCCTCTACACTACACAAAACCACATTAATCAATATCAATTTTGGGATGATCTTTGCCATTCCCTTAGTTAATATATACCAATACTTTATAATTATGGTTTAAAATTGAGATGGGTCTATAAGAGACCCGGTCAGATGGATCATTACCCTCTTTGGGTAATATAGCCAGCACAGCATTCTTTCAATATTCTGATGCTTCAATTTTTATTTATTTGCTGAGCTGGTTAGTCCCACTGGGCTAGTAGCCTCTTTTGAAGGGAGAAGAGGTATTAATACTACTAGGGGGAAATTTGGCCAGGACACTGAGGAACTTCCCCTACTCTTTTCACTTCGAAGCTGCTGTGTCATAAAGGAAGAAAATTAGCAGTATGGAGGAGGAGAGAAAAGCTATGGAGAGTTTGGAGGTAGAAAATTAAAATTTGGAGAAAACTTTACTTGATATGGAGGATCAGAATGCAAATAAAGGTCCCAGTGTGATGGATGATACAAATGAGCAACATTTAGTTCTTGCCATGGAGAATGAAGTATGTGAGTCCATTGGAGTGGTGCGAACAACAGAACTGGCACCAGAGGGCTTTGAGTATTATGTTCTGTTGAGGCTTTGTGGATGATGTTCTGGTGAAAATAATCAAGAAGGATGATCCAGGTGACAGTTCTGTGGTTTCATGGGGTGAGATGGTGGATTACCGCCCTCAGCACTTCAGAAAAAGTTATGTGGAGAAAGAACCAGGCAATGTGGTAGCAGAGGATGCAACAGTTAGAATGGATGCAGCAGTGACAGACAGTAAAAGGAACCAGGTAATGTGGCAACAGAGGAGACAGCAGTTAAACTTTTATGCAGCCATTACAGAAAGTAAGAGAGGAAAGAAGCAACAAACTGATGAGGAATCCAGTTTTGTGGCAGCAGAGAATGCAGCGCTTAGTTGATTTCCTGAATATATATGGAAGTATATTCTTGTTATGGACTTTGTAAATAGTTTATTTCAATTTTGATTGTAAACATGTTACTGTTATTACTTTTGTTAAAAAATAAAGATTGACAGCATGTTAAAAAGGAGAGCAGCAACAGACTACGTCGAACTGTTTTTAGAAAGGAAGAGAAGGTCAACTGTGAGAATACAAACAAAAATGAGACTGTGATAGACAAGATATTATACGTGGGACAATTTGGTAACTGTACTGAGATTTAAAGCTCAAGAAATTATGTCTTTTATATGGATAAAGACAGCCAGCCAGATGCAATAAAGTCTACAAGGTCCATTTACACTGTGTGTGCATTGCAACATGAAGCACACATGGTAGCTCACCATTTTGGATTCAGTAAGTGGCTCTACATGATGTGTGCAAACAAGGTAAACACTGTGGCATGCAAATTATAGCATAAGCAGCTGAACTGTGTGCTACTCAACCAATCCAAGATGGAGGAGCTATTCAACAAACTATAAAGGAAACGTGTAGACTCAGTACTGTTTTTTCCTGCAAATTTCAAAACCTATTAGAATACAGACTTGGAAAATATTCTACACAGAAACAATGTTAGGGGCTGCTGTTGCTTTAATTCATGTGTATGTAATGCAGGCTGAAGTCCATGCTGCTGCTGCTAATAGACCAAGGCCAAGAAGATCAGTTTTCAGACCCTGGGTAACTTATCACAACCTACATGATGTGGAAATTGTAGAGCACTACAGAATGGATAAAGACACACTACAGGAACTCGGCAACCTCTGTCATCCTAAATATAGAGCCAGAACAAACCAAGGGGGACCAATCTGAGTGGAGACAAGGGTATGTGTAGCACTTAGAATCTTAGCTGCAGATACCTTTCAGAGTCTAACAGGGGACATGTTCAGGTCACAGGCATCAACATCCTGGATTCTCCATTTCTTGAATGCTATGCTCTAACATGCTAGTGACCATGTATATTTTCCCTGTACTCCTAAGGATAGGGTCAGAAATATGCAGGAGTTCTACCCTGTAGCACACTACCCTGAAGTACTGAGTGCCAAAGATTGCACACATGTAGAAATTAAGGCACCACCCAGGGAACAGGGACGGCTCTACATTAATAAAAAGGACTTTCACTCTATTAACTCTTAAGTCATGTGTAATGCCAAGGAATCATCCTGAACATGTGTACTGGCACCCTTGGCAGTTACTATGACTCACATATCTGGCACACCTCTTAACTGTATCAGATGTTCGTTAGGGGGAGATATCCCACAGGGTCATTTACTGGGGGATGCAGATTATGCACTGGAACCATGGCTGATAACACTCATCACAAATGCACACAAGCACTGAAAAATGCCATAATGAGCCACACACTCAAACCAGAAATATCATAGAGCATGTGTTTGGGCTGCTGAAGTTGTGGTTCCAGTGCCTAGATATACCTGCGGGAAGCTTGCAGTACAATCCATGGACATGTACTGAGATATCTTGACTGAACCTATGTATTCGACTACCCCCTCTACCCCTTCATCTCAGGGATCTCTCCCACCCTCTGTTTTTACTTCCTCACTATTCTATCACTTACCCCTCCTCTTTCCTTCTCCTTCCTGATTATATTTCTCAGTTTACTGTAGGTTTCAAGAAATTATCTAATCCAATCTAATCTATTCTAATCTATTTACATAGTTGTCTTTAAATACCCTTATCTATTTTTTATGATGTTTGACTTTGCTATATAAGTTATGTCTGTTTTCTGCTTCCAAGAACGATGAGTACACTATTGTATAACTGTTTATTCTGTCTATAGTAAGTTTGATTTTTTTGTATAATATTTTCCTGAGACAGTATAATTTTTTACTGCTCTTTATTGTATCATATGTAATAGTTACTATGTCTATGTGGAGCTTTTCTCCCCGGGCCTCTGCTGAAAATGGAAATATATCCAGTCAGACTAGCCCGGTTAACAAATGTAAAATAAATAAAAATAAATAAATAAATCTTGAGGAAACAGTTTTGGCAGGATCAACAAGAGGAAGGAACACCACACATCCCACCACCACTGCCAAGTTCAGCATAGCCACACACAAATTAGGAGTCATAGAAGGAACCAGCAGCTGCTGTAGGTGTAGGCAGATGTAGGTGTGCTCAGTATGCCCTCACACTGGCTAAGAGAAAACACATAGCACACTCACGTACCACCTAAGGGCCTAAAACCTTCCTTATACATACATACAGTAATGGCAACTCTCACAACCTTTATCTCTCCATGTGTTGGCTGTGTACTGCTTGCATCAGACAGAGTCAGCCCTGAACTACAATTGTTGTAACTGCTGGATTTACAGGGTAAGTGTTGAACCTGGAGTGTATTTTGTAATACTATGAATGACAGGCATATACTTGCATTTTGTTACTTGGTAGTGTAAGCAAGTAAAAGATGGGAGATTTGTACAGAAATGACCTTAACATGTGACAGCAAAGATTTATTTGACTTATGGCTTTTTTGGCTCAGTCAGACACCCCCCAGTTAACTAATGTAAAATAAAATAAAATAAAATGTGTGTCTGTTATTAAGTAGTAGGCTTCAGGCATCAACAATTCACACAGTCTACCTCTCAAAACGTAGTGATGGTCACTGCATGATCTCAGTATAGCACCATATGCTTGTACTGAAAAATCATTAAAGAGAGAAGATAGAAAGTAATTAAGCACAGACAAGCAGAGATATGGCATAGTTATCATCACTTGCAAGGGGTATTCAGGGGGAGCAGATCAGCCTAGGATGATGCAAAAGGTCAGTGAGTGTGTGTGGGTAAGAAAGAGAAGCAGGCAGACATTTGGGTAAACCAATAAATGGCCAGTGAGACAAAATGACTTTTAAGCTGTGAGGCTGAACCATGTAACTGTTGTGTGTGTGTGTGTCTGTAGAGGTCCTCCAGGTGAAATTGGTGTGTGCGTATCTGCATGAACACAGCCAAGCTCTGTGCTAGGCATACATCTTGGTATGTCAAATAGGTGTGAACCATGCATGGTAGAGGTGACAGTTCATTGTGGTTGTCTCCTGACTATGAGAACTGGCTCTGCCAGGAGTTGCACTGTCACATTCATGCCCACAGTCAGATAAACTGCTGCTACCTGAATATGACTGATATCTGCTGGACATGGTCCCCTCATGAGTACATCCAGGACCATGACCCCATGGCCTGCTACATCTGGGTATGGACAGCTCACCCACTGATGGAGCAGTGAAAGTACTAACACAATGGGAGCATGATCAGGCACAGCCATGTTGGCTAACAGCAAATGATGTGGCTGACCTACACCCATGAGGATGTCATCCACCTCTCAGCAGATGTTCCATCACAGACATAGCTCATTCCAATGTGTCATTCATCTGATCCATGGAACCACCAACATGGTGGATGCAGTCACTTATGTCAGTCTGTGCCACATCTACAACCTTAAGCATTTCTCTGGACCATCTATGGGAATATGTCTGTACCTCCATGATGGCACTAAACATACATTGTGTGGCATGGGAAGAGACACCTGGATCAGGTGGAAGATGGACAGCAGGCCTCCTCCAAGCACCCCTAACAACCCTCCTGCATGGCAACTCATACACACTTTGGCCAGAGTCAACAGACACTGAAGCCAGAGTAACTACACATCCCTGATCAATTGTCTCACCCTCCACCTGTCCAATATCCGTGGGCTTATTGGAATGGGTAGGTGTAGCCCTACTGGCTGTGTCCAATAGAATTTCAGAGGACTGATGTATGTCAACCTCAGCATCCGATTCGACCTCTGCACCCCCCAACACTGTACCTCTGTTTGGCCACCATCATCGTCAGAGTCTGCTGATACTCTGACATCAGGTGGTAGAAGTCCTACAGTTCCACTGTCAGGATCACCCATGATAATAAGCAACAAACAGGAAAATGAATACATAAACTACTGTACTCCAATATATGCTAACAAAATAACAGCTCTGCCACTGTTAGACAGTACAGCAATATCATGACAACAACATCACACAATAAAATATTTCTTTGAATTGCTCATCAGGACTGACATAAAAATCTTTGTCTTACCATGTGCAGTTGAGGGTATCCTCTGCATGCCTGGTGGTGCTGGAAGAAGTTAATCAAAAGGTAAGTACAACATCATCACAATTAGTAACACAGGGGGTAATACTTTTTCTTATTTATATGTCCATTAACTATAGTTTCAACAAGAACTTGGATAACAACTCCAACCTAAGCTAGTCAATCAGAATGTGTTAACTGTAGTGATCTTCAATCCCCTTCCCAATAAAATTTCTTGTGAAACAGAAGTAACATATTCATTTAAATTGTTTTACTGTACAACAGTATTCAACAATTGAGATGCAAAAGCCTATCTGGACTTGAAGCTTTTCCTGGTACATGCTTGTTGTCCTTGAAACAGTAGCACCAATGTCAAGGACGTGCTATTTTGCACTTTCCTAGGAGCTGTCTGGATCCCAGACAGTAGACAGGAGTTCTTCATTTGGTGTTAGTGGTGGCTCTATGGCAGATGCCCCAGTGCCCATCCAATCACAGTCCACTTCAGCTGCTCTCCTCCATGCAGATGAGATCATGTAAGTGGCCATATGGCACACCTGCTCATATGTCCTGACATGGCCACTCATGGCATTAACATCTGCGACAATCTGCTGCCAAATCTGCATTCTGCGTGACATATCTCCATGTCCCTTTTCAAGCAGGAAGGCACTATGTTGCTTATAAGCATCAACAATGACCTGATGTCAGTGAAGGGTAGTCTTTGAGGATTCAGACACCTGGGTGGCATAGTCCTAGGTGACCTAAAAGACAACAGAAGGATAATAGACATAAGTATCACATAACTAAAAAATAATTGTTCCCAGATAAAACAGAAAAGGTAGCACTCCAGTATTACCCACTGGAGAAACATAAAACAGTCTAGAGATTTGAAATATGAACAACAGGCTGGGTGCAAAAAAAGGAGAGCAACAATAGCAACCTATCCTATTTGCCCCATAACAGAAATGCACCTTTGCTCCCCTTCCAAAATAACAGGCAAATTAAACATTTTGCTAACAAACCATATTTGAAATGCTAAAAGTGCTATCAGATGAACTGCCCCTGAAACATGTCCACAAATTTAACACAGAATATTCTACTTTAAGGTATTGTCAATCATTTATAACTGCGAAATGAAATGCCCTGAAAAACATGCCCATGGCATCCGTACACTTCTAACTAATTCATGCGTATAAAAGTGTAAAAGCCTTTGCTACAGATTTTTCTTAATTATATTCCAGCATATGCAGTATGTAGCTGACAAAATGCAAGCATACCTTCTCAAGTTTGGTAATCCTCTGTGCAGATATACCCCAAAATAATAGCCTCTTTTCTGTTTCCACATAAACAAGTCTTTTCACCTTCAGTTTTCCTAGCCACATGGTTGCTTTTTATGGTGTAGTTTCTGGGCTGTTAGCATGGTAAATATGCAAATCAGGTGTGAACACATTAGAATTGCTGAATCCCAAATACGTGGCTCCATGTATCAAAGGTAAACATAGTGCAGGGACTCCTTCAGTGTTTGTTTTTAATGGATTACAACTGTGAATAATTGAGTCTACTTCTGTAGATGGAACTCTTACTTACCCAACTCCCACTTGGCTGAGACACAACTACTGACAACTTCAGAAGACCGACACCCAGAACACCAACTTTTCACATGAGGTAAGTAACCATGGGGCCATCCTGTTGAATTTTGCCCCTTACCCCCCACGGTAGTAAGATCTCAGACTTTGTATATTTAGTTAGGGGGTGGGGGGGAAATACCCCACATCGGTGGGTTTAGTTTTGTTTATTTTATTTTATTTTTTGGGATGGCCAAGCAGTTACTTACCTTGCTTGAAAAGTCAGTGTTCAGGATGTTGGTCTTCTGAAGTTTTCGTGCTTTCATCTCAGCCAAGTGGGATTCAGGTAAGTGAAACGTCGGTCTATTGAAGTAGACCTGAATGATTATCAGGAGAAAGGAAAACATAACAGCACTGCAGGCTGCCCTACATCCAGTAGGTGTGTCAGGTTAAACTTACAAAGTGTTAGATGTAAGGTTGGAAATGTAAGTAGGCAGCACACAATTCACAGGTTTTGTTCATTAACATCCAACCTCCCCTTCATTTGTTGGTAACAGCATATAATATTGCTATTTAATATCCTCACACATTTTAAGGACAGTGATATAGAATGGCTTACAGGCTGCATGTCTCAGATTACTGGTCAGATAAGAGAAGAATGACCAACAAACAGAGAGCGGTAAGACAGAGCTGTATATTTGCAAGCAATAGTCATAAATGGTTGTGAGATCACTTAGTGCACTTTACCCAAAAATAATAAATGTACAAATAGCAGTTGTATGGTGTCATATTACTGTAGATGATGTTGCAGTTGGTTCTATGCAGAATGAATTCAGTTCCTCGCTGCAAAGATGTTTGTATGGCAATGAGGGATAATGCACCCTTCATCTGTTCTGCAGGCTCATTGGAGTGAGAGTGCAAATCCAGACTTATGTAGAAATATCTCATGTGTACCAACATTTTCTAGTGTTTTTTATTTTTCTTTGGGTCATTTTAGAGCAAACACAGGAAACAGAGGAACATTTATTTATTTATTTAACATTTATTAACTGGGAAAGTCCAACTTGGAACAAGTCAATTTTCAGCAGGGTCTCAGGGAGAAACACTCAAAACTCATGTCTTTTCAACATGGGAGGAAACCAGAGCATCCAGAGGAAACCTACACAAATGCAGGGAGGACATACATACCCTGCACAGAAGGCACCCCCAGCCAAGAATTGAACCGAAGAAGCCCTTGCTGTGAGGCAACAATGCTTCCAGTGCACCACTGTGACTTCTTGTCAAGTTGATGAACGTCATCAATTCATGTCAGGTTTGGCTGTGCTTATCTCATTTGCACGAATCGTGGCAGTGCACAAGCTAGGCTAGTGGCCACCCAGGAAGCAGACAGAACATCTGCAGTACACCTGCAAACAGAGTATCTGTAAAAGGGCAAAGGTCAAAAATGACACATTGTTGCAATTTCTGTATTTCATCATGCAAGAGCACTTAGTGGCATTGTGCGGTGGTGTGTTGTGGTTAGCAGGGTTCTCCAGCAGCTGCAGCTATCAAACACCTGCAGAAAGGATTCAAATAGTCAATAATTGAAAATAGATGCATTCTGTGACAAAGGCACAGCTATCTGGAATTCTGTAAATAATTATATGTTGTTTGTGAATATCAGCATGATTTATATAAGATGCTTGTATTACAACTGTATGTCGTGTATATCAAACTGGTTCATACAGTCATGTGTTGAAAAGGTATTTTATAAAGTGTTTGTGTTTGAAATGCATCCACAGTGTGCCCTACTGGAAGGCAACAGAAATGTACATGCACTACTGTAACTGTTTAAATGTATATTTTTTAGCATTGGAAACTGGAATACAAGAGATTAACTTCAGTCCAGAAAAACTTGAGAAAAAGAACTGAAATTAAATTACTTTATAGGCTACGCAATAGAAGATGGCATCTTTCAGTTTTCAGTGCAGCTAGAGACACAGAGTCTGTGCTGAGAAGCTTTCTGTATTGTCTTTATGGTGAATTAAATATTATTGTTGAATGCATGAGCTTCTAGCAGTGGGAGTTTCACCTGTGAACTTGAGTCAGATGACAAGAAGTGATGTCATTCTGCAAGCTATTCCAGCAGTAATATTTGAGATATTAATTTGTGATGCCTTTTAATGAGACAGAGCATTCTGTATTCTGTCTTGGACCTGACAACAGCTAGACGATCCATTCATCACATCTGCCTTGCTCTATAAGTGAGTTTATAGGGTATAGTAACTCTCTTAGATACAGTCAGGAATATAGTGAAGCTTAGTTTAGATATATTTTTTTTATTTATTTGAGACTGTCCTTCAGTGTTAAATATTTCCTGTGGTTTTGAACTCTGATGTCACTGTGAATATATATTTAGTATTGTCTGTTCTTTTATTACGTATTATTAAATATATTTATATCTTGCATTGTGGCTGATCTTTGTAGAGATATTAAGTTTTGAGAGTACTTGCATATTTATTTGGTGACACTGTGTGGGCCACTCCTAATAGCCTTGCTCTTCGTCAAACTACCATTTGTATTTGGAATGGACACCTTTTGTTAAGAGGCTTAAAGTAGTTTATAAGGAGTAAACTGGTGGCAGTGGTAACTACCTTATAGTCTGGACAGAAGAGGGCATAGCTAGTAAACCTGTGCCAGCCTCTCCCAGGTGTGTGTGTGTGCGTGTGTGTGTGTGTGTGTGTGTGTGTGTGTGTGTGTGTGTGTGTGTGTGTGTAAATCAAACTTCAAAAGCAGATTGATTCAGTGCCAACTTCACCCCCTAAATGGCCCATCTCAATACCGGAAGATTGCCAAATTCCAGTAATAACGGCCACACAGGTACAAAACGCACTCTCTAAAGCCAAGAATACAGCATCCATGGGACCAGATGACATCTCGGGCTGTGTACTACATGAACTACAATATGAACTGGCACCTCACCTAAGTGTCATGTTTAATCATAGCCTCACCTCAGGTTTCGGGACCACTGAGTGGCGCAGAGCTACAGTTATCCCAATCCACAAGGGGGGATCCACCTTGGATCCCAGAAACTACCGTCCCATCAGTCTGACAAGCCTTATCTGCAAGGCCATGGAGCATATTATCATGGAACTTATAAACAAAGACATTGGCAACCTTCAAACACTGGACCCCACCCAGTTTGGGTTTGTGAAGGGCCGTTCTTGTCTCCTGAACCTGATTGACTTCTTTGAATCAGTCTCCAGAGCCATGGAAAAAGGGTAAGGTGGTCCACACAGCCTATCTAGACCTTGCCAAGGCCTTTGACACCATCCCCCACTCTGGAATCATAGATAAACTTACAAAGTTGGGCATTAATCCCTATGTCACCCAATGGGTTGCTAAATGGCTTACTGATAGAACCCACACTGTAAAAGTAGCCGACTCCAAATCCAGCTCCAGACAAGTGACAAGTGGAGTACCTCAGGGTTCAGTCCTGGGGCCGCTCTTGTTTGGCATCTACTTCTCTGAAGTACAGGTCAACACTAAGGGACTCTGGCTAACAAAGTTTGCAGATGACTGCAAACTGGGAGCCATTATTGAATCCCCAAATGATGTGGATACTCTACAAAAGGGCCTTACAGAAACAGATGCTTGGAGCCAGAGCCATGGGCTCAAGCTCAATGCCAAGAAATGTATTGTTATCCCTTTGGGAAAAGCATGTATCCATGAATTACCATATAGGTGGCAGTACACTAAACACAGAAAGTGTGATAAGAGACTTAGGGACACAGGTGGACAGTGGTCTCACCTTCGATAACCACATGGCCACAACAGTCAGGAAATCCTTCTATGTGGCACACCTCATCACAAAGGGCTTTTCATCCAGAAAAAAGGAGGTCATTGTCCCACTGTACTCATCCCTCATTAGACCCATTATAGAATACAATGCCCCATTTGGTATGTACCTCTCAAGACATCTGCAACAACTGGAAAGGCCTCAGAAATACCTCACTAAAAGAATCACAGGCCTAAAGCAGATGCCCTATGCTGACCGCCTTAAAAAACTCCAGCTATACTCTGTCGCATATTGTCTACTCAGAGGCGATCTCTGCTTAACATACAAGGCCATGTCAAACCCAGAGCTGTTGGACATGCTACACTTAAAGAAATCCCAATCCCTCAGAGCTACACGCTCCAGGGATCTAAACCTTGTCATCACAATAAACAAAACATGCTGGAGGGATAGGTTTCTGACCCAGAGACTCCTCAGACTCTGGAATAGGTTGCCCATACATGTCAAGCAGAGTGCCTCTTTGGACCTCTTCAAGAGGAACCTTGACGATTGGATGGGAGAAAGGAAATTCACCCCAGGGATCACGTTAGTCACCCTGCTAGACAGGGGTCCAGGAAAGTAAATAATGTGGGAAGAAATAGCCAGGGAATTGTTATGGCTAGGCTTGTATAGGCCCTAGGGCTGATAGCCTAGTACCAACCTATGAACCTATGAACCTATGTTTGTGTCAGCTACTTGGGCAGGGACACAAAGCACTAGTTGGACAGAGAGGGTGATGAAGATCTTAACTTGGTCACTCAGCTGAGATCTCAACTGTATAGCTGTACCAGTGGGGAGTCTTATTGGGGATCTGGAGAAATAGGGAGAAACCAGCCTGGACTGACTGTGGTCTCTGTGTGCTCTTAAGAGAAATGGCACTTGATGCAGAGAGCTGCATCTGGAAATAATGTGAGTGTACCTGTCATTCTCCAAGTGAACGTCCCCTAATGGTGCCAGTGGTGAGGAATGAGACTGCTTGATTACTGGTTCAGTGGTGAGTCGTCACACATTATATTGTCTGTTGGTCACTGTGCAAGCCTGCTAAGCAACGTAATGCATGGGTAACACAGAGACCTTAAGAATGATTAGGAAATTAGGAAGTTTCATGTAATTAGTACTGTGGCAGCAGGTGTAAGTTCAAGGCTGGAGTACAGCTGATCCTGGGTTCTAGTACAGGGTCTGCAATGTGTTTTTATTCTTGTGACAGTCTAGTTTTAGCAATGAACTGAAAAATTGACAAATATTTTAACATTCTTCTGGCAACCGGTGTAAGTGTAGGACTGCCATACACATGGTTTTGGGTTTTAATACATGATATTCCAGACATTTTTACTGTTGATACACTTTCCATTATGTTCATTTACACTTATAACACTTTAGATAGTGGAGCTGATACGAATTATATGTATGAGGGATGAGACCCATTATTGTGTTTCTAGATATACGACTGAGGGAATACTGCCAACTATATTTATGGAAGTATAATTCTGCTATCTGGACTTGCATGGACTTTACAATTAACTACAACACATACACAACTGGATCTATATCCAATAACCTTGTCAGGTCACACCCATATATGTGTAACAGCTCAAATTGTCACCTGTATTTATGCATTCTTCCTGAGTATGTCTAAACAGCACTTCTTCTGTGGCAAAGATGGAAAATTAATTCTGTGGAAGAAAATGTTTTGTCCCTTATGGCTAGGCTTGAATCCCACATTGTAAAAGTACTTTTCCTTTAGTGTATAAAGACAAAAAAACCTGTCAGGTCATTACATTTATGCCCCCAGTGCATGTCTGCAAACTTAACTCACCGAAGAGTTACCTTCCAATTTCCAATATATGTTTCCAGCGTACATCAGTACATACCCTCAAACTAAGGCCACGTGTCACATTAACCTTCCAGTTTCAATTATTTAATTTCTCCCTGCATGGCACTGCTGCACTCTGCTTAACATGATGCAAATGTGGTTGGCATTGTTGCTTAGGTTTGTGTAGTAATAGTATGTGCGATAACTGGAACTGGTGGGAAAGCATCAGTTGTCATTGCTCTAGTTTGGCTGGTAGACATGGCTGAGTTAGAGAGGAAGGTGTCAAGTTTTGGGCACAGATGTGGGATTTCCAGGAGAACAAGATATTTATCGGACTCCTGGTAAAGCACCACAGCTAAGGGCTTCTGCAGCGGGACTATTCTGGCTCCCAGTACAAGTCTGAGACATGGAATAGTTTGGCCCAAGTTGCATCCAGTCCCACTGGTATCTCATACACTGGAGAGCAATGTAGGCATCATTTCAGTGACCTATGCAGGAGAAAAAAGGAATCTTCTCAACTGTTGGTTGCAGAAATGTAAGACTGCAGACATCTCATAGCTGTGTTAGTATGACAATAAGAGAGTACTTGTCATAGCTGTGTTAGTATGACAATAAGAGAGTACTTGTCATAGCTGTGATGAGGTGTGTTAGTATGACAATAAGAGAGTACTTGTCATAGCTGTGTTAGTATGACAATAAGAGAGTACTTGTCATAGCTGTGTTAGTATGACAATAAGAGAGTACTTGTCATAGCTGTGATGAGGTGTGTTAGTATGACAATAAGAGAGTACTGGTCATAGTTGTGTTAGTATGACAATGAGAGTACTTGTCATAGCTGTGTTAGTATGACAGTAAGAGAGTACTTGTCATAGCTGTGTTAGTATGACAATAAGAGAGTACTTGTCATAGCTGTGTTAGTATGACAGTAAGAGAGGACTTGTCATAGCTGTGTTAGTATGACAATAAGAGAGGACTTGTCATAGCTGTGTTAGTATGATAATAAGAGAGTACTTGTCATAACTGTGTTAGTATGACAATAAGAGAGTACTTGTCATAGCTGTGTTAGTATGACAGTAAGAGAGTACTTGTCATAGCTGTGTTAGTATGACAATAAGGGAGTACTTGTAAGACTTAGAAAGCTAAATATAGACAAAACAAAACTGGTATACATAATGCTCTTATGTTATTTTCTGTTCTTTCTCCAGCTCCCACAAAATGCGAGTTCAATCGACAGGCTCAAGTTGCTTGACTGGAGAGACTGAGGGAAGGTAGTGGTATGTATGCAGCAGAAGAAAAGTGGTATTGTAGCATTAAAAGTTAAAGATAGTGTTTTGGTCTTTTATAGAGTTATATCAAATTGAGGATGGGTATTTCAACTTTAAAAGCAAGTATGCATGCATTGGTCCGTAGCACACACCAATTGTAAGAGTCCAATATTAGACTGTAGTTAGAGGTTGTGGGTTCAAATACAATGATTCGCAACTATACAATATGGTTATGTCTTCAATAATATTTAAATTAAAAACTCTGTACCAGTGGCACAAATGCAATGCTATAAACTGTAATCTGTATAATTGGAACACGTGTACAATATGTGCACATTTCAAATATTACTTTCAGCAATCTGTAGTATAGTGTGTATCTGTAAAGATGTATACTTAAATGTAATACTTCAGATAAAAGAGTTGTATAATTGTATTAATGTATTTTATGTCACATATGATGACACTTATTTTACCATTTTCCTCCCACCCAAACCCTTATCTCTCTTTTTTATTTTCTGTCATGTGTCATCAAAATGTCTCCATGTCATCCATGTGTAACACATCGCTAAATGCTACACAGCACAGCGAGGTAGACCAGCCTCAGTGGATCATCCTGCCCTGACTCCACCAGCTCCAGAACTGATGCTCAACACATCTGGGAGCCAATCTGGCAGCACTGCCTCTGCTGCCTCTGCACTACCAGTGCCCACAAGTAGTACTGCCTGTATTTTTATGCTTTGCTTTAGTATTTCAGATAAAGGGCTCTTTGCAATCCTGATGAAGTAACACAAAAGCACCACACATCTTAGTGACTATGTTCCCAATAGAATGTCTTTAGATCAAATTTTACTAACCCTGATTTTTACCATATGAGTTTTGAAGTCAAATGAAATTTAATCTGTATGACATAGAATTGAAAACCACACCCAGATGCACCACAGGGATGGCCCATTGTGATATCACAGGCAATCAACAATAAAGATCTCCACTCATGATCTGCCCACTTATCCACGATTGGTCCTCCACTTTGGTCACACCCATTTTTTGGTCAATAAATTGAGTATGATTTTGCTATGTACCTCAGACTGCTAAGTACCACTCAGTTACAGTGCCTATTAAAGGAATTTCTCTGAGATCGTTGACTGATGTTTTCTTTAACTTATCATTCTAGCTTCAACAGCTGGAGATTTTAGGCTGAGGGGAACTCCTGGTCCAGACAACTATTAATTGGGCACACCTTGAAGAGTTTAATCCACTCACCACTGAGATTTCAATACTGTGATGATTAGAGCTAAGATCTTAAGCAGGGGAGACCCCTAGCCTAATTTACCACTAACTATGCACCGTTCGAACCTCGTTGATCCAACTCTTCTTGCTTCCTTTGGAGTTCCTCCAATTGAGGTCACATCTGAGGTATTCTCCCCACCACCATCACTAAAGAATACCACTAGGTCCCTCAAAAAAAACATAGGGCTATCACCACAGAAGTAAGTGATCCTTTCTGCTTTTATATCAAACAGGTTTAGGAAACAAAGATCCAGAACTAGTCTTCAAGGATTTTCTTTCTTTGGCACTAGGAACATTCTTGAATAAAATCTCTTCCCCACCTGGGAAGGAGGAACTGGTTCTATCACTCCTTGAAACAGCATGTGATAAATAACCAGTGGAAATGAGTCTAACGTATCTGGAGGATGAGGAATGACTCCCTGGAAAGGAGGAATCTCCTCCCACTGCCATTTGTAATCTTGATGAATTATTTTCAGAACCCATTTGTCTGAAACTATTTGTTGCCAAAGAGAAACATGGATATTCAGACTCAATGTCTCTAGAATAGTTATTTAGACTTGGACTCTCTTTGTTATTTGGGAGGCTTGAGACTTGTTTTTGGAACACCCTTGCCATTTCTTCTTAATTGTCTGTTAACTTGTACCCCCATCTATACAAATCTGTCCAAAACTAACCTGTCCAAACTAACTGTTGCCTACAACAGTATTGACAGATTTGCCTCTAGCTCTACCTTTAGAACTCACCACTGCCTAAACTTAAAACAACTGGGGTGGCTAGAACTGCATAATCTAGTCTTATTTCACCAGCTCTCTTTAGCCCATAAAATCCTCTACAAACCTTCCAGCACCCCTATACTCACGACTCTCATTAGCCCTTATTGTAATCTCAAAAGTCTGCGTTCCTCTAACAAACTTCTAATATCTACCTGTAAATCCAACAACTTAGCAGGCGATTCCTTGTTCTCCACACAATTGGAAAAGCCTGGAACTCCCTTCCTTCCAGCCTCACTGCTCTCTCCACTCTTCCCAGCTTCAAATCCCAACTCAAAACTCACTGGCTCTGCCCCTGCTCTAACCCTGACTAGATACCATTCTGCTCCTAGAACTCTCATTTATCTTGCTTCTAATCTTATCAAAAACTTACTACGAAATTCGAATTTGCTTTTTTCCCTTTGATGTTCTTATTTTGCTTATTGCAGACACTGTAAAAACATGTTTTTCTTCTCTGAACTATATATGTAACTTTTTTTTTACTGTTAAATGCTTTTAATGAATAATGCTCAATGTTTATTGTACCTCACTTGGAGCTTTTCTCCCCGGGCCTCTGCTGAAAATGGACATGAATCCAGTTGGACCAGCACTGTCAACAAATGTGAAATAAAAAATAAAATAAAATATTTTGTTGAGATGTTTATTCTGCCTTTTGCCAAAATTGGATAAGGAGATAGAAAATCCCTTGAAAAAATTGGAAAAGGAGGGTTTCCCTGGATCAGCTTTTTATTTTTATCACACCTTTTAATCACCTCTGCAGCAGAGGAGCTAAAACCTAAGTCTTTATCCAAGGGTGAATTTAAAATTAAATTTTTAATATCTGGGAGGGTTCCGAGAATGCAGATGTAAACCTCCTGAAAACAGTACCAGTGGCTGCAGATCTGGAAAAAGTAATGACAGTCATACACATTGAAAACAATGAGTAGTAACCTGTGTAATAGAAGAAACTAAGTCATTTAAAGCAAACGTTTCCTCACAAGAAGGTAATGAAATTTATGTACTCACCATACTGATAGATCTGTGTTGTCTCTTTCCATAATTCCTCAACATATGGGTCTCACTTCTGACCTCAAATCAGACTTCAGCCACTTCTAAGCTTTGGATGCAGTGCTGTGGTTCCTCTTTGGATGCAGTGCTGAGGTTCCTCTCCTACCCATAATCCCTGTGTAGAGAATAAGCTAATTCAGATCAAGTTTACCCTTGAAAAATAGAAATTTAGAAATATGGAAGGGTTAGCAGCCAGAAAACTATCTGTGCTTAAACACTCCCAGCCTATAAATAGAGTAAAAGAGAAAAGGAAAACCTCCAGGAGCCAAGGCAAGATCAGCTAGAGTCATCTAGAATGTCATGAGAAAACCTGTACATAGCAAAAAGGGAAGGGGGTGGGAAGTAGGTCATTGAGGAAAGATGAAAACAGATATCACAGATCTATTGTTCGGGTGAGTACATAACTTTTGTATATGATGTTGTCTTTTCCATCAGTTCCTCAATGTATGGGACAGAGTCCCAAGCTACTTTTTTACCTGGTGGGCTATGTGGAAGGATATTCCAGAGCACATCTGAACCAAATGAAACTCTAGATCTGGATTGCATATCTAATTTATTGTGTGAGAACAGAGTATGTACCTTGGTCCAGGTAGCTGCAGCACAAATGTCATCAATTGGTACACTATTGTAGCTTGCTACAGATCCCCCACCATGCCCCAACATTCTCACTACACCTTTCTAAACATACTGGAAAATATTAAGATAACCCAAACACCCTAATACTGGGTGATTTCAACTACCCTGCCATTAACTGGGAAAACTACTCGCGTACCAGCACCTTTGCCCAATGGTTCTAGGAATTCATGAATTCCAACACCCTGGATCAGCTAATCCTTAGTTCCACCAGGGTTCCAATATCCTAGACCTGGTCATTACCAACATGGGAAATCAGTGTTCCACACCTATAGTCACCCACTCATTGGTCAGGTCTGACTATAAGCTAATCACCCTTGACATCCACATCCCACCTCCACCCCCCAGTAAGGAGATCTCCATAAAAAAACTTCTCCAAAGTCAACTTCATGCTACTCAAGTCAGAAGTGACAAACTTCATGACACCCAGGCAGACGGGAACTGAAAGTTCGAATGCTGAATCCTACAGTAAGGTACTGTATGAGCACATCCACTCGTGCATGAAGTGTGCCATCCCCAATACAACCAGGATGCTCTCCTCCAAAAAAAGGAACCCAATATGGTGGTCTCTTGCCATAAACAAACTTTACAACAAAAGGAAGAAACTGTTGCAGAAAAGAGGAAAATCCCAGGATGCAAAAAACTCCCTTACCAGCCTCAGTAAGAAGCTGAGATCCCCCATAAAATCCTCCAAAGCTAGTTACGAAAATAAAATTGCCAAAGATTCCAAAGACAACCACAAGGCATTATATAGCTATGTCAAGAATCTAAATGGCAATGCTCAGATCTGCTCTGAGCTACAACAGAATGGCATTAAATATACTGATCCCAAGGATATTGCCAATATCCTAGCAGATCGATTCAGTGCAAACTTCACCCTCAAAAGGGCCCATCTCAATACCAAAAGATTGCCAAATTCTGGTAATAATGTCCACACAAGTAAAAAACGCACTCTCCAAAGCTACGAATACAGCATCGATGGGACCAGATGACATCCCAGGCTGTGTACTACATGAACTACAAAATGAATTGGCACCTCACCAAAGTATCATGTTTAATCATAGCCTCACCTCAGGCTTTGTGCCCACTGAGTGGCGCACAGCTACAATTATCCCACTCCACAAGGGGGGATCCGTCTTGGATCCCGGGAACTACCACCCCATCAGTCTGATGAGACTGGACTGCAAGTCCATGGAACATATTATTATGGAACTTATAAACAAAGACATTGGCAACCTTCAAACACTGGACCTCACGCAGTTTGGGTTCATGAAGGGCTGATCTTGTCTCCTGCACCTGACTGACTTCTTTGAATCAGTCTCCAGAGCTGTAGACAAGGGTAAGGTAGTCCACACAGCCTATCTGGATCTCTCCAAGGCCTTTGATACCATCTCCTACTCAGGAATAATAGATAAAATTACTAAGCTGGGCATTAATCTCTACATCACTCGATGGGTTGCCAACTGGCTTACTGACAGAACCCACACTTTAAAAGTAGCTGACTCCAAATCCAGCTCCAGACAAGTAGAGTACCTCAGGGTTCAGTCCTGGGACCACTCTTGTTTGGCATCTACTTTTCTGAAGTACAGGCCAACACTAAGGGACTCTGGCTAACAAAGTTCGCAGATGACTGCAAACTGGGAGCCATTATTGAATTCCCAAATGATGTGGATATTCTACAAAAGGGCCTTACAGAAACAGATGCTTGGTGCCAGAGCCATGGGCTCAAGCTCAATGCCAAGAAATGTATAGTTATCCCCTTTGGGAAAAAACATGTACCCATAAATTACCACATAGGTGGCAGTACATTAAACACTGAAAGTGTGATAAGAGTTTTAGGGACACAGGTGGACAATGGTCTCACCTTCGATAACCACATTGCCACAATAGTCAGGAAATCCTTCTATGTGGCATACCTCATCACTAAGGGCTTTTCTTACAGAAAAAAAGAGTTCATTGTCCCACTATACTCATCCGTCAATAGATCCATTATAGAATACAATGCCCTGTTTGGTATGTACCTCTCAAGACATCTTCAACAGCTGGAAAGGCTGTTGAAATACCTCACTAAAAGAATCACAGGCCTAAAGCAGATGCCCTATGCTGACCATCTAAAAAAACTCCACCTATACTTTGTCGCATATCGTCTACTCAGAGGCGATCTCTGCTTAACATGCAAAGCCCTATCAAACCCAGAGCTGCTGGACATGCTACACTTAAAGAAATCCCAATCCCTCAGAGACACATGCTCTAGGGATCTAATCCTTGTCATCACAATGAACAAAACATGCTGCAGGGATAGGTTCCTGACCCAGAGACTCCCCATACTCTGGAATAGACTGCCCATACATGTCAAGCAGAGCGCCTCTTTGGCCCTCTTCAAAAGGAACCTTGATGATTAGATGAGAGATAGGAAATTCACCCCGGGGAATCACGTCAGTCACCCTGCTAGACAGGGGTCCAGGGAAGTAAATACTGTGGGAAGAAATAGCCAGGGAATTGTTATGGCTAGGCTTGTATAGGCCCTGGGGCCGATAGCCTATTACCAACCTATGTAGACAAAGCCACAGAACTGATTGAAAGAACCTTTGGGATCAAAGTCGAAATCCTCTCTCTTGATAGATAAATGAAATGCACTATGACAACCAAAGTTGGAAGGTGACTTTATATACTACTTTTCCCATTTTAACAATAGAAAAGTAAACAAATAATTGGTCAGATTTTCTGAAAGGTTTTGTCTAATGTAAGTAAAAATATAATTCATTAGAAAGAGTTGTTCACACTCAACTAATGCCCTCCCTTCTAAAATACAATCTCCTATCTAAATATGAGCATGGCTTTAGACCCTTCCACAGCACCACCACAGCACTAACGTCCTTTCCAAACACAGTGAACAACCATAGAAATAACGGTCACCTAGTTTCTACCATATTTTTAGATCTATCTAAAGCTTTCTATATGGTTAACCACAATAGACTTCTTAGCACACTCTCCACCCTAAACCTCAGACCCTCATTGATCTCATGGTTTAAAAGCTACCTATCCCAACGGCAGCAAGCAGTAAAATGGCAGAATCAACTGTCCTCTCTCTTAGTCCCTCAAGGATCCATCCTCGGTCCATTACTCTTCTCTCTGTTTACCATTCATCTCTCTTCTGCCATACCCAATGCCTCAGTAGTACAATATGCTGATGACACCACCCTCATATGTGCAGCCCAAACATTAGATGACCTACAGTCCCTAACCCAAAACTGCTTTTCATTAGCTCCCAGCTCATTCTTAACCCAAAGAGAACAAAATTACTTCTCTTCAGCCCATGTAGATCACCACCCCCTAGTGAACACTTTATCATCATGTCCAGTAACAAAACATTGATCACCCCAACCACCCATACTAAACTGCTAGGTGTCGAGATAGATAAAAAACTAAAGTTCGACTTTCATATTGCCCAAACTATCACAAAGGTCAGCAGAAAAGTAGGAGTACTCGATTGGAACAAACGATTTCTCATTAAACACACCAAAGCTACTATAGCTAGGACATACCTGTTGTCTACCCTTCTTTATGCATCCCCAATACTAACAAACCTATGCAAAGCTGACCTTAACAAGCTAGAATCCTGTTACAACAAGATAGCCAGGTTTGCTACCGGGACTTCATACAGAACTCATCACTGTGTTTCTGAAACAACTAAACTGGCTGGAGCTGCCACAACTACTGCAACTCAATCAATTATCACTGGCTCACAAATTATGCTACCTCCCCGAGAAAACCCATGGTCTCCATAATATAATACTACCTCAGTCCACAACTAGATCCATCAGATCTAGTACCCAAAACCACCTAGAAGTCATAAAACACAACAATGATGCTGGGAAATCTCTTTTCAGTTACTCTGTTGCTAAAGCCTGGAAATCCCTACCACCCCACCTGACCTCCACTGCCTCCACTAAACAATTCAAAAATCTCCTGAAAACTCACTTAATAAGGATCCGGTTATGCTCCTGTGTCTCCCCAGGTTAACCACTTACTAAAACTCCATCTATATTCTCACACCGTTCTGGTTTTTCTGTATCTAATTTGGGATCCTTTCCTAATTCTGATGCTATTAATTCTCCACTAGGCTTCATATTTTCAGTACCACAAAAGTCTATTCACACTATGTATCCTGAGAAAACTGCTGTTGTGAGTAATATCTTTATTAGGTTGGATTTGTATAACACAATGGCTACATCAGTATGTACTCTAAGGCTAGTTCTAATATGAGTGTTTCCTCTGCTAAGAAGGGTTCTCTTATATAGTGCCACAATTAATACTTTTAAAATAAGAAGCACTATTTCGGTATATTGCATGCAATAGTTCTATATAACCTGTTCCAAAGGGTTATATTTTCTTCTGATGTTTACGATATTTTTACTGAATATGCAATAACTTTGCTTGTTAATATTTACTCGTTGCTGCATATATGTACAACGTTTACACTAATATTTCACTGTTCTTACTTGTTTAAAACTTACTGATGTAAATGTGTAACAATATGCAGCTTTTCTCCCCGAGCCTCCACTGAAAATGGACCTGTGTCCAGTCGGACTTTCCTGGTTAACAAATGTAGAATAAAGTAAATTAAATAAATAAATAAAAAATAAAAACTCATGATGCACATCTAGAAAATATAATTTATATTCACCCTTGTTTGAAAAATTTGGAAAGAACTTTGGAAGATTTGTGTATTGATTAATAGATGACTCAGAAGCCACCTTAGGAAGAAAAGAGGTGTTGGTTTTCAGGAGCACTCTATTCTTGTGAAAAATTAGTTTAGGACGTTTAAAAGACAAGTCGGGCAGCTCAGCAACTCTCCTGGCTGATGTGCTAGTAACTAGAAATAAATTCTTTCATGATAAAATCTTTAGGCCAACCCTAGCAACAGGTCTGAAAGGGGGGCCAGTCAATGCCTGTAGTAAAATAGTGATACCACAAGGAGGAAACTGAGTTTCTAAGCAGTGGGCATAGAAGATTAGTTCCCTGATGGAAAGCCTTAGATAATCTAACGGTGCTATGGACGTGTGATTTTCACCCACATGGAAAGAGGATATCACAGGTAACTGACCTCTTTTGTGAAGTAACTGGCTCAACAATGGAAAAACATTGAAGAGGAGGCCCAACATTGCTGGAATTGGAGCAGACAAAGGATCAATATTATTTTCAACCACCTGCATAGAAAACCTTTTCCATTTGCTCTTGTAAATTTTCTTAATAGAGGGTTTCTGTGAAGAGGACAAAATATGAACTGAAGATGAAAACTTGGACTGTCAAACAATCATTGGAATTGGAGAAGCCATGCCATCTGTTTGAGTGACTGAATGTTCCAGTGAGGTGACCCCCTATGGGTGAGAAAGATGTCAGTCTGAGCACAACCCCTATTGAGGGTGGACTAGATGCAGCCAGAGGAAGGGAAAACAGACTTGTCAAGGTCAATAAGGGGCTATGAGAATGACTCTGATCTTCATCATAGAGACTTTCTGTAGAAA
The DNA here is from genome assembly GCF_019279795.1 of Protopterus annectens. NCBI lineage: Eukaryota > Metazoa > Chordata > Ceratodontiformes > Protopteridae > Protopterus > Protopterus annectens. Next base: position 1,786,307,961 of record NC_056732.1, read on the forward strand.
CTTTGGAATCAAGGGTGTCAGAGAGAGAGAGAGAAGGCATACAGAAGCCCTGGGGCCAAGAGTGCATTACAGCACTCCTGGGTAACTCCTCCTTGGGGAATTAGAATGAAGAACTTGTTATATTTGGTGTTCTGGAGAGAGGTGAAGAGGTTATAACAAGGTTGGCCCCAACAGCTGAAAATCTGATGTATTACTATTGGATTGAGGGGATTACTCTTGAAGGATTAGAATAGACCTGCTCAACCTGTCTGTCATGATATTGGTTATACATTGCTATTAAAAGGCAGTTAGAAGATATTACCCATTGCAACAATCTCATGGTCTCTTGACGCAATGGATAAGATCTGGTTCCTCCTTGTGTGTTGATGTACCCAACTGCCACCTTGTTGTCTGGATAAAACTCGCACATAAGATGAGAGAGTCCTGAAAGGCCTGCAACACTAGGAGAACTGCTGTCATTTGCAATATATTTCTGTGAATATTGGCTTCTGTTTGGGACCATGTGCCTTGGACCATAAATCCCAGACAATGCCCTCACCCCACCCCCAGTTAGGAAGTGTCTGTGGTCACTTTGTCTTAGAGAAAGGAAGAATAAAAGGGCATCCCTGTAGAACATGCAAAAATTCTAGTCACTAATGTATGTGTGTTTTGCAAGTGTTCATTAGTGACACTCAAAAGGATGTGGGATGTTTTCTGATTGACCGCTGAGCCGCCAGAGTTCATTGAAGTACTCACATGTAGAATCTGGCAATGGGGACTTGTGTGATAAAGGCTGCTATGGAGACCAGAAGGCTATGAATTAGTTTTGCTGGTGGTTTCTGTTGGGATAAGACTTCCTCGGCTTGTTAATGAAGAGAAGTAACTCTTGTCTGTGGGGGCTTTGCTATCTGAAGTTTTGTGTTCGGAAGTGCTCCAATGAATGAGGTGGATATAGCTTGAATTTTATTAGATTCACAGTAAAATCTCCAAGTCTGTACACAGTTGGAGCAAGGAGTCATTGGCTTGAATGAGTAGATTCCTGGTAGGGGTACTGATGAGCCAGTTATCCAAATACCAGAATACCCAGAAACCCTGTAGACATAGATAAGCTGCCGCTACTGACATACACTTGGTGAACACCCAGTGGCTGAGGTGAGACCAAAGGGCAGAGCTCTGAATTGGAAATTCTTGGCTTGCAGATGGAAGGAAAGTTGCTTCCTGGAGCATCTGCCCAGTATTGTGGTGTAGTATGCATCCTGAAGATCTGTCAAGCACACCCAGTCATTCTTCCTCAATAAAGGAAGAATGGTCTTAACAGTGACCACCTGGAATTTTGTTTGCTTCACAAAGTTGTTCAAGAAGCTTAGGATCAAAATTAGCTTTAGGTCACAGTTTCTCTTTGGTCCTAAAATAGAATCCTGAGTAAATTCCAGATCCTCTCTGGTCTGGAGGAACGCCTTGGATGACTTTCTTAAAAGCTTCCTTACGTCTGAAGCAGCTTTTTCCCCTTTGTGAGTGTGGAACACTGGGAATTCTTTTTTGGCTTGGATGAAGGGTATGGCAGAGAATGAAATAGTCTCTGGTCATGATCCTCTGTATCCACTTGACTTAAGTGACGGAGCTTCAGGTTGCTGGGTGCAGGGATAAGCACCCCACAGCTATCTCCAGAGTGTGACAGTTGGGCAACCATTCAGGAGAGCTGGAATGATGTCTCTAAAAATGGACCAGTAAAGCCTTTGGGTGATGTCCATAAAGGAGTTTCCCCCTCTGCCTTAGGGAGTTCTTTCTGCACAAGTATCAGCTGCAAAATCCTGGGATTTATGCAACCAAGTTCTCTTTCTTCACTTTTGATTTCTGGAGAAGGTCCTTTGACTGTAGATAATTTGATCCATAAGGCAGATAGGAATTTACCATCTTTCTTAACATCTTTCTTACTTCTTGACATGGTCTCCTTAAACTTAGGACCAAATGGGGTTGATCTCTCATATGGAGCATTGACAAAAGACATCTTGAAATTTTCTTCAGTGTCACATAATCACATCCAGGCATGCCTTCTTATGGAAATACCTTTGCCAGCTACTCTATATGCACCCTCTGTGGTATTAGAGATAAGGAGCTTAGAGGTATTGGACAGGGACTGTGGGATAGCCAACTGGGAATCAATAAATGTTCTTTGGTCTGCAGACAAGGTCCCTGGGTGGGATTTGGCAATTTCCTTTGTCAAATCCCTCTGAAAACAAATAACATGTCACAAACAATTAAATGCTCTCACAGAAAAAGTAGATGAGGTATAAACATGCTTCCCAAATCTGTCCAATGCACATGATTCTCTGTTTTGTGATGAACAGAAGGACTTTCTTCTGCAAGTTCCTTCTTAGTGGCAGGTGCTACTACCATGGAATCTTTCGCAGGTCCATTGTGCCAATGGTGGCAGTCTTTGTGAGGAACCAGAAATTTGTCAATTTCTTGGGAATAGGTTCAGCTGTGTCAAGCTCTTTTCATTCCTAGGAGGAGATCTGATCTAGCTTCTAATAGGCTGGAGGAACTACCCAAGAAGACGATTGGCCATAAACAAAAGCTTCAAGAAAAACTGACTCTTCCAGAGAAGCATTTGGGATGACCAAGCCCCTTTGTATCTGAGAAGTTTAAGAATCTCTCCAAACAAGATGTGCTGTGGGGGATCTGGGAGAACCTTCTCCTGCAAAGTCAGTGTTGGTGATAGGAGATACCTTAGGGGATCAAAGTGACTCCTTTTTCACCTGCACTTCCTGTGTGCCTCTTCTGTGGATTGCTCAGGAGAGGACTTGGAATCTGGCACAGTCTCACCTAGGAGAACTGATCCAAGATTCATTGAAGCTAGATATTCCAATGGGACAGAAAAGAGTAGACTGTGGAACCTGAAAAATCCTTTGGGGAAAGTCTGGATCCAATTCTAAAAGGTAGACTTCTCTCTAGGCTTAGAGAATACTGCCTAAAATCCTCAAATGCCAAGCTTGACATGGATCCAAGGAGGAGACTCGCAGAAATTCCCAAAGATGCCTTAACCCTAGATGCCATTTGTGTGGGATCAGAAGCTGATGCTGGAGTCAAACTATCAAATACCAAAGGTCCTAGGGGGAGGAAAGTATCTGAAGACCACATCCAATCCTAACTTGTCAGAGTCAACACTGATGGTTTGTCTCTGAGACTCTGGGTCCAACAGGGTCAGAGCCAACTTAGTCAGAGAACTCATTGGAGTCAAGGAAGAATGAAGTCTTGGCTGTGATGCAGATTTGCCCTGAGTGAGAGTTGTATCCAAGGGCTCTGACCCAAGAGATCAGATCAGAGGAAGAGCCATTAAAGAGTGAGGGGGAAGAAGTAGTTCCTCCAACTCTGATAGCAGTCAGAGCCAGAATGATCCCCGGTTGGATTCAGGTCCAAATTAGTCTCATCATGCTGTCCACATCAGCTTCAATGAGATACTAACTAGAACTAGCTGACCTAAGAGAAGTAGATGAGGGTGGTCTAGACTAATAATGAGGTCTGTCATGCAAAATTGGAGACCAAAGCCTAGGGGAGATGGGATCCAGAGAATATCTAAGAGGCATATGGGATCTAATAACTGTTGGTTCCAAAAAAGCATTGACTCCAAAGGTCTAGAAATTGTAGGTGCCAGAGCCAGTGAAGGTGTCAGATCTGGCCATCTTTTCTTAATGCATTCTGACGTTTCTTTTTCTTTGTCCAAAACCCTTTGCTTTTCTTTTGATTTGTCAAACACCTTTTCTGACAAAGGAAAAGATGAAGCAAGAGCAGACCACCCCCAATCCAGAAAGGAGTCGCTCCTGGACAAGACTGAAGAAGCCCCTTCAAAATAAATCTGTGTCTTCTTATTTCATTCATGGCCCACAGCTTCACAGATGGAGCGAGAGATGTCCAGGTGCGAAGGACGCAAGCAGTATACATACTTATGTGTGCAAGCTTTTCAATCCTGAGGGATCATCCGCTACTCCAAAGGACAAGATAAAAAGGGATGACGAAACTTACAAGAACAGAGAAAGAAGAAAAGACTAAAAGGGGAAAGGAACAGGAAGCACAAAGTGCTAGTAGAGGGGAGGCATACAATTCCAACAAGGTTGTTAGCTCCAAATAGAAAAATGCATGTACCTGTTTGACTAAATTTCACTAACATTTTTCTTGATCACCAAGATCTATCAATCACTTACAGTGGCACAAGAGATCTAGGATAGACCACTCTCTACACAAGTATAGGATGGGGGAGGAGCCTCAGAGCCAGATCCAAAGCTTAGAAGTGGCTGAAATTGGATTAAAGGCTGGATCTGAGACCCATACACTGAGGAACCAATAGAAAAGACAACAGCAGATCTGCAAATAAAACATTCCTCATACTTTCAAAATTAGTTATAACAAACTAGCACATGAGCCTGGCAATAAAAATTCGGAAAGTCAAGTTGTAAGTATGCACTTTTTTCTATATACTTGTAAAACATTTCCCTATACTTATAAAAACAGTACGATTGTAATTGCCTAGATGCTTAGCAGCAGTGGGATGAACCAGAGCTATAGCTGCTGCATTAAAACTCTGTAGAGATTCACACTCAAACTTGTCTTTTAGTCAGCTCAGCTCGAGCTGCCTGACAGCTTGGGTATGTGAAAGGTGCCATGAAGCTTTCTGAATGCATTCTTTTCCTCACTATCACAATCTTGCTGTTGATCATAGGCTGACCTATAATTAGGTTGGAGTCTGGTTGCCATGAGTTTATCACTAATTCTGACAACATCTCTGACTGTCTTCTAAAGTCTCTCCCTCACTACAATTCCCACACCATTTCTGGTCTGTCCTCCTGAGTAGTAGGTTCTGGATCCCGAGCCAGGTGGCTTTGCTGCACTCCCCTTCCGTGTCTCCTGGATACATAGGATCCAGCCTCCTCCTTAGCATCATGTCATCCATTTCCAATCTCCATCCTGTCACTGAACCTACATTGAATGCAGCAATTCTTAGATCATCTTCAGCAGGTTGATTTATTTTTTACATCTAGTTTTAGCTCAACAGAGCTATCCCAGGTAACCCAAATTGGGCAGCTGGACACTGTTTCGCTTGTAACTTATTAACTCAGGAATGCTAAGCTTTATGGCAGACACACACTAACAAATCAGTTTCCCTAGCCCCAGTTCTTAAATTAAGGGCAGCTAGGTTGTAATGACAGCTTACAAAAAATATATAAAAATAACATTAATTACATAATTTTATCTGTATTAAACAACAAATAATAGTATTTTAACATTAGATTATTCAGTTTTTAAATTAACTATTATTAGTACCAATAGAGGGAGCTGTTTTAAAGTAATAAAGTAATGTTATTTTAATTTATTTTATTTATGTATTTATAATAAAAAAATTGTATGTTTTATATACTTTTTTATCTTTATAGTATGGATAGATTGATACAGGATATATATGATGTATTTATTAAACAATGATATGTCATTTTGTTTAGATAAATTTGTAGAACTACCAATCCATCAGATCTACTTTGCCCCAAACAAAGATATTACAACACCTAAGTGACACTCCTTAATTATCAGAGGCAAACCAGTGGATTTCTGATAGCTAAGGCTCCAGATAAAATCAGTGCAATCTAACAGGGGGCAAACAGAAGTGGCTAATTGGCAGGATGGGAAGGCTGAGACTGCCTGAAGATGATAACACAGATCTAGTGTTATGGTAAATACATATCTTTTGTATCCAATGTTGTTGTTTCCAAGTGCCTCAACAACTGGGACCTGCATAAACCATGAGCTGGACTATGGAGGGATCTTCCAGAGAATGGTGGAATTAGGAGAGATCCTTGATCTATACTGCAGCTCAAGATTATAATGGAGAAATAAAGGTGTGGTAGACTATGTAGCATCTGTGCAAGTATCACCAATAGGGACACTGCTAAAGAAAAATGTACATGCAGCAACCATATTAGTAGAGTGCATTTCTGATCTGAATGGTACGAACAGCCCTGTAGTCTTATAAATAAAACGTATGCATTCAGACAGCCACCTGGACAAAGTAACCTTAGAAACAATGAAACCAAATTTGGACTTAGAGACAGAGCTGGTCACACTTCCACATGTCCTTCATACAATGCAAGTAGAAGTGTTTCTCTGGGGAATGTATATGCTCTTTATTAAAATATTGGGAAAGGAAGCAGGTAAATGGACAGTCTGTGTCAAAGAAGGTACTGAGGCCAGTTTGGGAAGAAAATCTTGAATAGTCCTGAGCGACGTCATGTCCTTATGAAAGATTAGATACAGATCCTTACAAGACAGTGCCTGCAACTCTGAAATTCTTCTAGCAGACAAAACAGCTAATAAAAAGCATTACCTAAGACAGAAACTTCAGGTAAAGCAGTAAAGTCCTGGAGGGGGTACCAGATCTCTCAGTCATGAATGTAAGAAAACATACTAATCAAAAAAGCTTTTGAAGTCAAAGGGAAGTAAAGGGAGCACGTTGTTCATCTACATGAAAACTAAACGTTTATTTATTTATTTAACATTTGTTAACTCGGAATGTCTGACTTGGAACTTCCAAAGCCAATTTTCAGCAGAGGCCTGGGGAGAAGCACTCCAGATGCATGTCTTTGAGCATGGACTTTAACCATAGAGTAATTGGCCCCAGATTGAAAAAGGCACACTAAAAACTCAAAAATAGAAGAAAATTGGAATGAAAAAATGTCCAGTCCCTTGGATCAAGCCAAATCAAAAATCATGTCCACTTACTTCTATAAACCTTCCTAGTGGAGGGTTGTTTTGAAGAGGTAATGATGTGAACATTAGACAAAAGCTTGCAATATCTGGCCATCATTGAAAGTGGAGAAACCAAGTGATCAGACTGGGGAATCTGATTTACAGGTGAGGCATGCCAGACAGGTGTGATCCAGACTGTGATCTAGGACCCAAGACAGTTGAACTAGATGAGGCCAAACAAAGAGGAGTCAAACCTAACTGGATCAAAAGGTAGCAATGAGAATCATTTTCACTATGCCACTTTCTGAAGGAATTTGGCAATGAAAGGGGTGGTGAGATATATGCAGAAGAGTCACAGAGGCCATGTATGGACCAGAGCATTCTTCAAAGTCTGTCCCTCCTGTAGGATCAGGGCAAAAAAAAAACTGCTGCATTTTATATTGGATTGGCGTTGTTAACCGACTGCAGCAAGGTGGCCCCAGAGCTGAAGATTATGGATGCCACTGACTGAGTGAGTAACCACTCGTATGGCAGAAGGAACTATCAGTTCAATTTGTCTGTTAGAGTACTGGATTTCCCAGAGATGTGCATTGCAAGAAGAAAGTGCTGGGAAGACACTGCCACTGCCAAATCCTCATGGCTTCCCAACAAGAGAGAGGAACAGGTTTCATCTTGCTTGATGATATAGCAGGCAACAGACATATTGTTCATCTGGACAGCAACACATTTGTGGGGAGGAGATCCTGAAAAGCCTATAAAGCAAGGAGGATTACCAGTACACAGATGTGAAACTTGGCCTCAGTGTGGAACCAGATGCTTTGGATGGTCCTCCTGTCCAAATGTCCCACTCCACCTCAGAGGAGATGAATCCATAGTCACTGTGTCTCATGCCAGGGTGAAAAACAGACAGACACCCTAAGGGATATTATCAGCTACTGAATGTACAGTCTGCAAATCAGGGTGAGTCTGCCAGAGTTAATCACATAGTGTAGGAAGGACAACTGGACAGAAACGTCTGCTGAAGGACTCATATATAAAACGAGGTGCAAGGATGACTAAGACTGCCAGGGATCCCAGCAGATAAAGAATCATTGAGCTGCAGGGTGCTGGTACACCAACAACTGAGAAGCTTGTATGTGTAGTGATGGCTATCCAGTTCTGAAAGTCAGGCTATCCGACATGTAGTGTCTATGTGACACCCTATAAATTTTAATTCCTAAACTTGTTCCAGCACATATTTCTGACAAATGGCTTATAATTCCTAGGGACAAGCACAGGCAAATAAGGAGTCAATAACTTTGATGATGTTGTCTTTCATGGTGGCCATTATCAGACAGTTTACATAGGGGAGCACCTAGAACATCTGCAGTCTGAGTTGTGCATCTGTCACTGCCATGCATTTGGAGAACACCAGGGGGCTCTGGTGAGGCCTAATGGCAGTGCTCTGAATTAAAAATGACCAGATCCCAGATGGAAGAGCAAGTACCTCTTTGACTGCATGGCTATCTTGATGTGATAGCAGGGATCATGGAGGTCCACAGGGCACATCCTGTTGTCCTCACTCCCAACAGGCAATATGGCCTGCAGAGTAACCCTCCAGAACAATGCTCATTTCACAAAGTATTCAGTTGACTGAGGTCCAAGACTGGCCTGAGATCCCCGTTCTTTTTTTGGAATAAGAAATAAGAAATAAGCTTGAGTAGACTCTGGATCATCTGTGGACTAGTGAAACCTCCTGGATGACCCACTTCTTTATCAACCTTAATAGCTCTAGAGCTGCTACCCCTCATTGTGTGTGTGTGTGTGGGGGGTCTTAAAGGGAATTTATGTTTAAGTTTGGAGACAAGAAAAAGGGAATAAAATATCTTCTGGTTATGATTCAAAGCATCCATGAATCTTGAATGATGGCTGCCCTGGCATGCTGGTGCAGAAACAAGTGTCCCATGACTGCCTCCAGAGTAGGACAATCAGGTAAACATTCAGGAATGATGAAAAGGTGTGTCAGTGAATGGAACTTGAAATACTTGGTGTTTCAGACTACCTCTGCCTAATTTTATGGTGATGTGTTCTGTGCTTCTGTGTTCCTCCACATCAGCAGTGTCCTGGGTGGACTTGGAAACAATGGGGGAGTGCTCCTTCCCCAATTGTAGAAAATCTTTTCAAAGACCATGAAAGCTAAAGACTGCCTTGAGTAAGGCCTCCTCGGGTCCAAAGACCCCCCCTAACAGAAAACCTTCCAGCAAAGTGGCGTGCCTCTAATCCAATGCAGAATCCAGAGTCAAGTTGTCCAGGGCTAAGGTCACAATAGACAAAGAAGGCTTCAAGAGTGTCAGAATCTTCCCCAACCCACACCAGCTTCTTGACTCTGGGACCTGTCAAGATTCAACAGAGAGTGCCACTAAATCAAGAGAGATAAAGACACTGTCAAAGGACTTCCAGACTACAGACTCTGATGGGGGTACTATGCAGGAGGGGAGAGCACCCAGATCCAACACTACCTGATCCAAAGGTCAGAACACAGAAAGAGATACAAAAGTGGGAGTGTCAGGCACATGTCTTACAGCACCCGGGATAGGGGGATCAAAAATAATCCCTAGTTGAATCTAGGTCTTCAAGAAGTAGTCTAGAGTTCCAAACTTAGATCCAAGATACCCAATTGCTGAAGTGGATGGAAAAGATATATATTTTTTCTAAAGTTCACATTTTAAACTGATGTAGAACTAAATAATTGTTTGGATGCTAAAGCTACAAGGAGCAGATCAATGAAAACATTTAATTCAAGCAATTAAAGGAAAAATACTTAGCACATTTCTATTTACATTGTAATAATCATCCTGTGTATACAAAATGACTTGTCAAAGGCAGTATGTCATAGTACCACTTAGAAGAGTTGCTTGCTAACAGGTGTCTGAAGAGTGAAATAGTAGATGTAAATCAGTCTTAAAAATGAGTAATAGCATTACCAAAAAGAGAAAATACCTGCTGCTTTTAATGGTGCTTCACCTTTGACAACTGTTGAGATTCAGGAGGCATTAAATCATTCAGTAGAACTAGAAGGTTTTTGTTGGTAGTTTGGATTTTATGAAGTTGGGTGGTTCATACTTTTCAACCTACAGGTATTCAAAATGGCTGCATAGGACCAGGACCTTGAAATGTGTGTACATCCTGCCAAAATTCTGGACACCTAATTAGCATAAAACCTGAACAACAAATAGCACACAACACTTAAAAGTTCCTGTGGGAATGTGGTACAGCCGTGTAAGTAAATGTACACTAACAGTAAGTGTTTAGATGATAACTGCTACCCTGCTAAGGATATAACAGCCAGCCAGCTTCCAAAACTTCAGAGCACCCTCCACATACACAAACCATTTAGACAGCTTGAGCTGAGCTGACTGAAAGGTCAAGTTTGGGTGCCAAGCCGTTCAGAGTTTTCATCCAACTGAAAGAAGGAGGCTAAGCCCTGGAAGGACTTTGCTAGGAAAACAAACAAAAGAAACATGTTCCTACCCTGACATAAAAACATAAAAAAATAAAGAGGGGATGTAGGGGCTACAACAGCAGTGACCAAACACCTACTTTTATGGTGACGCATCTCTGCTGTTTTCATTATTAAGATCACTGCTGCTGTGCCTTAAGCTATATGGGTAGATTAACATAGCTTAAAAGAAATGAGAGGTGGAAGGAGCAGGGTCCATGAACCACTGGAGTGTTGTCCCAGCAAAACCTGTACTAGACCTGGAGAAGGAATCTGGTTTATAGTGCTTTGTAAAAGTATGTGCAGAGAGATGTTTTTCTGCTTCTAGACTACAACCCTTTCCAAAAACCGACAGATGAAGCCAGTGTCCTACAGAATGAGCCTTGACACTGCTTGGACGTATCTTGTTTTGGTGGGTATAACAAATGATAAAAGCAAAAGACACCCTCTTGGAAATTGTCTGTTTTGAAACGGTTTGTCATTTTTTTCTAGCCTTCACAAGAAATGAACTAAGTATGAGTTATCAAAAGATTTTTTTCTATCAAGAAAGTACTCAAGTTATTTGTAGACATTTAAGGTATGGAGTATGTTCTCTCCCTTATTTTAAAGTCGACGAAAAATACATGGGGTTGGTTTGGCATAATGCTTAAGGTCTTCACCTTACAAATAAAAGGTACAAGGTTTGATTCTGACCTCAGATTATTGAATTGGCTTAAATTGTCCCTTCTGGGCAGTTAGTCTGGTATTCAGGTATGAATCTATGGATAACTTGGATATGACTTTAGACACAAATGACTAGTTCTTAAGGAAACTCCATCTCTGTGAAAAGTGATATAAGGCTGACCCACCACAAGACTCTGCAACTTCATATTCTTCAAGCAGAAGTTAGAGCAACTAGTAACATTGTTTTCCATGTTAAGCAATTCAAGTCAGAGCTGGTTTGAATGGAGCAAGAGTTAGCTTTTCTAATACAAAATTTAGATCCAAAAGTAACCTTTGTATCCTATTTATTCAGTCCATCCAACCAGACATGCGGGTCAGAATATGAAGCAACAAGCTTGCCTTGGTGGCCTTATGAAAGGAGACCTTTAAGAATGGTAATAGTCAATAATGGTATGCCTTAAAGACCAAGTAGCAGCTTCACAAATATCATCAAAGAAGACCTAAATAAGGCAGTAGAAACAGACACAATTTCCCAAGAGAGGGCCGTGGGTTCCTTTGGCAAAGGCTTTTTCTCATTAGTATAAATACATGTAATGCAATCAGACAACTATCTAGAAAGGGACATTTTGGACATTTTTGTCTCAGTTTGTTGGAAGCAATGAAAATGAAGACTTGTGCATCTTTTCAGAAAATGTTCTTTCTGTGAAGGTAGTAACATAACTGTCGATGAATATCAAGGGTATGCAAAGTGTATTCTCTTCTGTAAGACTAATTTGGGAAAAAAAGTACAGTTGTGTAAGAACTTATCATAACAGTAGATGCCCTACTGATTACTGTTACAGTATTCTTGACTTATGAGTTGTCACCCTGACACCCATCCAAGGTACCAAAACTTTATCTTCCAGAGGTCATACGTCTAACACACACCCTCAGCTCATATGCATTGGGGTATATAGATGGAAGTTTGAGCATGGATCCTCAGACTATCTCCAAGTCAGAGGACTGAAGACTACTGACAGAGGGATACTGGTAAGCCAGGAGAGGTGTAGCTCACATAGCTAAGAAAAGCATAAGTTATGTACTTACCATAACTTACCATAATGATAAATCCACGTTGTCCTATTTTCATCTGGTTCAATGAAATGGACTTTGATCTGACTCAGATCTGGCCTTGGCACCTCCAAACGTTCAAGTTCAGAGCTTGATTCCTCCCCACCCATAATTCCCTTACTATCCTCAGATTACCTCAGATCATGTTTACCCAGTATAATATACATAACTAGTAATGACACTGTAGTTAAATAAACATGAACAACAGGAAAAAGGGAAGATTAAGGGTCCCGTAAAAATACTGAGGGAGCCAACCTGTTGAGGTTAGAGATAAAGAGGCCCCCAGACACTATCCATTCTTCAAGGATCTGGAGGTGACAATTTGGTAGTGGGAAGGAGAGAAGAAAGCTGAACCAGATGAAAATAGAACAACACAAATCTGTTACGATGTGTATATAACTTTCATATCCGATCTTGTCCATTTTCATCTGATTCAACAAATGCGACAGAATCCTTAGCTACATAATTATTTCCTGGGTGGAATTAAGGAAGGATTATCCTGAGAACAGCAGAGCTAAGACAGGAACGAGCTCTGGATTGTCACCCAGTTTAAAATGTGACACAAAGGTACGTACTGTAGCAGCTGTATAAATGTCAGTTGAAAACTGATGTTGAAAAACTGTGGAAGTTGTCACTGCCTTTGTCAAATGAGCTATCTTTTTTAGAAAGGGGTAAACCCAGCCTGACATAAACAAATGAAATATAGCTTGATCGATATCTTGAGAGATTGACTGTTGAGACATCCCTTCCCAGTTTTGACTTAATTATAAGGCAATGAGCAGCTGGTGTGATTTTCTGGCTTTAGTTCAATGCAAGTAAAACCTAAGCTGTTTATGCACATCAGGTAAGTGCAATGTGTACTCTCCTTTTTTGGAAAATTTTGGAAGGAAGAAATCAAATTAATGGGTTGATTTATGTTGGATTTGGATGCCACCTTGGAAATAAAAGAGGGGTTTGGTTTCATAAAGACTCTATCTTTATGCAGAAACAAATATGGTGGTTTATGTGAGAGGGCCTGTAGTCCTGAAATCCTCCTAGCAGATGTAATTTCTAACAAAAAGATTGTTTTCCATATCAAGAACTTTATAGGTTCATAGCAGGTTACTAGGCTGTTGGCCGTAGGGCCTTTATAAGCCTAGCTATGTTATACCCCTGTTCCCTTATTGACCAAGTTGTATGGTCTGTATTTGCAGCATGAGTCTATGATCAGCACTGACTGCACTTATCTAAGAGAGTTATAGGTGACACCCCCAGGGTAAATTTATGGTCTCCCATCTAGTTCTCAAGTTACGCTTAAACAGGGTCATTGAGGAGCTCCATTTTACAAAAACTGGGAGTTTGTTCCAGAGGAGTGGCAATCTCTGGGAGACATACCTGTCTCTCCAGCATGTCCTATTAATGTCTCAGTCCAGGTTACGATCCTAGAGTATGTGAATCTTGTCCCATTTGACTAATGGATGTGCAACATTTCCATTAGGGCAGGGTCCAAGACTGCTGTGTAGGCCAGGCACAAGTCACCTCTCAGCAGCCTATAAGATAGAAAGTACAGTGACAGGGCATTCAGTCTGTCCATGTAGGTCATGTGTTGAAGGCCATGAATTTTCCTGGTGAGAAACCTCTGAGGTCTCTCCAGCTGCTGTAGGTGTCTAGTGAGGTGCATACAGAAGGGAGCGTTGTACTCTATTACTGGTCTGATGAGGGATGAGTACAGGCTAGTTATCGCATCCTTCGCTGTGTATGCAATGCCCTTAGTTATGAGATGTGCACCATAGAAGATCTTTTTCTACCACTGTGGGCACATGGTGGTTGAAGTTAAGGTTGCTATCAACCTGTGTTCCCAGTTCTGTCAACACAGGGTTTGAGCTAAGGGGGGTACTGTTAATACTGTAATTTGCAGGGACTTCCCCTTTGCTGAAAGGACGATGACACATTTCTTTTGTGTTTAGTTTAAATCTGTGACTTTGGCACCAGTCTTTTATCTGTCTAAGACCTTTTTGTAGTAAATCAACATTGTTGGGGTAACTCGATGATTGCACCCAGTTTGCAGTCATCAACAAATTTGGTAAGCCACAGGCTTCATAGGTTCATAGGTAGCTACTAGGCTATTGGCCCTAGGGCCTAGATATAATGATTCCCTGGCTTCCCACAAATATTCACTTTCCTATCTATCTGGTACCTGTTCAGCACAGCTCTGAATAATTAAAACATAAAGACAAAGACATTAATTTCAGTTCTTCCAGTTATTTCCTGTGTCTTAAAGTTATTTCAATTCTTATATAAGAATTACAGGAGGTAGAGTTGGAAGGGTGAGACCTGCTGAAATACTTGTAGGAATGGGCAACAGATGTGATGAAAGAATGCCAGGAGTTAGACCTGATGACAGAATGGTGCTCAGAATGGGAAGGCCTGAAATCCACAGAAGCTGCCGGTTCAAAGGGAGGTTGAGTGAGGACTTGAAGCATCATTGTAATATCCCATGGAGGAACGGGTTCTCATACTAGGGGACAAAGAAGGAATGTTTCTTTAAGAAAGGTTAGATAACACTAATGATGCTATGGGAGTGTTGTTAAGGCTAATGTGAAAATTAAAAATGGATGTGAGTTGAACTTTGATCATATAAAAACTAGAACCATTTTGAAAAGTTTCAGAACATAATTCTAGAATTGAGGGAAGAGACACAGAGAAAGGATCCAAACATTTCATTAAAGTGCAAAAGGAAAATCTTCTCCATTTGTTTTGAGAAACTTTCCTGGTGCTAGACATTTGTGAGGCAGTAAGGATATGAACTACATTTTCTGAGAACCTTGCATCCCTGGCCATCGCTAGAATTTTAGGAACCAAGCAGTTAATTATTTCAGGTCTACAAGAGGATGCCTGGAAAGGATGGGAGAGAAGGTATGGCCTGTAAGCTAGCATCTAGGGTGGATGGAGAAGGTGAGACCACAGGTATGGGAACCAGATTTCTCAAAACCAATAATGGAAAATGAGGATCACTTTCACCTTGGACCTTCTGGCTTTATGAAGGAACATTGTAGGCAAGGGAAAAGGTAGGAAGCCATAAAGGAGATCCAAGAGCCAGCAGTTGATCAGGGTGACCTTGGTGACTGATTGTGTATCTTCTGGTTATTCTCCTCAACACCCAAGAATCCAAAGTGATGGCCTGCCACATTTCAGGGTGTAGGGATAAGCACCACCAACTGCCTCCAGAGTGTGGCAGTCTGGCAACCCTTCAACAGCACTGAAAGGATTTCTTGAAAAAGAGGTTGATGTCCATTAAAGTTACCTCTTCATCTGCCACAGGAGGGGGTGTGGTGGAGGTTCTGAAGAATCATTCTGGTTAAAACCATGTGATTTTTGGAACCACATCCTCCCTCCTCAACTATTCCTAGGGAAAGTTATCTGAGGAGTAGAGAAGCAGATTCCAGTGGCAGAAGGGGTTTTACCATCCTGTGCATTTCTGGTGAGTGTTTATTTAAACTTTGGACCAAACAAGGTAGTACCATCAAGGGAGCCTTAATGAAGGAGATCTTTAAGCCTTCTGCAGAATCACATAAAACATACAGGCATGGTGGTGTAGAGCTATGCCAGTACCTGCTGCCCTGGCTGTTTCTTCAGCTGCATTTGAAAGTTAAAGATGGAGGATAAGGTAGACCGTGGGATCCCAGCTACTCTTCTGGATACCTGCTGGAAAATTACCTAGAAGAGAATTGCAACTCTCCGTGGTCAGTTTTCTTTGGAATAAATAATGTGGACATGGTAGTTCAGCGCTGTCAACAAAAAAGTCACTGAAGTGTATGTCCATTGTCCAAATCTGTCTAGAGCCCAGAATCCCATATTAGGGGGATAAACAGGCAAGATCTCTTCACAAAGTTGTTTTTTCATGGATGCTGAAATGATCATGGCACCTACGGGGACCTTTACTCCAATGAGCTCTGTCTTTTGGTGTGGCTATAATCTTGTCTGATTTTTTTAGGTATTGTCTGTGCTGTATCAGGCTCCTACCAAACCCACTGAATCTCCAAACAAATGTTAGCATTTGGGGACCACCCAGGACCACCCAGGTACTAGAAGAGCCAGTTCCAAAAGCCACCAGGACATGGATTCTTCCAGGGAAGGTATATCTGTGGATCATCCCCCTTTCTGTTTTATCAATTCTAGGATTTTGCCAAAAGAGATGTTTCCAAAGGGGGATCTTGAGGAACCCTTCCCTTCATCCAAAGCCATGTCTTCTGTGATATATTCCAGGCATGAATCCAAATTATTCTGTTTGCAAGTCTGTTTTCCATGGCCCTGTCATTTTGGAACATCTGGCGATGAGTCTGAAACAGACTCGGAGCTCAAAGAGATAGAACTTGTTCAAGGCTCTTGGAACCTGCCAATCCCTGCTAATGAAAAGGAGTGGATTCCAGGCCAGAATACATTGGAGGTCAAGTCAAATCCAAATAAGATGAAGGTACATCTTTTGTCAGTCTTAACAGAACCTGCTGGAAGGCTTTAAATGGCTTGGTGGAAATCAGAGTAGAGGAAGTCTCTTTAATGTGTGAGACAGAGAAAGATCCGAGTGACCCAACCTGGCCCAAGTCTGAAGCAGACATTGGAGCCAAGCTGTTGAGAGCAGATATCCTGAAAGGAAGGGACAGCTCTGACAGTTTTGGAATTAACCCATCCCCAAACACTGGTCCTGAAGATTTGGCTCTGACTATCATCTCAATCTGACAAAGTCAGAGCCAAGAGAGACTGGGCAACAGTTGGGCCAAAGTGGAAGGCACTATTGGAGTTGATTCTGTTGCTCTGGTGATACTCAGATTTGAGGGCTTCAGTTCTGAATGTTAGACTTGCAATGGAGTCTTAAGGGGATGTGGCCAAAGACACTGTTCCCAACTCTACCAAAGAGGATGGAGTCATGAAGACCCAAAATCTCTATCTGCATCCAAAGGACTGTCGACATTATTTTTTGATATCTGATTCAGTGAGGTTCCTTGACAAACAGGCAGATTTGGAAGAAGCAACAGGGGATGCCCTTGATCGATGCTGCAAAATTTGGAGAGTGGAGTCGAGGGCTAATGGGCTCTGGGAAAAAAAAGCTGAGGTAGAGAAGGATCTGAGGCTTCTGATTCAAAGACTTTGGAATTTTCTGTACCAATCCCACAGAGGCTGTGGGGTCTAGGGACAGTTTTCTGAGTCTCTCGGTCCCTTTCGCAGGAGTTGTTATTTCAAGAGTATGGTCTTTTTTTTTTGAACTTCTTTTTCTCTCTTTGTCCTTAGCAGTCAAAGAAGAAGGAGAAGACACAGGTTCGCCTCCTAGAGCAGGAAGAAGACCCTTTAATATCAATTTATCCATTTTGCTCTGAAGGACTTTGTGGCACAGCGAAGCAGAAGCCTCACATCCTGTGCCTAGAGTCATCACTTCCCTCCTGCCGCAAAGGAAATGGACGTCTTGCTGGGGGATTTTGTGGCCACATTTTGTACACATTTTAAAACTCCTGCCAACCATTTCTTTACCTAGAGATGAGTAAAAGTAAGAAAAAGAGACAGTCCAAATAGGAAATGTATGAAAAACAGGAACTACAAACCTTATATATATATATATATATATATATATATATATATATATAGATATATATATATATTTGTACAAGATAGCTAGGGAAGGTCAGAATTACCAAAGCTCTATAAATCTCTAGCTATAAATCTCTAGGAAAGTGAACAAAAACACTTATCCCAAGGTGAAGATCAGAGCCTCTGTGTCCATTCAGTTTAGGCTACAAGTGAGATCTGAGGTCATTTAAGAGTGACTGAAGAAATAAGTCCAGGACCAAACACAGCTTCTATGGAACCAACTTTAATAAAGCAAACTTAAAAAAAGAAAATTAAAAAGAAGTTAGCGTTTTCATGCCTTGCAATAGGCACGTCATCAGACAAACTAAGAACAAGCACATACATCCTATATAGCAACACTAATTAATTAATCAGTGAAGCAATTTATGATCTTTAAGCAATGGTTTCAGGGGCACACACCCATTCAACCCTGGATACTTATGTGCCTGTAGCAGCATTATCCATCTACTTTCAACTTTTTCTACCTTATTATTTAAATCCACACCCCGTTTATCAGCATAAACACATTGTAAAACCATAAAATGAAAAGAATGACCATTATGTGCAGATACAGGC
The DNA here is from genome assembly GCF_019279795.1 of Protopterus annectens. Lineage (NCBI taxonomy): Eukaryota > Metazoa > Chordata > Ceratodontiformes > Protopteridae > Protopterus > Protopterus annectens. Next base: position 1,786,326,100 of record NC_056732.1, read on the forward strand.
TTATACAACGCACTGACAGAATCGTTGTGCCTAATATAACCTATATGCTCAAGTAAGCATTCCCTCAAAGTCCTAGTAGTTTTTCCAACATAGAAACTACTACATTTTGTGCAGGTAGAAAGATACACTCGATTCTTACTCTAACAGTCTACATAAAATTTGGGTAGGAATCTAAAATCTATAGTAGGATGTTTAAATTCTTTAGAACCTGATATATAAGGAGAAGCTGCACAATTTCTAAAAGCAAAGGTAACTTTTCTATCTGAAACTGAAGTTAACTTCTGTTTGTGCTCATCATGTTAGCATAAATACATTGTAAAACCATAAAATGAAAAGAATGACCATTATGTGCAGATACATGCAATCACTGAATCCCCCAATGATGTAGATTTAATTCAGGAGGGTCTTGATCAGACAAATGATTGGTGCCAGAACCATGGCCGAAAACTAAATTTGAAAAAAATGTATTGTCATACCCTTTGAGAAGTGAAATACCCCTGGAAATTATAACATCAATAGCACAGCCCTAACAGGAGACTCAGAGGTCAGAGATCTAGATACACAGATGGATAGTCCTTCTATGTGGCACAACTTATAAGGTATGGCATCCATATCCAGGGAAATTATAGTCCAGCTGTATTCAGCCCTCATTAGATCAATAAATGGGTACAATGCACCATTTGGCATGTACTTGACTAGGCATGTATAGCAGCTGTAGTGACTTCAACGGTTCCTCACAAATAAAACACAGGGTGTAAACAACATGTCCTACATGTACAGACTAAAACCCCTATCCCTTCACTCTATCTCCTGTTGACTATTAAGGGGTGATCTATGCCTGACCTACAAGGCACTTACAAATCCAGCCCTGATGGAAATGCTGTACATCTGCAAGTCAAACAGCATGAGGGTGACCCGATATAGGGATATAAACTTCATCAGTGATTCAAGCAGAACATGCTGGAGAGACAGATATCTGTCTTAGAGATTGCCCCTTCTTTGGAACAGGCTTCCTATTAACATTGAGCAGAGCCTTTCTCCGGCCTTCTTCAAACACAATTTGGCTCAATAGATGGAGAACTGCTAATTCACACCTGGGGTAGTGCCTGTGTCCCTTATGGACAGGTTCAGTCTGTAAGATACTCAAAGGCATAGGCACAAATCCATGTCATCCTCTTGCCCTTAGGGGCAATACATATTTGGGGTAATATTGAGTTATATTAGCTAGGCATTTAAGGGCTCTTAAGCCATTAGCTTAGTAATCTCCTATGAACTTATGAACCAGGGTCCCCTGTGAACTTATGAACCAGGGTCCCCTGTGAACTTATGAACCAGGGTCCCCTATGAACTTATGAACCAGGATCCCCTGTGAACTTATGATCAAGGGTCCCCTGTGAACTTATGAACCAGGGTCCCCTGGAGAAGAATGGGGGGAGCTGATGATTGGTTGGAGACCCAAACAGGTTTATCTGAGGGGTCCCCACTGAGGGGTGATCATCTGGGAAACCTCTCTGTTCAATGTCTATTCATGAAATCTATGTCAGAAGACTGAAAGTTCAAAACTTCGAAATTCATATGGTTGAGATCATATGATCAAAATTCTGAAACTCTGAAAACAAAGTAAAAAAATGAAAAACTATTTGTTTTACATTTTTGCAGTGGGGCAAGCCCCCTACACCCCCAATATCCCTGAAGATTAAATATACCAACTCCAAGATTGTTCTACAGTGAGGAAAATAATACATTTCCTAATCCACACTGTACTGCAATCCCCAAAGAAAACGTTCAAAGGTTTCAGAACTTCAATCATATGGTCCTGACCATATGAATTTCAAAGTTTTGAAACTTCAGTCATATGATAGAGATTCCTATTAATGAGGTCCTCCAGTGAATGGCTTAGGGATCTGCTAGCACATTGTCTTGAGAAATAATGTATGTCGCTGTGAGCATGATGTCCATTTGGGTTGCCAAGTTCCATGGCTCCTGTGCTAACTTACACAGTTGGTAATACCTGGTGCCTCCCTATTTATGTACTGCATGACTGTGGTGTGTGTGAAGTAGGAGTGTTCTGGGTTTTCAGAGATGGATGAAAATCTGAAGAGCTTGCAGAAGAGCCTTCATTTCTTCAAATTGATTTGTTCCTTCAGTAACTGAGGTTGCCATTTCCACTGGACTGTGTGTGATCTTGTGCATGCCCCATGCCTCATCAGGGGGGTCTGTGCATGCCCCATGCCTCATCAGGGGGGTCTGTGCATGCCCCATGCCTCATCAGGGGAGTCTGTGCATGCCCCATGCCTCATCAGGGGGTCTGTGCATGCCCCATGCCTCATCAGAGGAGTCTGTGCATGCCCCATGCCTCATCAGGGGAGTCTGTGCATGCCCCATGCCTCATCAGAGGAGTCTGTGCATGCCCCATGCCTCATCAGAGGAGTCTGTGCATGCCCCATGCCTCATCAGGGGAGTCTGTGCATGCCCCATGCCTCATCAGGGGGGTCTGTGCATGCCCCATGCCTCATCAGAGGAGTCTGTGTGAAACTGTTGTAGAGGAGGTGGTGCTGTGAATGACAGTTGAGGGGTGAAGATGTGAAGTTTGTAGGGAAACCCAGACTTGTCAGAAGTTAGAAGGTTAAGTGTAGATGCTGAATAATTATTTCTGGAGAGACAGACTGGATCAGCAGTTTGTGCAGGTAGGTGAAAATCTGTATTATCTGAGTGTGACAGAAGTGGAAAGACTAAACGGCAGTGCAGTAAACTGAAAATGAGAGGAGCCAGAGGAAAACCTAAGGAATCTCCTGCAAGAAGGCAGAGCAAACCCAGAGTCATATAGACCTAAGGGTCTACTTTCATGTTGTGGAACAATAATGGAGAAGGTAATATTGGATAAGGTATTGTCAGAATTGGACAGGTTGGGACTTGAAACCATATATCGGCATGCATATGTTGAAAATAGATCTATTACGACCTGTAACATGATGTTCTATAACAATACAATATCAGCTTTGAATGAAAGATTGTGCTGTGAAGTAATTTATATAGAGTAACTTCAGCATTTGACAGGGTCATACACAAAACACTGATCAATAAATTAGAACTACTAGGTAGTGATGTATTCCTGATAAGATGGATAGCTGTATGGCTTACAAATAGGACTTGGCAAGTATCATACAGCAACTGGACAGGTGACATCCATGGTTACAGTCAAGGTGCCCCACGGGGCTCTGTCCTAGGCCCTTACTTATTTCGATTGAATCTTTCAGACCTAACTTTTTCATCTAACTTGTTCTACAGTCTATATGCATTTGACCTGAAATTGGGTAAACTGATTACAAGTGTTACAGATCAGGCATTTCTGCAAAATAACTTGACTAAATTGACCATTTGGGCACAGGAGAATAATATGTTGATAAAATACATAAAAAAACTAAGCATATGAGATTTATGAGACATAAATTGAAAGGTGAATATTTAACACAGCACACAGTGATTGAAACTATAGACTCCTTTAAAGACCTGGGTATATGAGTAGATCCAGCTTTGAGTTTTTCTAATCATATCAACCAATTAGTTAATGATAGTTATAGAACTATAGGATGTATAAAAAGATTTATAAAGTCAAGAAAATCAGAAATAATGAAGTCATTGTTTGTTAGTTACATTAGACCAAACCTGATTATGGAATAACCATATGGAAACCCTATAAGAAAACAAGCATGAATAAATTGGACAGAGTACAGTGGAAATATGCCAAGGGCATCGATGGATGTGAAAATTTAAGTTATTATGAAAGACTAAAATATCTGAACTTGCACAATGTCTCTTAGAGATATCTAAGAGGAGATCTTATTCAGGTATATGGAGTATTTAGAGACAACTACCTCTGGGAATGTTTGGGGTTATAAAAAGTAGTAGAGAGTCATCAGATAACCTACGTAGAAGATTCTAGAGGAATGAGAAGTGTAGTAACTGGTTTTCTGAAAGAGTAGCTGATGCATGTCACAGACTACCTAATTACATTAATGCAAGTACTAGTTTAGAGATTTTTAAGAACAGCCTGGACACTTATTATGGGAACAAGTGCTTTGGTATATTGGCAGGCTAGAAGGGCATTGATTCCCATGCTTGAAATACTTGTATGTATGTACGTATGTATGTATGTATGTATGTATGTATGTATGTACGTATGTATGTATGTACGTATGTACGTATGTATGTAATGGGAATGTGTTAAGTAAACATAGGTTCATAGGTTCATAGGTTCATACTAGGCTATCTGCCTGAGGGCATTTACAAGCTCCCTACTTCCATTTGTGGCTTACGCACCCCTTTAGTATGGGGAACTATACCCATTATTTTGCTGTGCCTCTGTCGAGCAGTGACACTGAGGTAATCCAGTCTTTGGGTGATGAATCTATCCGGATCTAGATTTTTGAGGTGAAGCATATTCATCAAATCTGGGTTTGACATGGCCTTGTATGTTTGTCGGATCAGATACATAATGGGGCATTGTACTCAATCATTGGTCTGATGAGTGATGAGTATAGGGAGACTATGACCTCCCTTGATCTAGATGAGAATCCCTTCATGATAAGGTGGGCAATGTAGAAGGTCTTCCTAACTACTTTAGCTACATGGGTGTCGAATGACAGACTACTATCAACCTGGGTCCCCAGGTCCCTGATAACTTCTTCTGTGCTCAGTGGATTGCCACCTATCACCTATCTAGTGACACTACAAAAGCTTGAGGGAGAATACAAGCCAAAAGTGTGTGAATAGGGAGCATTTTGAAAGAAGGTACCTTCAAATAAGTGTTTAGGAGAGACATGTCTAGGATGGGTCTCCACTGCCCATCCTTCCTTGGGACTTGAGAAATCCTGGAGCAAAATCCTGTTCCCATGAAGTCCTTTGAGACTTACTCAATGGTGCCTTGATTCAAGAGGACTAGAATAATGAAGAAGAGATATGTGGCTATGAAGAAGTTGTGGCATGACTTTCAGAGGGAGAATATTTCCCCAGGACATGGAATAACCATCCTTGATGATTGAGTGGATCCACTTGTCTTTGGTAGTAGCTTCCCACTCAGCCAGTGAGACTGACAGTCTTTGGAAAGAGGGGTAATGTGGCTGAAAACAAGGTGAGGGATGCTGCAGAGGCAGTCACAGATTTTTGCTTCTAAAGTAAGGCCTCCCTACTGGAGATTCCCCATGTTTCTTTTCAGAGTACCTCTTCCTAGGGAGTTTTCTTTGTTTCTGAGCTGCCTTAGGATCTCTTCTAATGAATGATGTAGATTTAGATGAGTAGTTCCTATTATATCTGGGAACTGGGGACAGTAGAATCTGTCTGCAGTCTTTCATGGTCCTACCTTGGTCTTAGAGAGCTTTGAACAGGCTGGCAACCTGAAAAATAAACAGTAAGTCTTTGTCCAAGGCAGAGCCTAAACTTTCTTATTAACATCTTCATAGATTGGGTAACTTTAAAGGCGTGCATTTCTGAGAACAGTTCCAGTGGTGGCTGCCATACAAGCATTCACAGCATTGTTTAAAAAATGCATTACAGAGATCAAGTACTTTGTCATTTGAGTCTGGTAGTTAGTTTCCCTAAAAGCAAGCATAGCAGAGGTGCAAATCTTCTTTCCCCATCTATGCATATCCCTACTATCTTTGTCCATAGGTAGGGCACTGGGCAGAAGCTTAGAAGGCTTATCTGAAGAGAAAGATACTGCAAAGTGTTCTGCCACTGGACTCTTGTATAAATACTTTAGGTCATCAGGCACACTGTAAAACCTGTCTGGTCACTTAGGAGCTGGTGTTTGAGAATCAGGTACTGAAGCGGTGGACTGAAAGACATCCTGGAAATCCTCAAGGACAGGAAGGACTGGTGAATGGGCAGGGGTTCCCCTCTCCAAGAGGCTGTGATACCTCTTCTGAGCATCAGATATCTGCATGGATTGCTATTCAAAGTGTTTCATCATGTTCTGAGTAGTCTCCCCAAAGGAAGCTTCCTTAATAGAGGAATCCAGGGAGGGAGACTCTTCTTCAATAGAAGGGATTTGTCCTGGAGAATGCAGCTGAAAGGAATGGTCCATAGAATGGTCAGAGTCGTAGTCCTGTTGTTCTTCAGAAGATGAAACCAGGGTAGGTTTTAGAGGAGTATCCTGTGGTTGTGGACACCCAAAGGAAGGAGGTTTCAAAAACATTATAGGTTTGAACAACCCCTTAGAAAACTCTGTCTACTCCTTTTCCCTAAATGCTGAGGGAGAGGCCTCATGCCTAGTCTTCTGCATTTTCTTTTTAGGCATGATGTCTGCCTGGATGAGATGCAGAGGTTCAGAACCATGTTTGGCTTCTATTACAGAACCTGGGATCTCTTCGCTAACTAAAATTTCTGGGATGCCATGCAGTCCTTTGGAAATGATGTGGTTCATTAAACATATTAGCAGTCTGCAAGGCCTCAGGAGCCATACCAGCTACAGATGAGGTCTGAGTAGTGGGCAACTGAGAGGTAACCTAAACTACCACAGGTTCTGGCACCTCAGCTTGTACCCTGGAGTCAGAAACATTGAATCTGGATCCATTCAAGGCTTCTTAAGTTTTTTTTTTTCAGCAGCAGAGGGATGACACAGGAGAAAGCCATCTTAGACTGGGCCAAGCATTTAAGATGCCGGGTCTCTAGGAATGTGTTAAGAGTGGAAATCCTCAACCAAAGGGTTTTGAGAATGAATTATTGACAGATTAAGCAATATTTGTGATAGCATTTTGGAACTAGGCAACAAACACTTGCTATGCACGTCCTTCTACTGAATCAGCCTACCTCATAGGTTCATAGGTTCATACTAGGCTATCTGCCCTGAGGCAATTATAAGCCTAGCCCGATTCTGTATGTCTTACGCCACCCCTTGATTTGAGTGTACTGTGCCCTTTTTAAGGTTTAGTTTACTGTGCCTCTGTCTAATAGTGACAAGGGAGTAATCCCTGGGACAAACCTACGATCCCCCATCCACCTATTGAGATTCTTCTTGAAGAGATTCAGTGAGGTGCTCTGCCTCACATGAACAGGAATTCTATTCCAGAGCGAAGGGAGCCTCTGGGTTATGAACCTGTCCCTCCAGCAAGTTCTATTTATTTCTGTGCTGAGGTTCAAGTCCCTCGAGCATGTGGCTCTAAGGTATTTAGATTTACTGAGGTGGAGCATGTCCATTAATTCTGGATTTGACATAGCTTTGACTGTCAGGCATAGATCGCATCGAAGTAGGCGGTATGCAACTGAGTAGAGCTGGAGTTTTTTTAACCGAGCAGCATATGGCATCTGTTTGAGGCCCTTGATCCTCTTGGTGAGATACTTTTGGGGTCTTTCTAATTGCTGCAGGTGTCGGGTAAGGTACATCCCAAAAGGGGCATTGTATTCTATGATGGGCCTGATGAGGGATGAATAAAGGGGCATGATTACCTCTCTTGATCTAGATGTGAAACCCTTCATGATGAGGTGAGCTATGTAGAAGGTCTTTCTAACCACTTTGGCAGTGTGATTTTCAAAGGAGAGATTGCTATCAACCTGGGTCCTCAGGTCCCTAATAACTTTTTCTGTACTTAATGGGTTTCCGCCTCTGTGGTAATTTGTGGGCACATTGTTTTTGCCAAAGGGTATGACTATACATTTTTTGGCATTTAGCTTTAAACCATGGTGCTGGCACCAGTTATCTGTCTCTATGAGACCCTTCTGAAGAATGTTTGTGTCAGCTGGAGAGTTGATTATGGCGCCCAGTTTGCAGTCGTCTGCGAACTTGGTGAGCCATAGTCCTCCCACGTTTGCCTGTACCTCGGAAAAGTATATACCAAACAAGAGTGGTCCCAGGACAGAACCCTGTGGGATGCCACTTGTGACCGGTTTCGAATCTGACATGGCTCCAGCAACTCTCACTCTGTGGGTTCTTTTCTTTGAGCCAGTTTGCGACCCATCTTGTGACATAGGGGTTTATATTTAAGCTGGATAGCTTATCTATGATGCCCGAGTGGGGTATTGTGTCAAATGCCTTTGCAAGGTACAGATAGGCTGTGTGGACTACCTTCCCTTCATCTATGGCTTTGGTGACTGTTTCGAAGAAGTCACCCAGGTTCAAAAGGCAGGATTTGCCCTTGACAAAGCTGAACTGGGTAGGATCTAGTGTCTGTAGGTCCCCAATGTCTTTGTTTATGAGCTCCATGATGATCCTCTCCATAGCCTTGCAGACTAAGCTAGTCAGGCTTATGGGGTGATAGTTTCCAGGGTCCGTAGAGGCTCCACCTTTGTGGAGTGGGACCACTGTTGCTGTACGCCATTCTGTGGGCACATATCCTGTAGTGAGGCTGAGATTGCATAGCTGTTTTATTTGAGGGATTAGTTCCTCTTGGAGTTCATGTAGGACGCAACCTGGGACACCATCTGGTCCCATGGAAGCAGTGTTTTTTGCTTTGGAGAGGGCAGCCTTCACCTGAGCATCAGAGATGTTTGGGAGGCAGCCCTCTGCTGGAATAGATACTTGCTTTTACATTTATGCTATAAAAATAAAATATCAAAACATATTATGAGCTACACAGGACACAGTTTTCATTTTATGGGCATTGACCACATCTCACTGGGCATTAGAGGGGGTCCTCAGTCCTTGATTTTAGAAACAAGAGAGCCTGAGTGGCAAATGTTACTTGATGCACTTTCAGTGCCTGGCAGTGTTGTAACATTTCTTCTGTGTTAAAGTACAGGAGTTACTTGAGATGAGATAAGAACATCTTGTCATCTTTTAACAATACTTGTTCCTACTTGTCTCATTCTTTTACAGTATTACTTATATTAACTATTGAACATTAAAGAATGTTCACTTGTAATTTTATATTTAACTTGTCTGTTGGATAGGCTTGTTTAGGAAAGACTTACTGGTTGTGAGTATTTTTAAATAGTTTTAAACATTTTGTTGATGATTGATTTTATATGTATTGTACCTTTTACATGGTCATTGAATGAAGTTTTTGGAATTAAAGGAAGTGACATCAGGTTTACTAATGGGGGTTTAAATTTCTTTGTATTCTGATGAAGCTCACTTTCATTTGAATGGTGGTCCTACTTCATGAACGCTATATTTGTCTATGCTCTTTTGGGGGGGAGGGGGTGGAGAAGTTTGCACTGAACCTGTCGGCCAGGATATTGGCAATGTCTGTGGGTTCAGTGTATTTTTTGTCGTTTAGAACCAACTCAGAACAAGTCTGGGAGTTGCATCCCAGGTTTCTAACATAACTGAAAAAAGCCTTATGATTGTCTTTGGTGTCCTGTGCAATTTTTCTCTCGAAGCTGGCCTTGGAGGATTTTATGAGGGATCGTAGTTTTTTGCTAGTACTGATCAGAGATGCCTTCCCTATTAGGGATTTTGCTCTATCATGTAGTAGCTTCCTCCTTCTGTTGTACAGTTTATTTATGGCAGGGGTCCACCAGACTGGACGCCTGCCTTTGGATGATTGGGTCTTTGTTTTGTCTGGGATAGCATGATCCATGCATTCCTGGAGATGTCCGTAGAATGCATTTATATAGGATTCTGCAGTTTGGGCCATAGTTTCCACTGGCCCTGGGGCCTTGAAGGATTCCACTTCAGTTTTGAGAAGAGAGAAGTTCACTTTTGAGAAGTTTTTCACTGTGGTTTTCTGGGCTTGGGGTGGGGTTGGGATGTGGACATCCAGTGAAATTAATTTATGGTCTGATCTTACCAATGAGGGATATACTTCTGGTGTGGAGCATAGAGTCCCCATGTTGGTAATGATCAGGTCTAGTATGTTGTCCCCTCTTGTGGGAGTGGTGACTAGTTGTTCCATAGCATTTGAGTTTATAATTTCCAGGAACCTTTGGGCTAAGGTGCTGGGGCTTGAGTAGTGCTCCCAGTCAATGTTTGGGTAGTTGAAGTCGCCCAATATAATGGTGTTCGGAGAGATCTTCATGTTCTCCAATGTTTTCAGGAAAGCCGAGTGGGATTCCTGACTTTGAGAGGGTGGTCTGTAGGATGCTATAAACTGAAAAGCAGTCTTGCCCACTGTTAGTTGCACTTTTGCACTTACCCCTCCTAGCTGACATCTAACAACTTTCAAGAAAATAGCATAAGTACAAATGCCCAAATGGTGATCAGTTCAACAGATGTATGACCTGCATTTGGGCTGGCAGAGATAATCTGAGTATCCATGTTCATATGTCTGTCTATATACCCCAGTGCATATGAGCTGAAGTCATGTGTCAAATGTGCGAGCTCATGAAGATAAAGCTTTGGTATCCCAGCTGGGTGTCAGTGGTGAAAACCCATGTATCATAAATACTGCAACAATGATATCAATTAAATGTAATGGTTAGAACAAATTTGATTCAGCAGCTATGTTGGGAATGAAAAAAGTTTCTGTCAAGATGAAACCACTTTGTCGAAAGCAATGTAAGGTGAAACAGACGATAAAGCTTGCAGCTCTGAGTTCCTCCCAGCTGTTGTGATGGATACTAACAGCAGTGATTTCCAGGACAGGAGTTTCAGCTGAGCTGTGGAAGACAGCTCAAGAACTTTAATAGGAGACCCGAGTAGAAAACATCCCTTTGAGGAACACTTGGCATAATTTATGTGAAGACAGTGACTGATCTTCAAATCAAATATGAAAATTAGAGATTGCAGTTAGGTGCACCTTGATAGTGGGGGCAATTAGAGCCAGACTAAAAGATACAGAATCTGAGAATATCTGAAACAGATGTAGAGTAAGGATCAATGTTTTGGCTACCAGCCCAGATAACAAAACATTTCCATTTGCTTAAATTTATTTCACTTCTGGAGTCTATGTGAAGCTGTGAGTCTCTATGAAGCTGTAAGAATTTTGACTACTTCCTCAATGCTGTTAATGATATCTGGACATCATCTGATCTACAGAAACAAATGCAGCTAGCTTTAGATTTTCTCATTTTTGGGAATATCTACGGAATTTTGAAGAACTAAAAAATATTCATAATAAAATGTTAAAATTTAGTTATAGGAGAGGAAGAAATGTAAAAGATATAGTGATACACACAAAGTTTGAGTTACCTGTGCAGAAATTGGTTAGATCTGTACGAAATATAGGCACTAGGGCATGTGGAAAATGCAAAATTTGTATGCATATAGAAAATTAATTTCCTGATATTAATGGAATTCATTATGTCCCAAAGAGAAATTTTTGTTGTACTACAGAAAAAGTGATTTATATCATTAAATGTGGATGTGAAAAATATTATGTGGGCCAAACAAAAAGGATGTTAAAAATCAGAATTATGGAGCACTTGAGAGATATAAAAAACAAAAAAATAGAAAGTCCTTTAGCACAACATTTTATTGAATATCATAACTCTGAATGCAACAGCATCAGAGTATCTGTGTTAGAACAAATTATGTTGCAAGAAGTAAGTGAAGATAGATTGAGATATGAATTATTGAAAAAGGAATTAATTTTTATTTTGAAATATCAGACCTTAATTCCTACAGGTCTGAATACTGAATGCTGCTGGAAGAGTGTGATTTGAATGTATAATTGCTTGTTACATTGTTAGTATGTAATTGTTTTATTTTAATTGTTTAATGAATTTATTAAGGTGTGTATAAAAGTTATCTGTTTTTTACTGTGAGATACTCCTTGAAGGCTTTTAGAGAGAGAAGCAAGTGGAATAAACGTTTGGATATACTGGCAGTTGTCTTTTTTCCTGTTGGATTTATATTCTTCTATCTTGGTGCTTGTGTTGTTTTTTATCTTTGGTACATCATATTTTCTCATGGCCAGTGATCCAGGAGGGAGGAGAACTCTGGTACCTCCCAAAGGACAATCGAAGGTTTCCTGAATAGGAACATGGAATATAATTCTAATCGCCCAGATGGTAATGGAGAAGGGAATTCAGGTGTCAGCTGAAACTAGAAACAAGAGAGAGAGCAATCCTTTTGCTCATGTCGGAAGGCGGTCAATGGAGCACTCTGGTGAAGTTAAAACTTTGTTGTCTAAATTAAATAACTTAATGGACAAAGAAATGTTAACTTATTATAATTACACAAGCTTACAGAGATATGTAGACCTCAATATTGTTCCGAGAGGTCTTAGAGCTGTTAAATTTCCATCCGAACCATTTAATGCTTCTTGTTCCACTGATAAAGCATTTTTGGTTAGATGGGAGAAGGCAGCGCATCAGTGCTCTATTGAGTGGATCAAAATACTAATAGAGCGTGACATTGTAAAGTTGAGCAATATCAAAAAAGACATTTCTTCATTGTGTACTAATCTAATGTCAGTGCTGGACAGAATTAAATTTGAAAATTGTTTGACTGAAATACAAGACAAAATTACGGTACATGAGAAAAAAATTATTGATCAAAAAATTCACAAGATAACGAGAGATCTACGGGACTTTGAAAATGGAACTGCTTTTTTTGGTTCCAATCAGCAAGCGCGTTTCTATAGGTGTTATTCTACAACCAACGTGAACCAGCAAGATAGGATGAATACTGTGAGGAAAGAGAAAGTGCAACAGCTTAACAGATTCCCTAGTTTTAGTGTGCAAGATGAGGAATTTCCACCATTGTCACCGCCGATAGATGACTGTTTTTTTTCCTGAACATTACAGAGCACACAGACAACAAGGGAGGCAACAGCAACAGAAGAGAGTCTTTACAGAGCAAGAAGCATATAGGGGAGGACCTATGCGACCATGGCGAGAATCTAAAAGGACTAAGTGGTACTAATTTTTATAAGTCTAACAGTAACAAAGTTATTAATTTATCTGGTTGTTTTGTGAAAGATGAAATATATGAAGTTTTAAATCATGGTTTAAAGTTTATTCCAACTATTTTACCTAAAAAATACATATGTAAAATTGAAATGTTTCAGTTTGTACGTAAATTGCATTTATGGTATTATTTTAATCAGATTATTAATAAAACACAGGAATGCGATAATTTATTCAATAATGATGAATGTCTAGAGAGTTCAGACAGTAACATAATGTTATCTGATGATTCATTTGAATCATGTGTAAGTGAAATGAACACTTATTGTACTATAGACACCTCTAATGTTAATGTTAACAGCAGGTTTATGCCACCTTTTGTACATGAGGGTATCAGGAACTTTCACACTATGATTAACTTTGAGATAGAACAGTTAATAGATAATATTGACTATACTAATTTAAATTATAATTTATCGAAGAAAGAATGGGTAGAATTAATGAAATTTTCAAAACAAAATGAATTGATTGTGAAGCCGTCAGATAAGGGCAATAAAATCATCATTATGCATTATAGGCAATATAATAAAATGTACATGAATTTGTTAAGTGATATAACAGTTTATAAAGAAACCTCCAATGAGGTGGTTGCTCTAGCAAAAAACAGTTATACACAATTGATTAAAAAGGGACTGAGATTAGGTTATTGGACTGAACAAGATGTGGAAAGTAAATTGGACTTAAAAGATAGTGCTCCTGCATACTTCTATTGTCTACCAAAATTGCATAAGAATATGGTAGATCCTCCAGGTAGACCGATAGTTTCAGTAAGAAAGTATTTTTTATATAATGTGGGTAAAATCTTACATCAAGTGTTATGGAAAGAAGCTATTAAACTTCCATCTTATATGAAGGATTCATTTGATTTTCTAGATAAAATTAAGAAAGTAGTCTGGAGTGAAAATATGTATTGGCTTACAATGGATGTAAATAGTCTGTATACAAATATTAAAAATGAATTTGGGATTGAAGCAGTATTGAAATCTATGGGAGATTTCCCTTTAACACATTATGTTATTGAATTACTGCAGTTCTGTTTGGAGAATAATTATTTTATTTACAACAATACTATCTACCATCAGATACAAGGAACAGCCATGGGTGCATCATTTGCACCCATGTATATGGGTATGGTAGAAAAAGAATGCATATATACACATGCCTTTGTGAAGCAATATGTTATATATTTTTTTAGATTTATAGATGATCTGATCTTTCTGTGTAAGGGTGGCAAAGAAGAGAGTAATAACTTTGTTCAAGATGTTCAAAATAATAGATTTAATATAAAATTTGATGGGATTCAATGTGGTAACACTGTCTCTTTTTTGGATGTCAATTTAAAAGGAATAGTGGGTGAATGTATAGTGACAGGTATACATAGAAAGTTTGATAGTATTAATCAATTCTTGATGGGTAATAGTTGTCATCCAAAACATGTTATAAAAGCAATACCATATGGTGAATTACTGAGAATTTCTAGAATATGTAATAATGAGGAAGAATTTATTGATGAGATAAATAAGACATGTGACATGTTTAAAAATAGAAACTATGATAGTCAGTTGATTAATATGAGTAGAAATAAGGTATTTAATAACAGATATCATAGATGCCTTAGGGGCTATAATAGGAATGAGTCTGAGCTAGATAGGAATGGTGATCAGAGTATCTATATGGTATCTGTATATAATATATTTAGTGAAGATATGAGAAAATGTATTTCTCATTTTTGGGAATATCTACGGAATTTTGAAGAACTAAAAAATATTCATAATAAAATGTTAAAATTTAGTTATAGGAGAGGAAGAAATGTAAAAGATATAGTGGTACACACAAAGTTTGAGTTACCTGTGCAGAAATTGGTTAGATCTGTACGAAATATAGGCACTAGGGCATGTGGAAAATGCAAAATTTGTATGCATATAGAAAATTACTTTCCTGATATTAATGGAATTCATTATGTCCCAAAGAGAAATTTTTGTTGTACTTCAGAAAAAGTGATTTATATCATTAAATGTGGATGTGAAAAATATTATGTGGGCCAAACAAAAAGGATGTTAAAAATCAGAATTATGGAGCACTTGAGAGATATAAAAAACAAAAAAATAGAAAGTCCTTTAGCACAACATTTTATTGAATATCATAACTCTGAATGCAACAGCATCAGAGTATCTGTTTTAGAACAAATTATGTTGCAAGAAGTAAGTGAAGATAGATTGAGATATGAATTATTGAAAAAGGAATTAATTTTTATTTTGAAATATCAGACCTTAATTCCTACAGGTCTGAATACTGAATGCTGCTGGAAGAGTGTGATTTGAATGTATAATTGCTTGTTATATCGTTAGTATGTAATTGTTTTTTTTTAATTGTTTAATGAATTTATTAAGGTGTGTATAAAAGTTACCTGTTTTTTACTGTGAGATACTCCTTGAAGGCTTTTTGAAGCCAAGGCGCTAGAGAGAGAGAAGCAAGTGGAATAAACGTTTGGATATACTGGCAGTTGTCTTTTTTCCTGTTGGATTTATATTCTTCTATCTTGGTGATTGTGTTGTTTTTTAGCTTTAGATTCAGGTTGTCCAGATGAGGCTTGCCAAAGCACTGAGTGAACAAATCTAGAAGCCAAGGGGATGGCTCATGCATCTGACTGGCTACTATTGGATTGAGGGACTACTCATGAGGCATGTGCAGAGACCTGATGATCCTGGCTGCTAGACAAGTGGACTATGGGGATGTGTGTTGCAACAAGAAAGAGGTTTGAACTGCCATACTGTTACTGTTTCCTGACAAGTGGATATGACCTGATTCCTCCTTGCTTGTTTATGTACCAAGCTACAGTTGTATTGTCTGTCTGTATAAAGATCATACCACAGGGAAGTTGGTCTTGAAGTTCCTGCAACATGAAGACCACCCTCACCTCCATGGTATTTATGCAAATATTGGCATCTAACTCAGACCTCTCTTCATAATGGTGCCACCCCAGCGAGGATGTGTTCATGGTCACTGTAGTTATTGGGGTTGGTATCACAAACTGTTTCCCTGTGAATATCCAAGATGACTGGAGCCACCACCTCAGGCAGGCTGTGCAGGATTCTGTGATAATGATGGTCTTGGATAGAGTGTTGATACTGGCATGGGAGTTTGTAGAACCCATTACAAAATTCTCTTGTAAAACCTTGTAAAATGACCCATCAAGATAGAAGCTATGAAATCACCCCTGTCAAGACCAGAGCAGAAGGGCTTTGAAGAAACTGTATTGTTGCTCTGAGACTGAACAATTTCCTGAAGAAGTGAGATTATGAGCAGAATAGTATATAAATTACATCCTATGAATGTGATAGTTGGGGAGGGTATCATATTTGACTTTTGAAGGTTGATTGAGTCCTAGAAAGGTGCAAAGGTTCAGAGAATAATTCCTGGCTTGGATCAGGGACTCCAAGGGGCAGGAAGGAGCCAATCATCCAGGTACAGAATAATCCTTAATCCCAGGAAATTTAAGTGAGCCGCTGCAATGGCTGTGCATTCGGTAAACTGTGGTGAGACCAAATGGCAGGACCCTGAAAAGATAATTGGCTCCTGTTCATAAGAATAATTTCCTCAGCTCCTTTCCAATCTACGTGAAGGTATGAATTGTGGAGCTCTGTTGAACACATCCAGTTACTCTCCATGAGACAAGGTAGAACTGACAGCACAGTGACCATTCTGAAGCAGATCTTACAAACATATCTGTTTAGAAGACTTAAGTCCAAGATTTGTATGAGGTCCTGAGTTTTCTTGGTATATTTGGCTGTATGTAATGAATGTTCTCATTTCTATGTGGGCAAGACAAACCATACTTTAAAGGAATGGATACTTGAATATGTTGGGGATATATGAAATACAAAAGAATGTAATGCTTTAGTTAAATATGCTATTTCTTTCCCCCACACACTCATTTCAATTCTTGGCTGATTGCTAAGAGTCTGAGAGGGGGTGATGTTAGTAATAGGATCATAGCATCATAGGATGTTACTAGGCTAATGACCCTAGGTGCTTTCAAACCTAGCCACATTTTATCCTTATTTCCATGATCAGCACCTATCGCCCATGTCCAGGAGGGATACAGGTGGAACCTGTGGTAACTTTATTGTTACCCATCCAATCATCCAGACTGCATTTGAAGAGGTCCAATGAGGTGCTCTGTTTGACATTAAATGGGCTTCTTTCCAAAGGTGAGGTAACCTTTAGAAGACAAATCTGTCCCTACAGCAGGTTCTATTAATGTCACATACCAGGTTAAGGCCATTAGAGTGAGTAACCCGTGTACCATTTGACTTGTGGATATGCCGCATTTCCAACAAAGCAGGGTCATAGACTGCTTTATATGGAAGGCACAGATCACCTCTGAGTAGTTTGTATGAAACTGAATATACTGACAGTGATTTCAGACAATCCATATAGGACAGATGCTGAAGACTTTGAATTTTCCTTGTGAGGAACCTTTGTGGCCTCTCCAATTTCTGCACGTGCTTGGAAAGGTACATACCAAAAGGGGAATTGTACTCAATTATTGGCCAGATGAGGGAAGAGTACAGGGAAGTTATAACTTCTTTTTTCAGGAGGCAATTCCCTTACTTATGAGATGAGTAATGTAGAATACCCTTCTTTCCACTGTGGAGACATGGTGATCAAAATAAGGTTGCTGTCAACTTATGTGTCCAGGTCTCTCATCACTAAGTGCATACTTAGGGTGTTGTTATTGATTTGATAGCAGGAACATCACTCTTACTGAAAGTGATAACACATTTTTTTTTGCATTGAGTTTAAGGCCATGATTTTGGCAGCCATAATTTGTTTGTGTAAGACCCTCTTGTAGGATGTTGACATTGTTTGGAGATTCTATGACCACTCCCAGTTTGCAGTCATCAGCAAACTTTGCCAGACACAGACCTTTAGTTTTAGCTTTTACTTCGGAGAAATAGATTCCAAACAGAAGAGGTCCCAGGACTGATCCCTGTTGAACACCATTGGTTACAGGTTTGATGTTGGAGGTGGATTCCCCTATTTTGACTATATGGGTTTTATCAGTGAGACACTTAGCAACCCATCTAAAGATATAAGGGTTGATACCTAGCTGGGTGAGTTTGTCAATGATGCATGAGTAGGGAATAGTGTCAAAAGCCTTGGCTAAGTCAAGGTAGGCTGTATTCACAGATTTTCCCACATCATGGGCCTTGGTGACTATATCAAAGAAGTCCACCAGGTTTAACAGGCATGATCTCCCTTTGACAAGTCCAAATTGAGTAGGGTCAAGTGTTTGGAGATTGCCTTTATCTTTGTTGATAAGGTCCATGATGATACAATCCATGGCATTGAAGATAAAGCTAGTCAGATGCATAGGTCTAGAGTTCCCAGGGTCAGTGGAAGCACCACCTTTGCGCAAGGGGATAATGCTGGCTTTTTTCCATTTAGCTGGGATGAAGCTGGTGCTTAGACTATGATTGAAAAGAGTACCCAATGGTGTTGCTAATTCTTGTTTGAGCTCATGTAGGACTCAGTCTGGGATGTTATCAGATCCCATAGATGCTGTGTCTTTGACCTTAGAGAGGGTGTTCATGACCTGCTCTTTAGAGATACAAGGTAGAGGAGAGGTGGTAGGGATGTAATGGGGTACATGTGGCATGGACAGGGGAGTGAAGTTTTCACAGAACTTTTTGGCTAACAGGTTAGCAATGTCCACATGATCAGTATATGTGGTATCTTTAACTACCAGTTCAGCACAAATCTGGTTCTTTCTTTTTAGGTTCCGTATGTAACTAAAGAACACCTTATGGTTGTCCTTAATTGAGGAAGCTAATTTAGATTTGCAGTTAGCTTTGGAGGATTTCACAAGAAGACTTATTAGCTTGTTTAAGCTGAGGAGGGAGTGTTTCCAGTTTAGGGCTCACCCCCTCTTACACTTGGACAGCAATTTCTTCCACTTTTTGTAAAGCCTGTTAAAGGCAGGTTTCCTCTTCCTTGAGGATATTAATTTTGATCCTATCAGGTAAGGCTGTCAATGCAGTTATACAGGTGTTTGTTTAAGGCATTTGTGCAGAATATGACATAGCTGCCAATTCCATCTGAGGGGGAAGCTGCAGTGAAGCTATTTATACCATCCTGTAAGACGTTATAATCTGCTTTGGAGAAGTTTTTAGTTTATTTGCTGCTGGGCAGGTTCAGGTGTGATAGTTACTTTGAATGAGACTGATTTGTGATCAGATCTCTCATGGAAAGACCTTACAGTGGGGGTACTACAGTAGTCCCCCATATTGGTAAGCACTAGATACACCATCTCCTATAGTTTTCAAACCTTCAGTTTGTGGTCTGAACATGTGGAAGGAGGTGTAGTCCAATATGGCTGGGGTGCTCTCCACAGCCTTGAACCAGGTCTCCATGACTGTGCAAATGTCACTGTCTTCCAAGGTGAGGACTGCTTCCAGTGAGTCCAGTTTCATTTTAAGACTCCTAGCATTTAGCAGCATTGAGGGTGTTTTTAGATGGAGTTTTTACATCAGGAATTTTGACAGATGAAGACCATCTCTGGCAAAGCATTGAGGTCATGTCATCCCAGGCTGACAGAAACTGTATCCCCTTAGAATGACCCCAGAAACTAAGCAAATTATTGAAGTCAGTCATTTTCTGTTTGCATTGAGGCATCATTCTAGGTGAAGGTAAAATGCTGCTTAAGGCTAGGGACATACCTGCCTGAGACACATAGTCCGAGAGGTCAGTCATGTCTGACTTCATAAAGTCCAGAGAGGTACATCTCAAGTTGTTCACATCAACATGGACTATGATGGAGTCATAACAGTACCTGTTGTTGAGAGATTTGAGTGCATGTGTGACATGGAGGATCCTGGCACCTGACAGACAGCTGACTGTGACCTTATCCTTATCCAGCCTAGTGAGAGGGACATCTGTGTGTGTCATGATGGAATCACCTATGACTAATATGTTTGGTTTTGTTTTTAGCCTTAAGGGCTTGACAGGTGAGACACTGTTGTGTGCGCTATTATGTGCATTATGTTCTGCAGAGGAGGTATTATATGTAGCATGCCTGTGTTTGTGTTTAGGAGGTCTCTAGTGTTTAGGTATGTTTCTGGTGAGGACCTCCACATATGTAGGTATGTGTGATGTGAGTTTCGGTTCAGTAGGAGGTGAGGTATGCATGACAACTCACTCATTGTCATATGTACTGACTGGTGTGTGAGAACATGGATTCAAGGTTCATAATATAGTTGCATCTCTGACATGTTGAGTTTGTGTGGACTAGGAGTAGAGGCTTGACGGTGAACATGAGGCAGTTACTACACAGCCTCAGGATGCCCATGTCAACTAAGCTGGCTGGAGAAACTGTGGGGAATTGTACATCCATAGTGTTAGGTAAATTTATATGGTCAGGAAGAGAGGCCATACTTAGGAATGGCTAGTAGGTGAGAGGTGTGTTGGTACTTCTGAAGCTCGTCTTAGTGTTCTACCTAACAGTAGAGCAGGGCCAGGAAAAGGAGACTGAACTAGCTGAGACTAAGTGGATAGTTACACTTCAAGCAGATAATGGCAGCGGATTAAATGGTGCTGTCCCTTTAAAGCCTATTTTGCAAGCCCAGAGATTATTTTATTGGTTCTCGACCATGATTATTACTTGAAGGTTTTTATTGGTTGATTGGTCCGGTCTTTTAGATATTTAAATATTGTTTCTTATGTTGTTTTTAAGATCTGAAGAAGCGCCTAGAGCGTGAAAATACTTATCTAATAAATTGTATGACTTTTAGCCCTGGAGGTTGATTCCTCTTTTTTACATTGTAGAGTATCAACTTTACACTTTATTTTGTTCTATAAAATGATTTATTTATCCTTTGTTGACTGGGTTAGTCTCATAAGGCTAGTAGACTCTTTTCAGGGGAGTGAGGGAAAATCTGGCCAGCACTGGGGAAGTCCTCTCCTTTTTTTAAGAGGTGCCATGGGAATCTTTTACATTCACCTGAGCTACCAACACCTCAAGCAGATGGGACCTTGGTTTAACCTTTCATCTGAAGGATGACATACTCAGGACTGCAGCAACCATCAGTGATGCATGTACTGTCAGCAATTCAGTCACCTGAAGTGGGAATAGAACCCACAGCCTTCAGGTCTTCTAGTACCAAAGATGGTTGTGCTAACTTTTGAGCTACTGGCACTACTCAGCTATGTCTGTTGAGGTACTATTCTCACCTTATGCTAGATGTAACCATCAGCTAGATTCCCTCTACTTAAAATGTGCTATATTCAGAAAAATATATCCTTTTAGCTCTCTACTACGTCACATCTCTACCATGCTCTAGGGACCTAAACCTTGTCACCACAATAAACAGGACATGCTGGAGGGATAGATTCCTGTCCCAGAGACTTCCCATACTCTGGAACAGGCTGCTCATCTATGTCAAGCAAAGTTCTTCATTAGCACTCTTCAAGAAAAATCTTGATGAATGGATGGGAAATAGGAAATACACCCCAGGGATCACTTCTGTGTCTCTGCTCGACAGTGGCACAGGAAAATAACTTTCTTGGGTGGCATAAGCCAGGGAACCTTGTTGGCAAGGCTTACATAGGCCCTTGGGCCGATAGCCTAGTACCTACCTATGAACATATGAACATACAGGGCTGGATTCAGAAAATGTTACACAGCTGGATAATGGCAAAATAGTGCAGTCCAAGGAATGCAATGTTGCCAGGTGCTGATTAATAGTGCATTAGGAGTGATGTTGTGCAATGGAGTCAAACTAGTTAGGGAATTTGTGGGTGAAAACCTCACAAGTCATGTAATAATCAGCACTGTGTGATGTCTGTGAGATTACCCAATGAACCAAATGATATGCATTCAGCAAACTCATGATGGTGTGTGTTTACAAATGCACAGATGCACCAATGCAAGCAGAGCTGATAGTCCCAATAAGACCTATACAGCAAAGGCTCTACAATTTGTTTTTAATATAAATGGGAAGGAAATGTGTGTATAAGATAGTTAGAAAGGGGGAGGTCCACATAGACGAACAAGGGAATGGAAACACTAAGATGAGGAAGGAACCAGGGGTACATGTTTTCTGGGACACATGCCCATTCTTCAGTTTTTAGGAAGGGTATGGGGGATGGTAGTAAGGGAACGTTGTGGGCAGAAAAGATGGTAAAGGGATGGCAGGAGGGGCAGACAAGCAAACAGAAATGAGAAAGACTAAAAGAAGAGGAACACAAAGGAGAGAAACAGATAGACAGAGGGAGGACAGCTGGTGATGGAGAGGATTGGACTACAACCTGTGGGGGGAGGTGACACACAATGAAAGGCAATGCCAAGATGGAGGACAGTATGGGCTGTCAGCTGACTGACGCAGTGCCAAGTGCCACTTCTGGACAGAGGTTTGTGAACTCCATTACCACTCATATGGCTGCATTTAGCTACTAGTAGCCTTATGGTCAAGGCCAGGTAGCTGTGTAACTTATAGTTAAATGAGGACATACTTTAGGCTGCCAATACAGGGGTTTAGCCTCCAGTCCGCAAAGGGTGTCAAAAGGCCCTACACCTCCTGCTGGGTGACATACTGTGATCCACTGTTGTCACCTTCTTATGAGGAGTCAATATCTGCACCATAGACAAACTGCCAGAGAGCACCAGGGAACCCTTAAGCTCAGCACACTTCCTGCTGGGTAACCTAGGGTATCTGTCAGACTGGCCAGCTTGGAGAAAGCTGGTGACCCAGAAGTTGATGGCAAAGCAGATTGATGGTGAGGTGTCCACTGTCACACCATATCAATTACAGCAGCAGATACTGCATAAACATGGACATAAATGGAGAGGAATAAAACAATAAACAAATAAAATATAAAAAGGATAATGATGAAGAATAGAAACACAAAAAGAAAAGTGATTATCATTAATATGTTTACTACATTGTTTGGTATAACAGTTCACGGTGGAGTAAAATGCTGTTAACTATGCAATGGCAAACAAAATATAATGCACCTGCCAAACCAAAGGATCTGATATGCCACAAGGGTTCAGATAAAATTCAATATAACCAGTTCACCCTTGTGTATGGGATGCAAACAGTACATGATTTGCAAAGAGTGATTACAGGTGCCATGGAACCTGGCAAGAATAACTTCAGGAATTATAAGTGCTGGGCCCAAAGGTGCTACCATCAGGTCAGACAGCCTACCAAACAGTGCTAGGCATGGCAATATGATGATCATACCATGGGGACACACCAACAGAGGCCAAAATGTCATAGACACATGCCACAAACACCTGGTGGCACTAACATGCCATGAAATAGGACTGCCACCAGTAAATGTCAACCAGCAACCTCTCCTATGTATACCCATTTTATGCCAGCTTTATCTGGCACTGATAGGGGGTTGTAATGGGAAGAGGAAGACTAAAGCTGGACAGACATACCGTGGGGCCTGTATCAATGTCAGGGGTATAGGGACATGGCAATATAGGAAAGCAAACACTCAGGTAATATGTCCATCACCATGTCATCATAGGCAATCCCTAATGAACTTTGAGATGGTGATGATGCACCCATTGTCAGGCCAGCCACCTTCAGCATCCCATCATAGCCAATTAGTGAGAAGATTGTTAACACAGTCACTACACCTCAAACACCACCCACAACTACACAACACACACCCACATATGTGGAGGTTCTCAACAAAAACAAACTCAAACAGAGGAGACCTCAGAGGCAAAAGCACATGAGAACTCCATAACCTTCCACACCACATACCATGCATAGTCCATGCACAAGTGTCTTGCAACCACTAAGGCCTAAGCATAAACCCAACATATTAGTCTTAGGAGCCTCCATTCTGAGACACACAGGTGTGTCTCTCACCAGGCTGGATAAGGAGAAAGTCACAGTTAGTTGTTTGTCAGGTGACAAAATCTGCCGTATCACACATGCACTCAAGTCTCTCAACAACAGGTACTGCTATGACTCTGTCGTAGTCCATGTTGGTGTGAACGACTTGAGATGTACCTCCCTGGACTGTATGAAGAGAGACATGATTGTGCTCCCAGAATATGTGTCCCAGGCAGGTATGTCCCTAACCTTAAGCACCATTCTACCATCACCCAGAATGATGCCTCAATACAAACAGAAAATTATTGACTTTAACAATTGTCTTAGTTTCTGGTGGCATTCCAGGGGGATTCACTGCATGACAGCTTGAGAAGATATGATCGACAGACCAAGATGCTTAGTTACAGATGGCCTGCATCTGTCTCACTTGGGCTTCAGGCTTCTGGCAAAGGCCCTTGCCTCTCCTATAGTGCCTTTTTAGGAAAAGTCATGAGTTCGATACTTCCAACATAAAAATCTCAGCAAAACGCAAATTAAAGGTCATGCTGCTATACGCTAGGAATCTAAACATGAAACTGCACTCATTGCAAGAATCTTTAAACTTGGAAGATGCTGACATTTGTGCAGTCAAAAAAACCTGATTCAAAGCTGCGGAGAGCACCCCAGCTTTACCTGGTTACTCATCATGTCATACATTCAGACCACAAAATGTGGGCAGCAAAGCCAATGGAGATGGAGTTTCAATATATATTACAGACACACACACCTCCAGGATGGTCAAACAGAATGATGCACTGGAGACACTCTAGGTGCAGTTAACCATTGACAAGACCCCTATTCAAATTATAGCTAGCTATAGGCCCCCAAATTTGACTCAAGATGCCCACTGCACCTATCTGGACCTCTTCAAATCTATCAAGATTCACCCCATTACCCTGATCCTGGGTTTACTTTAATTACCCAACCATAGACTGGAAAACCTACTTATGCCAGAACACAAATGCCCAGAGATTTCTCGATTTTATCAATGCAAATGCCTTGGAATAGCTAGTCGATACCCCCACAAGAGGTGATAATATCTTGGAGTTGGTATTAACCAACATGAATAACCACTGCAGCACCACTACGGTATCATCCTCCTTGGTAAGATCCGTCCATAAAGCAGTCACATTTGAAATCACCATCTCCCCTAACCCCCCTCCAGCTTGGGTCAAACAAAAAACAACATCTTCAAAGATGATTACAACCTCCTAAGGAATGGTATAAACAGCTTCACAGCCCCCTTCCTCGCTGTAGGAACTGGCGCCGCTGTCCAAATCTACACCGAAGTACTATACAAACATTTATATAGATGCATGGAACAAAGAATACCTGACAGGATAAAATCATCCTCCTCAAGGAAGAGTAAACCTGTCTGGTGGGCATCCGCAGTAAATAAACTATATAACAAAAGGAAAAAATTGCTGTCCAGGCCCAAAAGGAGCAGGTGCCCAATTGGATGCAATCTCTCCTTAGCCTGAACAAGCAAATAAAAGCACTACAGAAATCCTCTAAAGCCAACTTCGAGTCCAAATTGGCCACATCTACTAGAGATTATCATAAGTCTTTCTTCACATATGTCCACATTCTCAAAGGAAGCACGCAGATCTGTTCAGAACTGGTGGTCAAGGAAACCACATACACAAATGATGTAGATATAGCCAATCTACTGGCTGGCAAACTCAGCGAAAACGTCTCCCCTCCGTCCCCTATCAGTAAATTAGGATATCCACAGTACCTGCCCCCCCACCCCTTATCTCTAGGGAACAGGTCATCTCTGCCATCTCAAAGGGAAAAAATGCAGCCTCCATGGGACCTGATAACATCCCAGGCTGCGTCCTACATGAACTCAGGCATGAACATGCAGCAGCATTGCACACCCCATTCAACCAAAGCCTGAGTACCAGCTATGTCCCAGCCGAATGGACATCCACTGTCATCTCTATACATAAAGGAGCATCCACCAATCCAGAAAATTATAGACCCATCAGCCTATCTAGCCTGATCTGCAAGGCCATGGAATAGACCATGGACCTCATTAACAGAGACATTTACAACAAGCAAACACTCGACTCCACATAGTTTGGTTTTGTCAAGGGGAGGTCATGTCTGTTAAATCTGGTCGACTTCTTTGAGACAGTCACCAAAGCCATGGATGCCTACCTTGACCTGGCCAATGCCTTCGACACTGTTGCCCACTCGGGCATAGTAGATAAACTCTCTCAACTAGGCATCAGTCCGTATGTTACCCGATGGGTAGCAAACTAGATCACTGATAGAACCCAGCTAATTAAAATAGGGGAAGCCACTTCAAGCAGTAGAACCGTAATGAGTGGCGTACCCCAGTGATTGGTCTTGGGGCTTCTGTTGTTTGGGATATACTTCTCTGAAGTGCAGGCCAAAACTAGTGGGCTATGGCTGACCAAGTTTGCCAATGATTACAAGCTGGGCACAGTCATCCATTCCACAAGGGATTTTGATGCCCTACAAGAGGGTCTCACACAAACAAATGACTGGTGCCAGAAACATGGCCTCAAGCTGAATGCCAAAAAATGCATCATCATCCCCTTTGGGGAGAGCGACATGCTCCATGTTAGAACATTAATAACAATGTCCTAAGTACACAATCAATAGTGAGGGATTTGGGCACCCAGGTTGATAACAACCTGACTTTGGACTACCATGTTGCTTCCGTTGTACAGAAAGCTTTCTACATGGCCCACCTCATAAGTAAGGGTATCTCATCCAGGGAAAAAGAGGTAATAAGATCCCTGTATTCTTCTCTTATAAGGCCAGTTATTGAGTACAACACTCCTTTTTGCATGTACCTCACAAAGCACATGCAGCAGCTGGAGAGACCACAGAAATTCCTTACCTGGAGAATCCAGGGGCTCAAACACCTACCCTACACAGATAGGCTAAAAGCCCTGTCCCTCTACTCAGTTTCATACAGACTCCTCTGATGTGACCTCTGTCTGGCGTACAATGCAATCTCAGTCCCCTCCTTGATGGGACTGCTATACATTCATAAGTCAAGCTCCACTTGAGCAACCTGTATGTGCGATCTCAGACAGGTATGTGATATCAATAGGACTTGTTGGTGGGAGAGATTTGTGTCCCAGAGACTCACCCATCTGTGGAATAGACTCCCTCTCCACATCAAGCAGAGTACCTCATTATCCCTTTTTAAGCACAACCTGGATAACTAGATAGGAAAAAGAAAATACACTTCTGGGATTCCACCCATGTCCCTGCTGGACAGGAGCTCTTTGTGCTGACTTGTCTAAACATGGGCTAAACTCTTGGGTAGGCTTATAAGGGTTTCAGAGCCAAAAGCCTAGTAATTTCCTATGATCCTACAATCCTATGATCCTAATGATCTATGGGATGGTGGTGAAACACTCCCTGTCATGCCAGCCACCATCACCATGCCATCACAGGCAATCTCTAATGACCTTTGGGATGGTGGTGAAACACCCAGTGTCAGGTTGGTCCCCTTCACAATGCAATCATAGGCAATCCCTAATGACCCTTGGCATGGTGGCAAAACA
Source organism: Protopterus annectens (assembly GCF_019279795.1). NCBI lineage: Eukaryota > Metazoa > Chordata > Ceratodontiformes > Protopteridae > Protopterus > Protopterus annectens. Next base: position 1,786,353,335 of record NC_056732.1, read on the forward strand.
CCCACTGTCAAGCTGGTCACCATCATCATGCCATCACAAGCAATCACTAATTACCCTTCGGATGGTTGAAGAAAAACAACCTGTCAGGCTGGCCACCATCACCACCCCATCATAGTCAATCCTTAATGACCATTGAGATTGTGGTGAAACACTCTCTGTCAGGCCGCCCACCATCATCATGCCATTATAGACAATCCATAGTGACCTTTGGGATGGTTGTGAAACAATCATTTTCAGGCTGTCCATCATCAGCATGCCCTCATGGGCAATCACTGAGAAGGTTGCCAACACAATCACTACACCTCAAACACCACCCACAATTGCACAACACACACCCACATATGCAGAGGTTCCCAACAAAAACAAACCCAAACAAAGGAGACCACAGAAGCAAAAACACACAAGAACTCCACAACCTTCCACACCATATACCATCCATAGTCCATGCACCAGTGACTTGCTAATACTAAGGCCTAACCATAAACCCAACATATTAGTCACAGGAGACTCCATTGTGAGACACAAAGATGTGCCTCTCACCAGGCTGGGTAAGGAAAAAGTCACGGTTAGATGTTTGTCAGGTGCCAGAATCCCCCATATCACACATGCACTCAAGTTTCTCAACAACAGGTACTGTTATGACTCTGTCATAGTCCATGTTGGTGTGAATGACTTGAGATGTACCCCCCCTGGACTGTATGAAGAGAGACATGATTGAGCTCACTGAGTATGTGTCCCAAGCAGGTGATGGAGCTCACTGAGTATGTGTCCCAGGCAGGTGATGGAGCTCACTGAGTATGTGTCCCAGGCAGGTGATGGAGCTCACTGAGTATGTGTCCCAGGCAGGTGATGGAGCTCACTGAGTATGTGTCCCAGGCAGGTGATGGAGCTCACTGAGTATGTGTCCCAGGCAGGTGATGGAGCTCACTGAGTATGTGTCCCAGGCAGGTATGTCCCTAGCCTTAAGCAGCATCCTGCCATCATCCAGAATGATGCCTCAATACAAACAGAAAATGACTGACTTTAACAATTGTCTTAGTTTCTGGTGTCATGTCCAATACCTGACAGCCTGAGAAGATATGATCAGCAGACCACCATGATTTGCTAGAGATGGTCTGCATCTGCCTCACTTGGGCTTCAGGCTTCTGGCAAAGGCACTTGCCTCCCCCATAGTGCATTTTTTAGGAAGAGTCATGAGGTCAATACCACCAACATAAAAATCTCATTAAAATGCAAATTAAAGGTCAAATCTAGGTGCTTAGGATTTCCCCTCTCTATTCCCCCCTTGGCTGACCTGGTGTGACTCAGTTTGAACTCTACAGTTCCCTACAAAACGGTGTCTACAGGACTGCAATCAGTTTCTCTCAGCATTTAAGCAGATTGAACTCTACAGTTCCCTACAAAATGGTGTCTACAGGACTGCAATCAGTATCTCTCAGCATTTAAGCAGAGTAGGTTGCACACAAAAAGCATTTGTTAAGCTTTCACTTACAGTGCTGTGTAATTAAGCAGGTCACCATTTTGGTCAGCCATAGGGCTCTTTTTTCTACTTGAGTGTTTGCCTCCTTCCCCTGTAACTTAGTAAACTGACTCTTACATTAAGAACTATAATACTTACCTTATAGCTTTAGGACACCTTAGGAAACCTTGTAAACTGCAATAGCCCCGCTACAATCGCCCTTGCTGCACTCGGGCTCTATTCGCTCCCCTTCCTGCCCCCAATTACCTCCTGCCCCCATTCTTCTCCTACATTTTAATAGCACCTATTAGCTTTCATCTGGCATTCTCCCATCCCCCTTCCAGTACCTTTAACTCACCACTCTATCTTCTGGTGTTGCATCACCAGGTACAAAAGTTCCTTAACTCACTAGCTGAATCAAAGATAATGATATACTCCTCTTTACTACCTCTCTTGTTCGCACCATACCTCCTTACCTTGTATGAAAACCAGTTTCTCATGGGATTTCAGGTCCCAAAAGGCCATACTATCACCCCAGCTGTAAATCCTCCCACCTTCAACCATACTTACAGTACCAGGTCCTATCCAACATCTTGTTCAGTCTATCAACATCTCAACCCCAGGCACATTAGCTGTAGATCCAAACACTACCACAAACTAATAAACAAATTACTGAAGTTCATCACCAAGTATAGACTTAACCTAATACTTGGTGGTGATATTCATCCCAACCCTGGCCCACCCACTTCAGATGCACATGCCCCTCTACTTGCAATCTAAGCTACAAACCTACAATTAATAGGCCAACTAACTCTCTCCTAGCATGTCATCTCAATATTAGAAGCATTAATAACAAAGTACATGAATTGCATGCACTTCTGGATGTCCACTCCCCTGAGATTCTCTGTTTATCTGAAACCTGGTTAAAACCCAACACTACAGACAATGAAGTGTTACCACCTGGGTACAACATACACAGGCTGGATCGTGCTTCGAGGAAGGGGGTGGGGTAGCTGTACTCTATAAATCTGAGTTGAATGTCACCATAGATGTAATACAACCACCTCAGATTAATAACTCTGAGATTCTTGCCACCAAATTGCAACTTAATAAAAATAAATGCATTAATATCATATGTATGTACATACCCCCAGGTAACAATATATCTACACTTGAAGATATCCTGCACTGGCTATCATGTCACTACCCCCAAGAAACCCTACTTGGAGACTTTAACATAGACTGGGACACCTGTTCCTCAGAATCCCCAACCACCCATATTAACCTGCATGCACTTACACAAATCATATCCACCCCTACCAGGATAGGTAAACCCAACCAAAAAGAAAGCATACTTGACTGGGTATTCATAAATAGTCACCCCCAACTGTACACCTCTGGTATCCTCCCTGATGGCCTAAGCGATCACCTTCTCACCTATGTAATTAAGCACAAAGCCATTAATTCCCAACAACCCTTACCCAGAAAGGTTAGAAACAATATAAACTTTGACCCTGCCAAATTCCAACAAGAACTAAACACATGTAATTGGTTTATTCTAAAACACCTCCCCTTAGAGGAAGCAGTAGCATACTTTAACAACAAATTCCTTGAGATCCTTGATTTGCATGCACCTGTTCGTTCAAAGAGAACAAAGGCAAAAACTGCGCCATGGCTTTCTAAAGAGTCTAAACTCAAAATTACCCTTAGAAACAAAGCATGGGCTTTATGGCGTTCTTCTAAAGACCCCCAAGATCACTTTAAATACAGGCAATCCAGGAACAAAACTAAAAAATCCATTTTACAAGACAAAAAACAATACTACTGTAATTTACAGACAGTAAATCAAAATAACCCTCAGAAGTTTTGGGCAGGTTTAAATAATCTACTACATCCTGGACAAACTTCAACCCCAATCCCTGCTGCTACTGTTGATAAACCCCCTGAAGATGTTTCTGACAGTTTTAACAGATTCTTTACTGAGACAATTCAATAGCCAACTACCTCCTAGCTCCCCTGGTCCTGAAAGTAGCACCCCTAGAAACCTACCTGCATTCAGCTTCCAACCAGTCGCCACTTCACTTATCCATACCTTGATCAAAAAATTAAAACCCACTACACTTTCTGCTGATCAACTCCCTGCCGAGTACCTACAAAAATCAGCTGATGCTATTGCTTTCCCCATCTCAATACTAATCAATCGAACCATAGTATAAGCTAAAATTCCCACCATCTGGAAAATATCCTATGTAATCCCACTTCACAAAGGAGGCAGGTCTACTGAATTCTCCAGTTATAGGCCAATAGCTATACTCTCTCCACTTGCAAAGATTATGGAAAAATGTATTCATAGACAACTCATGCACCACCTAATCCAGAATCGCCTTATAGCAGACACTCAGCATGGTTTCCGTCCTCATCACAGCACTACTTCAGCCCTCCTAGCCTTTACCAACGCCATAAATAATAATTGCAACACCCTTTACATATATCCAATAATAAATCTGCACAATGTATAAACCTCATACCCCACTACTTATCCTACCTCTATTCATACTACTACTACTTCCTCCTCTAGTCATTGCCTACATACTTACTTCCCATGGATATCCACTACATCTAGACTATCCCTATCCCAACAAAGAAACCAATGCTCCATCCATTCCACTCCTCCTTAACCATGCTAACATAACAACTTCACCTAAATACCTGCTTGCAAAGTATCATAGAATACAACATCTGAAATATTACACCCTCAATCTCAGGAAAAATCTACTTCTATACAACAAATTCCCTAACCCAAGCTACATAGATGTACTACTCCGTATAAAAGATGGAGATATCCACCCTAACCCAGGCCCAACAAATGCTCCTAGTACTCTCCACAGTCAAAATCCCTACCCAATCTATCCACATAGTAAAACATCTAACTCCCTCCATGTAGCCCATCTTAATATACGCAGCATAAACAACAAAATACCTCAACTACAAGCTCTAGTAAAAGTATACTCCTTTGATATCCTCTGCTTAACAGAAACATAGTTAAAACCTTCTACCAAAGACAATGAATTCCTTCCACCTGGATATAGCATACTAAGACTCGACCGAGTAGCCAAGAAAGGTGGAGGGGTAGCTATTCTATTTAAATCAGGACTACAGCTAATCACCCACAATTGTAAAATACTTCTTGATTCCAATGTGAAATTCTCATATCCAAACTTCAAATTAACAATGCCAAATCCATCAATATCATCTGTATGTATCTTCCACCCGGTAATAACATTTCCACCATGGAAAATATTCTTTGCTGCCTTTCCCAATACTTGCCTCAAGAAACCATAATCCTAGGAGATATAAACATTGACTGGAGCTGCTATTGCAGCAGCCTCCCTACAACCCACATCAACCTACATGGTTTTACTCAAACTATTACATCCCCTACCAGGATCAATAAAACTAACCAGAAAGCTAGCATATTAGAATGGATTCTCATAAACCATCACCCTCTCAACTATGATTCAGGAACCCTCCCTGATGATATAAGCGACCACTCACTTATCTATATTATCAGACACAAAACCCATGCTCCCAATCCTAAATCTGTCAAAAATATCAGATCCAAAAAGAACTGTAACCCTGAGCTATTCAAAAATGAACTAAGAACATGCAATTGGTCTCCCTTAAAATACCTCCCTTTAGAAGAAGCCATCAAGTACTTTAACTCTAAATTTCTGGCTATTCTTAACCAACATGCTCCAACCAGATTAATTAGAGTCAAAACCAACTCTGCCCCATGGCTTTCAAAAGCAACCAAAGACAAAATGTACCTTAGAAATAAACACTGGGCCAAATGGAGAATGACTAAAAACCCTGTTGACCAACAAACCTTTAGACAGTTAAGAAATGACACTAAGAAAGCTATATTATCTGATAAAAAAATTACTACCTACAATTCCAAAAATCTAATCAAAACAACCCTCAAAAATTCTGGACTAGCATTAACCAACTACTCCACCCAGGTCAATCCACCACACGAAACCCTCAAGACACTGAGCATACTAACCCCATAAATACAGCCAATACTTTCAATACCTTCTTTACAAATACTATCCAAACACTGGCTAGTCAGCTAACACCCAATAGCTTCACTATACCCACCTATAACTCTACCTCACCCCCTCCTTTTCATTTACAACCTGTCCCAACTACTTACAGCCAAACCCTCATACAAAAACTAAAACCATGCTGTCCCTCTGCAGATCAACTACCTGCCGATTTTCTACAGCTATCAGCCAAATCCCTAGCTTTCCCTGTTTCCATTCTGATCAATAGGACAATTACCGAAGGTCACATACCTGGCCTATGGAAAGTCTCTTATATTATCCCTCTCCACAAAGGCGGAAACTCTAATGAGCTCTCCAACTACCGTCCGATTGCCCTTCTCTCCCCTCTAGCAAAGATCATGGAGAAATGTATCCGAAGGCAATTACTTGACCACTTAACACAAAATAACTTACTGTCCAGCTGTCAACATGGTTTCAGACCTTCACACAGTACTACCACTGCCCTCCTTTCCTTTACAGATTATATTAACAAAAATCGTAACCTTAATAACCTATCCTCGGCACTATTCATTGACCTGTCCAAAGCATTCAACATGGTCAATCATCAGATTCTCCTCAACATACTAGAATCACTATCATTTGATGCACCTTCTATAAAATGGTTCCAGTCCTACCTAGATAAAAGACAACAGGCAGTTATTTGGCATAAGACTCTTTCTACCCTCCAACCAGTTTCACTGGGTGTCCCTCAAGGGTCTATACTTGGACCTCTCCTCTTCTCAATATTTATTACTGACCTTCATCTAGCTATCCCCCAAGCCACATGCATACAATATGCTGATGACTCGACACTTATATGCTCAGCCAAATCCACATCTGAACTTCTCTCTCATACCCAGAAAGTATTTAACACAGTTGAACAATGGTTTACACAACTTTGTCTTCTTCTGAACCCCCAAAAAAACTAAACTCCTCCTCTTTAATCCCACCCACAAGTCCTCTCCACTTGATTTCTCAGTTATATCCACTAACGTCACCATCATATCACCTGACACTTCTACCAAACTACTGGGAATCACCATTGATAACAACTTGAGCTTTGACATCCATATCAACAACACAATAAAAACTGTCAACAAAAAACTTGGCTCCCTTTACAGAATTAAATCATACCTTTCTCCCACAGCTAGAACAACCATAGCTCACACTCATCTAATTTCTACCCTCCTTTATGCCTCACCTATTTTTACTAACCTTTCAAAAAATAACCTCAGCAAACTGGAAACTTCCTACAATAATATTGCTAGATTTGCAACAGGTAACCCTTACAGAACCCACCACTGCATAAATATAAAGCAGCTGTGATGGCTTGAACTACAAAACTTGATTAAATTGCATCAACTAACCATCGCCCATAAAACTCTTTATAATCCGTCCTGCACTCCTAGTCTATCTACTCTCATCACTCCATACACAAATCTGAAATCACTGCGTTCTTCTCACAAAACTCTTTTGTATATTTCTAAGCCTAACAACAAAGCTGGTGAATCTCTCTTCTCCAATGCTGTTGGAAAAACCTGTAATCTTCTCACCAGTGACCTTTCCTCTCTTCCCTCTCTATCACTCTTCAGAAATAGACTAAAACCCTTCCTTAGAACACACTGGTTGTGCCCCTGTACTAAACCTGACTAGGCTACAATCTATCTAATTGAACTAAACTCTGCCTAGCCCTCACTACTCAGAAATTAGTACATATTTTATCCCTATAAATTCTATTTTCCTCCCAATCTTCACCATGCAGAATCTCCCTTTACATTTCCTACTGAGAAGTATACTTGTTTTTCTTCCTTTTACATTCTGTATATACTTATCCTGCCTCCTCTCTAGACCTTAGTCTTTCTATTTATAAATGACTTATAACTGCATACTGTATAGTAGAAGCATTCTGGCACTACAAGATTTTTTGTTTATCTTCACAGAATAATATGTTTAAATGGCAATATTGTTTTTTCTCTTTATATATAATTAATTCTGCTATTTAGTTATCTTTCCTATTCATTTTTGTGTTTATGTACCTGAAATCTGCTAGTTTTTTATGACATTTTTCATTTAGTCTTATTTTGTATATTGATTACTAAGCTTTTCATTTATCTTTATTGGAGCTTATCTCCTCGGGCCTCTACTGAAAATGGACATGTATGCAGTTAGACTAGCCCGGTCAACAAATGTAAAATAAAAAATAAATAAAATAAAAATAATTATATATCCTCAGCCCTCTTCTTGGATCTTTCCAAGGCATTCGGTATGGTTGATCACCAACTTTTAATCCACACCCTGCAAACATTCTGTCTACATACTAGAGCCCTTCAATGGTTTCAGTCCTACCTGAATGGTCGACAGCAGGCTGTCCTCTGGCAGAATAAACTCTCTAACCTTCTACCTAACACCCTTGGAGTACCACAAGGCTCTATACTAGGGCCCTTGCTGTTCCCCATCTTCATTAACGACCTTTATACTGTCATTCCAAAAGTCAGCTGTATCCAATATGCTGATAATTCTACTTTGATTTGCTCAGCCACATCTCCAGTAGAGTTATGGTCAGCTACCCAGACCACCTTTAATACAATAGAAAACTGGCTTTCTCAACGTCGTCTGATCCTAAATCCCCAAAAAAACTAAAATGCTTTTATTTTCACCAACACGTAGGTCTATTGCTTTCACCTTTACCATAAATTCAAATGATGGCACAATAATCTCCCTTGACTCCTCTACAAAACTATTAGGTGTCATCATAGATAATAATCTAAAATTCGACCTACATGTTAACCAAACTATCAAAACCATCAATAAAAAACTAGGGTCACTTTACAGAATAAAAGCCTTCCTAACCCCTCCAGCTAAAATTGCCATAGCTCGCTCTCACCTTCTTTCAACCTTCTGTATGCATCCCCTCTACTCTCGAATTTAAACAAGACTGTACTTAACAAGCTCTCAATTTGCTACAGCCACATTGCCAGGTTTGCTACTGGGCTGCCATTTAGGACACATCATTGCATCAATCTAAATCATCTTGGGTGGCTTGAACTACCCAGCCTAATCCAGTATAATCAACTGATTATGGCCTATAAAATCCTCTATAATCCGAACAATACTCCTGCACTTAAAAATATTATCACTCCCTATAACAATCCTAGACCACTTCAATCCTCTAACAAACTACTAATTCAGACTAGCAAGACTAATAACACAGCTGGTGACTCTCTCTTTGCAAACTCTGTAAGTAGATCCTGGAACTCTCTTCCAGCTGATATTACCTTACTTTCCACCTTAGGTCAATTTAAAACTAGACTCAAACAATATTTGTCACTTAACTGGCTATGTCACTGTATCAAGCCTGGCTAACCCTCTCTAGAATGTGTAAAAATCTGTTAACCAGTTTACTGTGTAATTTAATTTAATCCTGATTTACACTCAGGATTAACTCTAACCTGTGGAACTTGTTTAACTTGCTGGTTTATGTAATCTCTGTAAATAGTCTGTTTGTATTATGTAATGCTGTATCTGCTTACCCTTGGAGCTTTTCTCCCCGGGCCTCCACTGAAAATGGACATGCATCCAGTCAGACTATCCCAGTCAACAAATGTAAAATAAAAATAAAAATAAAAATGCTGCTAAACGCTAGGAGTCTAAACATGAAACTGCACTCATTGCAAACATTCTTAACCCTAGATAATGCTGACATTTGTGCAGTCACAGAAACCTGGTTCATACCTGCGGAGAGCACCCCAGCCTTACCTGGTTACTCATCCTATCATACATTCAGACCCCAAAATGTGGGCAGCAAAGCCAAAGGAGATGGAGTTTAAAAATATATATTACAAACAAACACACCTCCAGGCTGGTCAAACAGTATGATGCAGTTAACCATTGACAAGACCCCTATTCAAATTATAGATAGCTACAGGCCCCCAGATTTGACTCAAGATGTCCACTCCACCTATCTGGACCTCTTCAAATCTCTCAAGATTCAACCCATTACCCTGATCATGGTTAACTTTAATTACCCAACCATAGATTGGAAAAACTACTCATGCCAGAACACAAATACCCAGAGATTCCTCGATTTTATCAATACAAATGCCTTGGAACAGCTAGTCAATACCCCCACAAGAGGTGATAATATCTTGGAATTGGTATTAAACAACATGAGTAACCACTGCAGCACCCCTACGGTATCATCCTCCCTGGTAAGATCCAACCATAAAGCGGTCAGTTTTGAAGTCACTATCACCTCTGACTCCCCCCTCTAGCTATGGACAAACGAAAAAACTTCTCCAACGCTGATTACAACCTACTGAGGGATGGTATAAACAGCTTCACAGACCCTCCCCCACTGTAGGAACTGGCACCAATGTCCAAATCTACACCGAAGTACTATACAAGCATTTATATAGATGCGTGGAATCAGGAATACCTGACAGGACAAAATAATCCTCCGCAAGGAAGAGTAAACCTGTCTGATGGACATCTGCAATAAATAAACTATATAACAAAAGGAAGAAATTACTGTCCAGGACCAAGAATGAGCAGGTGTCCAATTGGATGAAATATCTCCTTAGCCTCAATAAACAAATAAGAGCACTAGTGAAATCCCCTAAAGCCAACTTCGAGTCCAAATTGGCCACATCTACTAGAGACAATCATACAACCTTCTTCACATATGACCGCAATCTGAAAGGAAGCATACAGATCTGTTCAGAACTGGTGGTCGAGGACACCACATGCACAAATGCTGTAGATGTAGCCAATCTGTTAGTTGACAGATTCATAGGTTCATAGATTAGTACTAAGCTAACTGCCCTTGCAAGCCATTTTAAGCCTAGCTAATTGTCCCTTGTGAGACCATTAGGCCACCCTCCCACCATTCAGTGAAAATGTCTCCCCTCTGTCCCCCCATTAGTAAATCATAACATCCCCAGTACCTGCCCCCACACCCCTAATCTCTAGGGAAAAGGTAATCACTGCCTTCTCAAATGCAAAAAAATACAGCCGCCATGGAACACGATAACATCCCAGGCTGCATCCTACATGCACTCAGGCATGAACTTACAGCACGATTCGGCAACCAGTTCAACCAAAGCCTGAGTACTGGCTTTGTCCCAGCCGAGTGGAGAACAGCCACTGTCATCTCTTTACAGAAAGGTGGAGCATCCACCGATCCAGGAATTTATAGACCCATCGGCCTAAATAGCCTGATCTGCAAGGCCATGGAATGGATTATCATGGACCTCATTAACGGGGACACTGGCAATCTCCAAACACTTGACCCCATACAGTTTCATTTTGTCAAGGGGAGGTCATGTCTGTTAAATGTGGTTGACTTCTTTGAGACAGTCACCAAAACCACGGATGAGGGGAAGACGGAGCACACCACCTACCTTGACCTGGCCAACGCCTTCAGCACTATTCCCCACTCGGGCATAATAGAGAAACTCTCTCAACTATCAATCCATATATTGCCAGATGGATAGGGTAGCAAACTGGCTCGTTGATAGAACCCACCTAATAAAAATAGGGGAAGCCACCTCAAGCAGTAGACCCATAACAAATGGCATACCCCAGGGATTGGTCTTGGGGCCTCTGTTATTCGGGATATACTTCTCTGAGGTGCAGGCCAAAACCAGAGGACTATGGCAGACCAAGTTTGCAGCTGGCTGCAAGCTTGGCGCAGTCATCAATTCCCCATGTGATATGCATGTCCTCCAGGAGGGTCTCACCCAAACAAATGACTGGTGCCAGAAACATGGCCTCAAGCTGAATGCCAAAAAAATGCATAACCATCCCCTTTGGGAAGAGTGACATCCCCACATATTATCACATTACTAACAATGTCCTAAGTACACAATCAGTAGTGAGGGATTTGGGCACCCAGGTTGATAGCAACCTGACTTTTGACTACCATGTTACTTTCTTTGTATGGAAAGCTTTCTACATGGCCCACCTCATAAGTAAGGGTATATTATCATATTATTCAGGGACAAAGAGGTCATAACATCCCTGTATTCTTCCCTTATAAGGCCAATTATTGAGTACAATGCTCATTGTGGCATGTAACTCGCAAAGCACATGCAGCAGCTGGACAGACCACAGAGGTTCCTCACCTGGAGAATCCAGGACCTCAAACACCTACCCTACACAGATAGGCTAAATATCCGGTCCCTCTATTCAGTTTCATACAGACTCCTCAGGGGTGACCACTGTCTGGCATATAAAGCAATCTCAGACCCCACCTTGATGGGACTGCTGCATATCCTCAAGTCAAGCTCCACTCGAGCAACCTGTATGAGCAATCTCAACCTGGTCTGTGACATCAATATGATTTGTTGGAGGGACAGATTTGTGTCCCAGTGACTCCCCCATCTGTGGAATAGACTCCCTCTCCACATCACCCAGAGTACCTCATTATCCCTTTTTAAGCACAACCTGAATAACTGGATGGGAAAGAGAAAATACACCCCTGGGATTCCACCTGTGTTCCTGCTGGATAGGGGCTCTGGGTGCTGACTTGTCTAAACATGGACTAAACTCTTGGCTAGGCTTATAAGGTCTCAGGGCCAATAGCCTAGTAACCTCCTATGATCCTAATGACCTATGAAATGGTGGTGAAACACTCCCTGTCAAGTGGGCCACTATCACCATGCCATCACAGACAATCTCTAATTACATTTGGGATGGTAGGGAAACACCCACTGTCAGGCCGGCCACCATCACCATGCCATCATAGGCAATCCCTAATGACCCTTGGGAGTGGAGAATCACCCACTCTCAGGCTTGCCACCATTGCAGTACCATCACAGGCAATCCCTAATGACCTTTGGGATGGTGGTGAAACTCCTCCTGTTAGGCCAGCCACCATCATCATGCCATCGTAGGCAATCCATAGAAGAAGGATGGATGGTGGAACAGTTCAGCCTACATTAACAAAATATTTTACAGCGGGCATGTGTAGCTATAACATCAATGGTGTATATATATATATATATATATTCAGTCAGTCTCCATACCAGCATATAGTGTGTGACCCCCTTACACTATTATGTGTTACATCCTTCTGTAATCTGTAAACAACTGGGGCAGAGCTCTATTGCATATCTTCCTATGACCCCAGTAAATGAACTGGTTGTCCTATAACTCACTAGGAGCTGAAAAAAAGATAAGGAAAGACATCCATGACTCATATGTCTTGCATATGTCTGAAAACATTCCTAAATAATCTCTAGTAACCACATCAGTCCTACCTATTACAAAACACTGGTGTATTCTGTCACTCGTCTGGTCAGGATAAAACAGACAAACAGATGTGGAGTTGATTCAAGCAGCTTTATTACACACAAACACACCAGGATGGAAGTTTATCAACTTAAACAAACTACTAAACAGGCTGACTGCTGCACTCATACATGTTCACACTCTTGTTGTTTAATCAAAATGGCACTACTGCCTGCACGTGCTCTGTATTTATATGCACGTGCCCACTGACTGTAAAGCTTCTTAAAGACACAACACTCACTCTGATCTACATCCTCCTTTTTAATTTCTCCAAATCTTTTGGGTTTCTAATACCATGACGGGAATGCACTCCATTCCTAAGTCAAAGTACAATTAAAGTTCATGAAATTATTATTTCACTCTTTGATGTCAGCCAAAAGTGCTCTTCACAGTACCCGCAGCATGCCCAGTAATGACTCCTTCTGCAATTGGTATGGAGTTACATGTATTGTTAACTTGTCTAAATATGATTGTAGACTCTTATTTATAAGACCCATTGCTCCTACTAATATTTGCACTATCTTTATTTATTTTATTTTTATTTTACATTTGTTAACCGGGCTAGTCCAACTGGATACAAGTCCATTTTCAGTGGAGGCCCGAGGAGAAAAGCTCCACTATCTACATACATGATAAAAAAAAACTTTAAATACAAAATATATGTTGGTTTTAAGTTAAAAAAGTCGAAATACATAACAAAGTAAAAGACCGTAATAATGATTGAAAGAACTTACAAAAAAAGGGGGATAGAGAGACAAGGAAGTGGTTAAAGTACAGATATGTGAGAGAAAGGGAGAGAAGAATTAAATTTCCAAAGCAGTTGTCAGGAGTGTAATGAGAGAAGTACAGATATTTATTTAAGGTAGTCCTATAATGGGTTAAAAGGGGAAAAAGTAATTAAGTGAAGAATTAGATAAGGGAGTAAGTGTAATGGATATGGGAGACGGATAGGAAGTCAAATAGGAGGTAGTTTAACTGGGAGTGATGCAAGAGCAAAGCCAGTGGTTAGAAAGGAAGAGTTTCAGTTTGGTCTTAAATTGTGTAGTGGAAGTCTGATCTGTAAGGTCTGTAGGAAGTTGGTTCCAGATTTTACCAACTGAGTTGGAAAAAATAGAATCTCCTGCTGTATTCTTTGATAGAGATGTTTTAATCATAATTTTATTGGAAGAGCGTAGGGCTTTTAAGTTGTTGTATGGTTTTCTAAGGGTGGAGAGCATGGGTATGTTTTCAGGGTAGTAAAGGGCTTTGTGGGCAATTGTAAGCTGATAGTACTGAATTAGGTGGGGTAATTCCAGCCATCCTAGGTTGGAGAGGTTCCGACAGTGATGTGTTTTATATGGAGAAGCAGTGGCAAATCTAGCAATGTTGTTGTAGGTTGTTGTGAGCTTATTAATGTTATGCTTAGATAGATTAGTATAAATAGGGGAAGCATACAGTAAGGTGGAGATAAGATGTGTTCTTGCTATGGTAGATCTAGCTTCAGTGGTTAGGAAAGATCTGATTCTATAGAGTGAGCCTAGCTTTCTATTAGTTGCTTTAATGCTGGAGTTGATGTGAAAATCAAATTTTAGTAGGTTGTCAATGGTAACACCCAATAGTTTGGTTGTTTGGTCAGGTGATATAAGGGTGCCATTGTTAGATGTAATTGTGAGATTAATAGAGGGAGACAGGTGTGTAGGTAAGAAAAGAAGAAGTTTAGTTTTCTTGGGGTTTAAGGGAAGACAGTGATTAGAGAACCATTGTTCAATAGTAGTAAATGTCTTTTGGGTAAGGTAATGAAGGTCGGCTTGGTTTGTGGCAGAGCAAATGATGGTGGTGTCGTCAGCATACTGAATGCAAGTAGTTAAGGGCGTGGCAAGATGCAAATCATTGATAAAGACTGAAAATAAAAGAGGACCTAGGATGGAGCCTTGAGGGACCCCTAAAGTGGTGGGGAGGAGTTCAGAGAGATTGTTGTTCCATAGAACAGCTTGTCTCCTGTTTTGAAGATAGAAAGTGAACCAAGTAAGGGCAGGTTTATCAAGAGAAAGCAATTTTAATCGATGTAGAAGGAGTTGGTGATTCACCATATCAAAGGCTTTAGACAGGTCTACAAAGAATGCTGACGATAGAAGATTGTTATTACGGTTGTTATTAATGGAGTCAGTAAATGACAATAAGGCTGTAGTGGTACTATGGTAAGGACGAAGCCGTGTTGACAGTTAGCTAGGAGATTGTTAGAAAGGAGGTGATTTAGTAACTGTTTATGGATGCATTTCTCCATTATTTTGCAATTGGAGATAGCAGTGCTATAGGGGTAGTTAGAGTATTCAAATGAATCGCCACCTTTGAAGAGGGATGATGTGTGAGATTTTCCAGAGGGAAGGTATGGTACTTTCCGTTATGGTTCTATTTATTAGTATAGAGATTGGGTAGGCAATTGCTTTGGCACCTAGCTGGAGATATTCAGCTGGGAGATTGTCAGCTGAGGGGTGGAAGCTTTAAGCTTAAAGTAAATTTAGAATATAGGAGGTAGGTATGGGTTTTAGCTGCATAAGTGGAGGGTGATGTTTGGGCTACCTAATAAAGAGGTTGGGGTTTGTTGGTTGGCTAGGTTAAGTATAGTAGATGTAAAGAAGTTATTAAAAGCATTAGCTGTTTGTAAGGGAGAGTCAGGGCAGGAACCAATAGGATTGGGAGTTTCAGTTTTTCCAGGGGAACGAAGAGTGTTAATAGATCTCCAAAATTTGTGGGGATTTTGGTGGGAGGATTGCTGTAGGTGGGTGTAATAGTTCTTTTTGTCTTTTATGATAGCTAGTTTTGTCATGTTTCTTTTTTGTTTGTAGTTAAGGTGATCAATGGGGTCTTTGGAGATTCTCCACTGAGACCAGGCTTTATTCCTATTCAGGATGAGCTGTTTTGTATAGGTTGTAAGCCAACGAGCAGTATTATATTTCATGCGAATAGAACGGATGGGAGCATGTTCATCTAATATAGTAAGAAAGGTTTTATTAAAGTGGTTAACAGCATCGTCAATTGGGAGATTTTTTAGAGGGGACCAGTTAACCAGGCTAAGGTCATTTTGAAACAGCTGAGGGTCAAAGTGTTTTTTTGCTACGAGATAAACGAATTAGGGGTGGTGATTTGAGGTGAGTTTTATGCCTTATGATGTATGTGAGAGAGTGGTCGCTTAGGTCATCTGGTAGGGTACCTGTTGAATACTTTTGATGGGGACTGTTTATCAGGATCCAGTCAAGTATGGAATCTTTGTTATTGCTCTTGTTTGTTCTGGTTGTGGAGTTAATGGTTTGTTGGAATCCATGCAGGTTGATAAGGGTGGATGGATTTGTTAGGTTACAAGCATTCCAGTCAATATTGAAGTCTCCTAGCAGTATGGTTTCTTGTGGAAGATTAGTAGAAAACCAGTTAAGCAGGTTTTCTAATATGGGGGGGTTGTTGCCAGGGGGAAGATAGGTGCAGATAATATTAATGTTTTTTTGTGGGTTAATGGAGAGTTTAGAAATAATAAGTTCAGTGTTAGTGTCATATGGAGGGGTGTGGGCTGATTTGTTTACATCCAGTCCAGATTTGAAGAGAATGGCTACACCACCACCTTTTTTATTAAGACGGTCATGTCTAAGGATGTTGTAGCCAGGGGGGATAATTTCAATGTCTTTTATTGAAGGTTTGAGCCATGTTTCGGTAAGACAGAGAATATCAAATTGTTGGACATCAAGTAGGGCGTGAAGAGCTGGAAGTTTATTGCAAATGCTATGGATGTTAAGATGAGCTATTGTAAGAGATTTAGGAGGTTTAGAATCTGGTGTAGGAGTAGTTTTAATTTTAGGGACTGTTGTTGGGGTTTTTGGGCCTGGGTTGGGGTGGATGTCCCCATCAAGTAAATGGAAGCAATGGATGAGGTGAGTTAGTTGTGAAGGCTTAAAGAGGTGCAAGTATTTTGTGTGTCTAAGAATAAGGGATTTGATATGTGAGAGACGATGATATTTTGAGTCAAGATATGTGTTGTAATATGTTAGACTAAGATGTGTTGTGAGTTTAGATGGGGGGATAGTTAGTGTGTTCTTGTGTGGAATATCAATATTAGAATGAAATGGTTGTTCATACCAGGTTATAAGGTAGGTGGAAGAAAGAAAAGTTAGAAGAGTTAGAAGTAGTAGAGGAAGGTGAGTAGAGTACATGTTAAGAATGCAAATTGACAATGTTAGATAGGGAAGTTAACAATTAGAGGGGGTGTGAGTGTGAGGGGAGGGAAGTATTTTCTGATAGGTTTCAGAATGTTGTGGGTGTGGTTATGTGGGAATAAATGTAGAGGTGCTAGGGGCGGGATTTGGGGGCAGGAGGGAGGCGGAGTGAGCCCGAGGTTAACGGAGCGGGAAGACACAGGAGAGTGGAGATCAGCAGGAAACAATCAGAGAAAGGGAAGGACAAACAGGTAAGTCAGTAGTATAATGTAGGAAAGGTACCTACTAGTAGGTAAGATAGGTAAGGTAGATAAAGATAGAAGTGAAGTGGAGGTAATAAACTGTGGAGGGGGGAATATGCAGGCTGTTGGAAGTGCAGGAGGGGTGCTCAACCCGAGATATACAACTATAGTAAGACTGGTCAAGCAAGGAATTGTAACATACTTAAAATCACAAAGTGAGTCGTTGCCACAAATTGCAAATCCTGATATGTGTGTCTCTCTGTATGCAGGACACTGTAGTCACTGGGTGTGGAGATTTCAGTGATCAATGCTACTTTTCTCTTCTTTCCTTGAACCACTGTATCCAGTTTTCTAGCATCTGTCTTTTGAACTGTTGGTAATGGATGATCCCATGTGATGTAAACTTCATAATTTTCTATGATGCTTTATGGCTCACGTTTCCAGTGTTTTTCAATCACTTCAATACCATAATGTTTTCACAATCCCCAGTGCAACAGTCTTGCCAAATTATTATGTCTTTCAGTATACAGTCCTTCTACCATTAGTATGCCACAACTAGCAACGAGGTGTGTGACAGTTTCCAATTCAGTTTACAAAACCTACATTTGTCTGTTTTTCCCACATGTTCAATGGACTTTGTAAACCAGCATGTACATAGCCCACTATCTTGGGTTGATAATATTAACCTTTCTTTTGGTTTGAATTCACCTCTCCTTAACCATTCCTGCATTCATTCCTGATCAACATGAGGTTCTTCCAGAAGTTTCCTAGACTTGTATCTATATTTATGCTTTTTCTACGTTTCTTGCCTTTTCATCTGATCCTTCACCTTATATTCTTTCTTTTGCTTTTTGGCACATTCAGTTGCTGCTTGATTTTTATCAACTTCTGGTTTGATTTCCATTCCTGCTTGACGCCGATATGCTTCTGCTAGATTAAGCAGAGAAATCATCTTAGATTTATTCTCCTCATGTTTCAAAATGTTCACTACGTTTAGGTCTTGTGAGGTCAGCAGATGTGTGCGGAGTCCCACGACTGGAGATTTATACAAGTAATGAATTTCAAGGAAGCCCATCCCTCCTTTGGAATGAGGACTATATAATCCTGGTATGCACTGATTTTTATAGATCATTTGGTGAGCATGAAGCATCCTACTTGTTTTAATATCTAATCTATACAACACTTGTTGGGGCCAATCAGTCATTCCAAAACTCTAAGTTATGGCAGGAAGAGCAAATTGGTTTATAGCCTGAATTTTGTTCCTAGATGTCAACGCTGTTTTCAGGATTAATTTATGTCTTCTAAAGTATTCCTTACTAAGTTTTATTGACATTTGTTCATGTTTTATTGTTGATCCTTCATCAATTCCCAAATATTTATATGCTCCCTCTTGCTCAAGTTCTTTTATATCACATTCGTGTCCCAAACATGTTTTCCCTGGTGCTGCAATTTTCCTGCTTTAAAGGTTGCTTTTGCACATTTATCAAGACCAAATGACATTCCAATATCATCTGAAAAAGTTTTGACAACCCGCAGCTGTGCTTTCAGTTCCTCATCTGATGAGCTATACAGTTTTAAATTAAATCATCAACAAAGAGAAGATGAGAAGTCTTTAGACTTTATTGTTTTCTAGGAGCCAAATTATAGCCATGGCCTAAGCTGTTAAGTAGACGACTTAGTGCATTAAGGGAAAGGCAGAATAGCAACGGTGACAGAGAGTAACCCTGGAATATCCCCCTTTGAATTTTTATCCCTGGGATAATAATTTGTCCTTTATCATGGCTTAATTTTAAAGTAGCCTGCAACTGTTTCATGGTCACTGTAATGTAGTCGATCAGTGTATGGTGTATCTTATACATTTTTAAGCACTCTTTTATCCATGAATGTGGGATACTATCAAATGCTTTTTTTGTAATCAATCCATACCATACTTACTGTAGATTCTTCCCTTTTTTTACAGTTCTCCACTATGACTTTATTGAACAACAAATGAACCTTTGTTCCATATCACTTTCTTTTATTGCCCTTTTGTTCTACTGCCATAATTGAGTTTTGTCTAAATGACTGTAAACTCTGTCAGCATCAATTCCCATGTATATTTTATACATCGTCGGAAGGCAAGTTATTGGTCTATAATTTTTGGTGTAGCTTGCAGGTTCACTGTTAAGTAGGAGCATTGTTTTACCTGTTGTTAGCCAGGTTGGTGTTTGTTCAGGGTGCACATACAGATACTTCTTACTCATGGCTAAATGTTTGTGCAATGATGTTAGCACTTTTTTTCCAGTTAGAGTCTTTTCTTAACTTTGTTTCAATCTCTCTGGCTGTTACTTCATCCAGTTTCATATTCTGTACCTTTTAACTTCTTATTCATTCTTTTACTTCTTTTATCTATTTAGCATCTTTGTTATGGTCTTCACAGATACTTCTCCAAAATGCACCTATTTCTTCTTTTTTTGGCAATCTTTCAATTCCTTTTACCTTGTTTCCCAATTCTCTATAAAACTTTTTGGGTCATCAATACATTGCTTATATTGTACTTTTCTTTTATATTTATCTGTGTATCCTCTAAGTTTTTCCACCTGTGCTGAGACATTTGTGATACTACATGATAGATCCTGGTCTGTTCTAATACTGCATTGCTTTTATCACATCTATCTTTCTTAGTATTTTTGTTGATCTGTTTCCTCTTCTATATTCTTCTAACAATGATACTTCTTGTCTTAGTTGCTCTATAGTTTTCTCTATTCGATACTTCCATGATGGTATTCGATTTCTCCCCTTCCTTTCCCTCGCTATCCTGTGTTCTTTGGTAGAACTTTATCAGTTATTAATTTAGCTGCTCAGTAATACATCCTGATTACTTCTATTATATCGCATGGTCTCTCTATGGACATTCCTAATTACTGTGTTCAGTTGTTTTATCAGACTTCTGACTTTTGGAGTTTTATTGACCCTCTGCAGTCTATTTCTTTCATTGATCTTAATATATCTATCAATGTCTACAAAATCAAGCAACTCTTCTCTTAGCTTGTTTTCTTCCAAACTGAAAGTGCATCCCTTGTTTTCCGTTTCCTGCGGGCATTCTATAGAAAGTTCTATAACATCTTGCTGTGGTACATTCTCTTCAACTTCATCCTGTGTCATCTGTTGCTCTGTCATGTGGGAGCTCACTGGCCTATCACTGCTCAACATTGACTGCATTAGAGTTTCCACAGTTTCCTGTTCCTTCCCTTGCTGTCCAGCTTCAAGTGAACTTTTATATTGGTTTCCTGTGGAAAGCTCCAAAATATCTTGATATGGAACCTGATCAATTGCTTCCTTTTCATCTGGTTCCCCCTAAATTTGGATATCCATTGCTCTGTCCTGTTGTGGTGCTTTCTGCATTAGAATTTCTACACTGAATCCTTCACTTTGCAGGTTCTCCATAACCTCAATTTCGATTTTTTTAACTTCTCCATTACTGATCTCCTTTTATACTTTTCCTCTTAGTCTTCTTATTTTTTGTATTGTAAAGTTTTCATGTCTGGATTCCTTTGCCTGTATTTCTCTTCAAATACCTTTGGTGCTGCTCTTTTTGTATTGGTTAGTTTTGGTTTCTCTTTTGCATAATTATTACACCATATTAAATCGCTTTTTTTCCCATGTCCATATTTCTTCTTCACATGTCTCCTGATCTTCCTGTTTCTCCCTACTTTGGGGACTCACTCAATCCTGCTGTGATGTAACCTATATTAGACATTCTACATTAAATCCTTCACTTTGCAGATATTCCACAAGTTCAACTTCTATTTCTTTTACTTCTACTTTATTAATCTTCTTTTCTACATTCCCTCTTTGTGATATTATTTTTTATTGTGAAATTTTCCATGTCTGGATAACTTTGCCTGTATTTCTCTTCGAATACCTTTGAGGCTGCCTTCTTTATATTAATTAATTTTGCTTCCTGCTTTGCATAAATATTGCACCATATCAAATCTCTCTTTCTTTCTCATGTCCATATTTCTTTTTTATACTTTTCAAAAATATCTAGGTTTTGTTGTTTATATTTTTGCACTTCATCAGATGCTTCTCTTTCCAAACAGATCAAAGTTTCTTGATCTATATACTATTTTTCAAAAATCTGTTGTATTAATGCTTGAAAATTGTCATTTGAAGCTTCTGATAGCTTTTCCTGTGGAAGTGTTTTTCTTTCCTCTAATTTATCTCTTAATCTTTTTGTATATCCTCTGTTTGGAAATTCTGATCTTTTTGCATAATAGTGACAATACATCATTTCTTTCTTATCCTCAGTAGTCCACTCTTTGACTTTATGGTTCTTCTTTGGCCTACTAGTTTTGTGATTTCTGTGGACTGCTACATTCTTCTACAAGGGAGGGGGCATCCTCCCCTGGGCCTGGCGCATCGTAGGAATGCTTCCATAGTTTGAGGATTATACACTGTCATTTATTTCCAGTCCTGGCATCAGTGCACCTCCCAGGATTGGGCACTTTGTTATCCTGTGTCTTGTGTATCCAGCTATCTCTTTCTTTAACTTACTTCTGTCCATGCTGTATCCTATATAAATACAGTCTATATATATATATCAGTGTTGTCTTGGTGAGATTTTGTGAAAAACAGGGTCCACCTTGTGAAGGTACTCACCAAGACTTGAGAATGAATTCAGTTTCAGCACTACTACTCTCTTTTGCTTGCTGACTTTTCATCTCTCCATTAGGGCCCCTTCATCTCTCCATTAGGGCCCCTTCATCTCTCCATTAGGGCCCCTTCATCTCTCCATTAGGGCCCCTTCATCTCTCCATTCAGATCTCATTACTGTGCCCCAGTAAATAAACTGGCTGTTCTATAACTCACTAGGACGTCCATGACTCATATGTCTTGCATATGTCTGAAAACATTCCTAAATAATCACTAGTAACCACCTGTCAGTCCTACCTACTATAAAACACTGGTGTATTCTGTCACTTGTCTGGTCAGGATAAAACAGACAAACAGGCATGGAGTTGATTCAAGCAGCTTTATTACATACAAACACATCAGGATGGAGGTTTAGCAATTTAAACAAACTAATAAACAGACTGACTACTGCACTCATACATGTTAACACTCTTGTTGTTTAATTAAAATGGCACTGCTGCCTGCATGTGCTCTGTATTTATATGCACGTGCCCACTGACTGTAAAGCTTCTGAAAGACACAATACACACTCTGCTCTACATCCTCCTTCTTTGAGATTTTGGTCAGGCACAGTATTTTGACAATAAAATTTGACATGCAATTATATAGAACTAATTACAGATAAAACAATCATGTCCAAGTTGCTGTGTAGTTTGTACTAGGTCTGGAAATATGACATGGTCATGTGACATAGAAATTAGAGCTTAGTTTAGTAACACGGACAGTCATTGGTGAATGTTCAGCTTCTGGAATATCAAGGACAACATCTAGGACAAGAACTAATACTGAGACATGTCCTTCAACAGGAACATCACCTAAACTGGTCTGAGATCTAGAGTCTGTATCACAGGTATGATGCTGTCATATCGATTCGGACACGGGAAGAAGATGCCTTTGATTCCTTCTGTATTCTATACCCTCAGATTATATCATGTAGGATCCTGGCTCGGCACATACACATTTCACTTGACCAATTCGATCAAAACCTTTCACAGTTTGCATTTTCACACTCTCTCCTTTCAGTGGATGAACAAATCTGCTCATTTATTATAGTAGAACTTCTGGGATGAACGCTTTTTAAAAAGTTTGGCCTTTATTGCTCTGGTGTTTTTCACATTGGGCACCAACAAACTTTTCTGATATGCAAGGTGGTTCTAGTTTGCCTAGATAGAATTCTTTGAGCAGGTGAGCCAAGTAAACTGTCTCGGGTATATTTTTGAGATTATGTAAATTCAAGAAAATATCAGTATTGTCATGCTTTTCTCTCTCTAATAATAGCTTTGCTCTTTGTAACGCACGTTCAGCTAAAGCGTTTGACTTTAGATACTCTGTACTACTGGTAACATGGATAAAGTCCAACTCTTCTGCAAATTTCTGAAATACCTGACTGTAAACTGGGCACCATTGTCAGAAATAACTTTGTGTGGACTGCCATAGACTGAGAAAAAGACATTTCAACTTAGTAATGCCAGTAAAGTCTACTAACACTAAGTAATGCTGACCATTCCACTCGAATATGTCTGTGGCTACTGTTGACCAAGGTAGTTCAGGAATCTGGTTTAAGTGAAGTGGTTATTTATGCAAGGGCAGTTTAGTACTATTGCATACTGAACAAGATGAAAGTACTTTCTCAATATCTTTTGACATAGAAGGCCAAAATACTAGTCGTCTCACTCTTCTTTTGGTAGTGCCGGTGCCTGGGTGGCCATGATGTAAAATCTGATATATTCATGTTGTAAGGAAGTAGGAACAATGACTTTAGGACTTTTGAAAATGATACTTTTTTCCATTAATATCTCATCTCTGTAAGGAAAATAAGGTCGCACTTCTGGCAGTAAATAAGATTGCTTTGACAACCATCTAAAACTGATGAAGTGGTTGAGCTTTTGCAAAATTGGATCAAACGCTGTGTGATCTGTCAGCTCATCAAGTCTTGTGGTAGAAAAACTACACACTTCCATGACATCGAAGTCAATAGTTTCCTCATCAAGTTGTTCTGTGGTATTTTTGGGTGATCTGGATAAGGTATCAGCCAGATAAAGAAGTATGCCTTTTGTATGGACCATTTTGAAACTGTACTTTTGTTATCTGAGCATCATTCACTGTGGTCTTGTTGGAGCTGTGTGCATAGGCTTTTTTAAAGTAGTAACTAGAGGTTTGTGATCAGTCTCAGTCTGGATAGAGTGGCCATAAATATAAACATGGAACTTCGAACATGCAAACACAATTGCCAAGAGTTCCTTCTCAATTTGAGCATACTGCATCTTAGCTTGGGTAAGAGTTCTCAGTGCATAGGCTACTGGTCTACCCTCTTGAAGAATAACTGCACCTACACCGAACTTTGAAGCATCACAGGAAAGAGTTACTGGTTTGTGGACATCATAGCACCTTAACATTGGTGGACTGGCAATTTTCTGTTTCAGGTCATCAAATGCTCTTTGGTATTTTTCCAACCAGGACCAGGCAACATTTTTTGCATGTCAGCTCTCTTAAGGGTGCTGATAGTTCACTGAAGTCTGGGATACATTTGCCCAAATAATTAACCACACCAGGAAAACATTGTAAGGCTTGGACATTGTCTGGAGCTGGCATCTCAGGAATGGCTATTTGTTTGGCAGGATCTAGTTGTAAGCTTGAACTGGTAAATAAGTGACCAACATAAGTAACTTCTCTCAACCTGAATTTACACTTTTGAGGAGTGAGCTTAAGATTCACTTCACATGCTGTTTCCAGAACTATGTTGAGGTTTCTGTCATCTCTTCCTCACCATTGGCTCCTACTAGTATATCATCTACTATTATAGCACAAGGAAAACCAGAAAAAAATTGCTCCATTGTACACTAAAAGACTTCACTGGCAGAATTTATTCCAAAAGACATTCTGAGAAATCTGTATCTACCAAATTGTGTACTGAATGTAGTCAGTAGTGAAGATTTGAGATCAAGCATTATTTGCCAAAATGAACTTTTTGCATCTAAAACAGAAACAACAGTGGCATTTGGCATGAGGATACCAACTTCCTCAACTGTACACATAGGATGGTGAGGTTGTTTTAATGCGTTGTTCAAGTCTCTTGGATCAATACATATTCTGATATTATGTGAGCTTTTCTTGTGAGCAACCCCTATGGAAGATACCCAATATGCTGGTGCTGTTACTGAACAAATCACTCCTAAATGTACCATTTTGTCTAAATGAGCTTTGACTCTGTCCTGCATGGCTATCAGAATGTTTCTAGCTGGTCTGACCACTGGACTGACCTCTGGGTCTAGCTTCATGAAGTACACAACTGGGAGTTTGTCTAGTTTGTCTTTGAAAATATCAGCATACTTAGAGAAAATAGCATTGGTGAAACTCGAACTGGGACATGTGCTTACATGATGGACTTCTTTGGTAAAAAAAACATTCTCATTTTCAAACTGTCTTGAAGACCTAATGATGACTATACTGTTCTTTTGACTACATAGGTTCATAGGTTCATACTAGGCTATCTGCCCTAGGGCATTTATAAGCCTAGCCAGAGTGTGTTTGGCTTTCGCCACCCATTTTAAATTAATTTTGTTATGCTCTTTTTCAAGGTTAGTATACTGTGCCTCTGTCTAACAGTGACACAGAAGTGATACCCGGGGTAAACCTATGATCCCCCATCTACTCATCAAGATTCCTCTTGAAGAGAGTCAGTGAGGGACTCTGCCTAACCTGGACTGGGATTTTATTCCAGAGTGAAGGGAGCCTCTGGGTTATGAATCTGTCCCTCCAGCATGTCCTATTTATTTCAGTGCTGAGGTTCAAGTCTCGGCGTGGCTCGATGGGATTTGGATTTTCTGAGGTGCAACATGTCCATTAATTCCGAGTTGGACATGGCTTTATACGTCAGGCACAGATTGCCTCAGAGCAGGTGGTATGCCACTGAGTAGAGCTGGAATTTCTTTAACCGGGCAGCATATGGCATCTGTTTGAGCCCTTTGATCCTCTTGGTGAGGTACTTTTGGGGTCTTTCCGGTTGCTGCAGGTGTCTGGTAGGTACATCCCAAAGGGCATTGTACTCAATTATGGGCCTGATGAGGGATGAGTAAAGAGGCACGATGACCTCCTGATCTAGATGTGAATCCCTTCATGATTAAGTGGGCTATATAAAATGCTGTTTCTAAAACTATGTTGAGGTTTCTGTCATCTCTTCCTCACCATTGGCTCCTACTAGGTCCCTATATCATCTACTATTATAGCACAAGGAAAACCAGAAAAATTGCTCCATTGTACACTAAAAGACTTCACTGGCAGAATTTATTCCAAAAGACATGGCTCTGGGAAATCTGTATCTATGAGGCCAAATTGTGTACTGAATGTAGTTAGTAGTGAAGATTTGAGATCAAGCATTATTTGCCAAAATGAACTTCCGTGTTGCCTCTAAAACAGAAACAACAGTGGCATTTGGCATGAGGATACCAACTTCCTCAACTGTACACATAGGATGGTGAGGTTGTTTTAATGCTTTGTTCAAGTCTCTTGGATCAATAAGTATTCTGATATTATGTGTGCTTTTCTTGTGAGCAACCCCTATGGAAGATACCCACTCTGCTGGTGCTGTTACTGAACAAATCACTCCTAAATGTACCATTTTGTCTAAATGAGCTTTGACTCTGTCCTGCATGGCTATCAGAACGTTTCTAGCTGGTCTGACCACTGGACTTACCTCTGGGTCTAGCTTCATGAAGTACACAACTGGGAGTTTGTCTAGTTTGTCTTTGAAAATATCAGCATACTTAGAGAAAATAGCATTGGTGAAACTCGAACTGGGACATGTGCTTACATGATGGACTTCTTTGGTAAAAAAACATTCTCATTTTCAAACTGTCTTGAAGACCTAATGATGACTATACTGGTCTTTTAACTACATAAACTGCAAGTTATAGCTGTTCCCAGCAGAGTAACATGAAAGCACTACTGAGCCCTTGGTTTGAATCTCTTCACCTCCATAAGCAACAAGCTTTGCACACTTTGCCAAATTAAGTCATTCTCCAGCTCTTACTCTAGCAAATGTTTCTGCTGACATTATATTGCACTTTGAACCAGTATCTACTTTGAGTTCTGTAGGTTTCCCATTAATTAGGACAGTACAAAACATTTTGTTTTTCACCAACAAATCTACTGCATTGACCTCTTCATCAAGCACTGATACACCATCTACATAAAAAGTAGGGCTGCAGCTTTCTACGTGATTGACTTGCTTCTTTGAATGACTTTTCTTAATAAAAGAGTTAGGCTTGCTTGATTTACAAAGCTTTTGAAAGTGGTTCCATTTCATACACTTGTGGCATTGTTGACCAAAAGCTAAGCACTTTTCTGTTTTAAGTTCATGATTTGTACCATAATTAGGACAGTTAACTAGGAGGTTTGCCTTCATACCTCTCAACTGTCCAGATTTTTGCTCATATTTTTGGTCTGTTCCTCATAAAACGTATGGTTTTCTGGCAAATCACTGGGGTGATCTGAGGAATGAAGTCACTAAATAATGACAAATCCTTTAGAAAATGTATGTTAAAAAAACCCTGTTCCTCTAGCAACTTTCTAAATTTATAAGAGCAATATTTAAACTATGTCTCTATTTTTGGGCCATTGTCACCCCATTATTTCAGGCTTTGTCCAGGTTTCTTGCACTAAGAGGTTGAGAGGTGTTTGCCTTGTGTTTGTTGAGTCACCCCTGTGCTGCACTGAGCATGTCTGTTTTACTGAGCTTGCCTTAGAACTTGTAGGAAAGGTATGGGGTTTCCCAGGGACTATCACAGAGCTTGCAATAGCTTACATGTGCTTGGGCCTGTTTCTCTTAGCCACGTGCTACATACTGTCGATATTTGCACTAGAAGGTGTTAAAAGCATGCTCTTATGACTTGCAAGCATATTGCTGTGCTTTCTGTGAACTCATGTATTTGACAAATCTCTATGGCTTTGCTCAACATTCAGTCACTGTCTCTAAGTAAAATCTTTCTCACTGCATCATTATTAGCACCACACATAAGCCTGTCCTTTATCATCTCATCTTTCAAATCACCAAATCTGCACATTTTAGCTTTGTTTCTCAAGTCAGTAATATCGGCTGTGAAAATTTCCCCTGACTTTTAATCTATTCTATAAAACTGCCTTTCTAATGTAACATTCATTTGGGCATTACACATTTCTCTAAATTTATGTTTTAAGCACTCAGGTTCCTCCCTTGATTCAGCTTGTGCCACAATATGATGATTTTCCCCTTTTACATATACTGTGGGTGCATAGACAAATGAATGCTCTCTTTCAATGACTTCTGACCCAGCTATATTAAGTAGAATAAATGCCGTCATATGTACATCATTGTCAGAAAATGCAGCTTGTATGAAAATATCATATTCCTGCTTAAACACTCTCCAATTTTCTGCAATATTATTATCAAACACAAATGGATTTGATCTGCAAAATACCTCTGCCATGTCAAAAAACAGTATTAGTGACCCTTGTAATTATGTATGAACATACACATATTCCAGAAACTTGTACGTACGCTCAACTGCAAAATAAACTCTTCGAAATAAGTGTACTTTGTGAAATAACTCTCTGTCGCAGAAGAAACTTTTCAGAATGACTGTACTTTATGATATAACTATACTGTAATAAAGCAAAGACTGCAAACACCTTGCAACACCTCAGGTACTTTGAACAACGTTAGTTATACTTTGAAAAATAGTAGCTCATATAAAAATGTGGTAATTTGTCCCTTTTATGCTTGTTTTGCTTTTTATCATGCTCGTTATGCCTTTTTTATGCTCGTTATGTGAAACAGAAATTATTCTGAGCATTTTCATAAGTCTTTTGAATATTTTCATCAGATACTGCAGTTTCAAACATTGTTTAATTAATAATGCGTTTTGTGCTTTTCAAATGTTTTGCGTTATATTCGTTGCAATAGGAATCATTTGTGTGAGTTTTAGTACCTGTAGAACAGAGTGTGTGCATGTACATTTAAGAAGCATTTCCAGATGTAGGCAAGTGCATATAAATAATGAGCACGTGCAGGCAGCAGTGCCATTTTGAGAGTACAGTCAGAGTGTTAACATGTATGAGTGTGGTAGTCAGTCTGTTTATAAATTTATTTAAGCTTAAGTTACAAAGCCTCATTCCTGATGTGTTTGTGTGTAATAAAGCTGCTTGAACTGAACCCACAGCTGGTTGTATGTTTTATTCTGATCAGATGAGTGACATGTTGTCAGAACTGGGATTAAGAGAACAACTTCTTCAAGCCATGTGAGCTTGAGTGTTTCAGCCATTACACACAGAGCTATCCGAGGAAGAGCAGCTGATCTGTGATATATAGCAATAGGTAGCCCATTTTTTTGCTTATTTGAAGTATTTATTACTTATTTTAGATATTTATAGACATGTTATTGTATACTGCATACTTGTACTGTATTTCATAGCTATTGGCACATTTGAGATAAACATTTCTGTAGTGTTTTCTGCCACCCACCCTCGCTATTGGCATCTTGTCTTTATACCGGCTGGCCTTGAAGTTGCCCGCCCCTACTCTAAATTTGATATTGGATACTCCTCCCAGTCTAGGGTCATTAGCTCATTCTACCTAATACAGAGAGAACATCTGAGAAGGCCAACCCACTTAGTTTCTTTCCTTCTGTTCCTCCTTTCTCCCTTTCTAAAAAAAAAAAGTATATATATATATCCTTGTGTTCTGAATATGCTTCGCAAACATTTTGGAAATATAGAGTATATTTTACTGCATTTGTTAAAACTGTATTTGTCTTAATATTGCTACAACTCAAGTGTTCTAGGTTGCACTGCATCTGAATTGTTTTAGTGTGGTTTAGCTGCCTTTCTGTATATATAGATGTTTCTGTATACGTAGACTAACTACTTGTTCTACTGTATTACTGCCTCTTAAATCATTTTTCAGTTGTGCACTTGCCTTGTTTCATTTAAAAAGTTTTAAATTGCTAATTTTGTAGAGTTTTAATTGTGTTTACTGTTTAAGGCTACACACTGAAGTGCATTAGCCTTTTCTGTGTTTATGTAGTGTATTATTGCATTGTTTAACCCGTTTTAACCCAAAAAAAAAAACTATCTCGTTTGCTCGTTTCCTGCCTTTCCTAGCTAGTATAGTCCAGATCCCAGGCTTTGCTGGTTTCAGGACTTTATTTTCTGTGTTCAGAGCTATCCAGACCTTGCTGTGGTAGACAGAAGTCCTATTGCTTACCAATGGGAGTGGTGAGCATTGTAATGCCTGTCTGACACTAGAGGAGTGGTTTTCAGCTCTGAATTTGTAATTTTAGCCATTTTGGGCTGATTTCTATCCCTTTCAACTTTCTGACTTAAAAATCGCATGTGTTCACACATTTTGCACATTGTGCAGCACCGCCAGGCTACAGTTAAACTATTCCAGGTGCCAGAAAGTCTGCTCTTCAAATTCTCCCTTAGAACTAGCTGGTATCTCAATAGTAGCACTAAAATCTGAACCCCTGTGACTAGCACTTGCTCTAGAACCTGCTGGAAAGCACTAGGAAGCCTTAAACTGATACAAGCACTCAACTCTCCTTGTTAATAAGGAGAAATTAATTGTAGGCACTAAACAGCCTATAATTGCAAAGTACCTGGCAAAGGTAAGGGAAAACAGCTCTTGAACTTTACAAAAAAGCACGTAAACAGGCATGTCCAAGGGTCAGCTTCCGGTGATTTTTCCTGTCCACCTGGTGAATCTGGGCATACTGGGGCAATGCAGCAACTGCCTCATGTACACAGACAACCCTCTCCTCCTACCACCCAACACTACAACCTGCGAGAGATGCACTTACATAGCCAAACTGGAAGCAAAGCACTCTCCAGGCAAGATTGTGCTAGACAGTCAAGAGGAGAAGGTTAACACTTGGCACTACACATTAAGCAACACATAGCCCTTCAAAACCCACACCATCAACACCCACATATAGCAACACTAAACCCACATATGCAGAGGCTCTTAACATTAACCTGCCCAAGCAACAAGGACCTCTGAAGCTGAAACGCAAGCAAACACCAGTCACAACCAAAGTGACACATAGCTCACAACACCAGTGTGCCACCCAACAGCCCCTTAGGCAAGACAATGTACCCAACACTTTAGTCATAGGTGACTCTATAGTCAGGCACACTGATGTCCCACTAAAAAGGCTGACAAGGAGAAAATTACAGTCAGCTGCCTGTCAGGTGCCAGGATCCACCACATAATGTACGCACTCAAGTCACTCCACAACAAGTACAAATACATCTCTGTCATAGTCCATGTTGGAGTGAATGATTTGAGACGTACATCCCTGGACTACATGAAAAGAGACATGGAAGAGCTCTTGAATCATGTGGCCCAGGCAGGTATGACCCTAGCCCTGAGTAGCATCCTGCCTTTGCTTAGAATGATACCACAGTATAAGGACAAAATGATTGATTTCAACAACTGGCTAAGCTTCTGGTGTCATTCAAAAGGAATCCAGTATCTGTCTGCCTGGGATGACATGATTGACAAACCATGATGCTTTGCCAGAGATGGTCTTCACCTGTCATCCCTGGGATTCAGGTTACTGGCTAAAGCTCTCACCACCCCTATAGTGCCTTTTTTAGGCAAGGTTCAAAGGACAAAACCACCACCGTAACAGATACAAGCATGCAAAATCTGAAGGTAATGCTACTCAATGGTAGAAGTCTAAACCTCAAAATGCACTCTCATGAGGCACTCCTAAAAATGGAGAACATCGATATCTGTGCAGTAACTGAGACCTGGTTCAAGGCTCCAGAGAGCACCCCTGCAAAATCAGGCTACAACTCTTACTACACTTTTCAGCCACCAAACCAAGACTGAAACACTAAAGGTGGAGGAGTGTCCATATTTACACCTCCAGGCTAGTTGCCCAACACAATGCATCTGAAATTCTCCAGGTGCAACTAACACTAGGTAAGACTGCAATCCAAATTGTAGCTTGCTACAGATCCCCCACCATGCCCCAAGATTCTCACAACACCTTTCTAAACATACTGGAAAATGTTAAGATACAACCAAACATCCTAATACTGGGTGATTTCAACTACCCTGCCATTAACTGAGAAAACTACTTGGGTACCAACAACTTTTCCCAACGGTTCTTGGGATTCATAAATTCCAATGCCCTGGATCAACTAATCCATTGTCCCACCAGGGGCTCCAATATCTTAGACCTGGTCATTACCAACGTGGGAGATAGATGCTCCACACCAGTGTCACCCCCTCATTGGTCAGGTCTGACCATAAGCAAATCACTCTTGACATGCACATCCCACCCCACCCCCCAGTAAGGAAACCTCCGTAAAAAAACTTCTCCAAAGCCAACTTCATGCTACTCAAGTCAGAAGTAACAAACCTCATGACACCCATGCAGATGGGAGCTGAAAGTTCGACTGCTGAATCCTACATTAAGGCACTGTACGAGCACATCCACTCGTGCATGAATCGTGCCATCCCAAATAGAACCAAGATGCTCTCCTCCAAAAAAAAGAAGCCAAACTGGTGGTTTCCTGCCATAAATAAGCTATACAACACTAGAAAGAAACTGTTGCAGAAAATAGGAAAATCCCAGGATGCAAAAGCTCCCTTACCAGCCACAGTAAGAAACTCCCTCATAAAATCCTCC
Source organism: Protopterus annectens (assembly GCF_019279795.1). Classification (NCBI taxonomy): domain Eukaryota; kingdom Metazoa; phylum Chordata; order Ceratodontiformes; family Protopteridae; genus Protopterus; species Protopterus annectens. The sequence goes on from NC_056732.1 coordinate 1,786,385,960, forward strand.
AAATCTAGTTACGAAAATAAAATTGCCAAAATTCCAAAGACAGCTACAAGGCATTCTATAGTTATGTCAAGAATCTAAATGGCAGTGCTCAGACATGCTCTGAGCTACAACAGAATGGCATTAAATATACTGATCCCAAGGATATTCCAATATCCTTGCAGATTGATTAAGTGCCAAGATCACCCGCCTCTCAACCCCAAAAGGGTCCATCTCAATACCAAAAGATTGCCAAATTCCAGTAATCATGGCCACACAGGTAGAAACCGCACTCTCCAAAGCTAAGAATACAGCATCCATGGGACCAGATGACATCCAGAGCTGTGTACTACATGAACAACAAAATGAGCTGGCACCTCACCTAAGTGTCATGTTTAATCATAGCCTCACCTCAGGCTTCGTGCCCACTGAGTGGCGCACAGCTACAGTTATCCCACTCCACAAGGGGGGATCCACCTTGGATCCCGGGAACTACCGTCCCATCAGTCTGATGAGCCTGATCTGCAAGGGCATGGAATGCATTATCATGGAACTTATAAACAAAGACATTGGCAACCTTCAAATACTGGACCCCACCCAGTTTGGGTTCGTGAAGGGCCAATCTTGTCTCCTGAACCTGATTGACTTTGAATCAGTCTCCATAGCTGTGGACGAGGGTAAGGCGGTCCACACAGCCTATCTGGACCTCACCAAGGCCTTTGACACCATCCCCCACTCTGGAATCATACATAAACTTACTAAGCTGGGCATAAATCCCTACATCACTCAATGGCTTGCCAACTGGCTTACTGACAGAACCCACACTGTAAAAGTAGCCGACTCCAAATCCAGCTCCAGACAAGTGACAAGTGGAGTACCTCAGGGTTCAGTCCTGGGGCCACTCTTGTTTGGCATCTACTTCTATGAAGTACAGGCCAACACTAAGGGACTCTGGCTAACAAAGTTCACAGATGACTGCAAACTGGGAGCCATTAATGAATCCTCAAATTATGTGGATATTCTACAAAAGGGCCTTACAGAAACAGATGCTTGATGCCAGAGCCATGGGCTCAAGCTTAATGCCAAGAAATGTATAGTTATCCCCTTTGGGAAAAAAACATGTACCCATGAATTACCACATAAGTGGCAGTACAATAAACACCAAAAGTGTGATGAGACACTTAGGGACACAGGTGGACAGTGGTCTCACCTTCGATAACCACATCGCCACAACAGTCAGGAAATCCTTCTGTGTAGCACACCTCATCACTAAGGGCTTTTCATCCAGAAAAAAGGAGGTAATTGTCCCACTGTACTCATCCCTCATTAGGCCTATTATAGAGTGCAGTGCCTCATTTGGTATGCACCTCACAAGACATCTGCAACAGCTGGAAAGGCCACAGAAATACCTCACTAAAAGAATCACAGGCCTAAAGCAGATGCTCTATACTGACCATCTAAAAAAAACTCCAGCTATACTCTGTGGCATATCATCTACTCAGAGGTGATCTCTGCTTATCATACAAGGCCATGTCAAACCCTGAGCTGTTGGACATGCTCCACTTAAATAAATCCCAATCCCTCAGAACCACATGCTCCAGGGATCTAAACCTTGTCATCACAATGAAAAAAATATGCTGGAGGGATAGGTTCCTGACCCAGAGACTCCCCGTACTCTGGAATAGATGGCCCACACATGTCAAGGAGAGTGCCTCCTTGGCCCTCTTCAAAAGGAACCTTGACGATTAGATGGGAGATAGGAAATTCACCCCAGGGATCACATCAGTCGTCCTGCTAGACAGGGGTCCAGGGGAGTAAATATTGTGGGAAGAAATATCCATGGAATTGTTATGGCTATGCTTGTATAGGCCCTAGGGCTGATAGCCTAGTACCAACCTATGAGGTGCAGAGTTGAAGGTGAAGGCAGATTGAGCTGGTTGAGTGAAAAAGCTCAAATGATCAAAAAAGTGCCAGAAATGAAGTTAAGGTAACCAGAACTTGCACAAATGATTTATTTTGCAAAGAAAATGAAACGTTACATTTGTGAGGCACAAAACACATTAATTAAATGAGTAGCACAAAACACATTATTTATCAAACGAAAGTCATGAAATGCATTATTAATTAAATGAAATGTTCAAAACCATGATATTTGATAAAACTAGCAGAAATATTCATATGGGGCTCAGAATTACCAGTGGTTTGTATAACGAGCATGTTTGAAGCAAAATGAGCACAAAAAGCATATAATAAGCATGATAAGAGATTAATAGGGCATAACGAGTACAATAAAAGGGCATAATGAGTACAATAAAAGGGCATGAGTGCAAAAAAAGGGCATAATGAGTACAATAAAAGGGCATAATGAGTACAATAAAAGGGCATAACGAGTACAATAAAAGGGCATAACGAGTACAATAAAAGGGCATAATGAGTACAATAAAAGGGCATGACGAGTACAATAAAAGGGCATGACGAGTACAATAAAAGGGCATAATGAGTACAATAAAAGGGCATGATGAGTACAATAAAAGGGCATGACGAGTACAATAAAAGGGCATAATGAGTACAATAAAAGGGCATGACGAGTACAATAAAAGGGCATGACGAGTACAATAAAAGGGCATGACGAGTACAATAAAAGGGCATGACGAGTACAATAAATGGGCATGACGAGTGCAATAAAAGGGCATGACGAGTACAATAAATGGGCATAATGAGTACAATAAAAGGGCATGATGAGTACAATAAAAGGGCATGACGAGTACAATAAAAGGGCATGACGAGTACAATAAAAGGGCATAATGAGTACAATAAATGGGCATAATGAGTACAATAAAAGGGCATGATGAGTACAATAAAGGTCATAACGAGTGCAATAAAAGGGCATGATGAGTACAATAAAAGGGCATAACGAGTACAATAAAAGAGCAAATTAAGCTTAAAGAGCATGGTGACTGCATGTTTCTTAGTAAAGGACCGTGTTTGGGCATAAACTACTATTTTGCATTGACCTAAGACATTCAAAGCATAACTAGAGTTGTTCAAAGTATCTCAGAGTGTGAAAAGTATATGCAGAGTGTTTGCTTTATTGCATTGCAATTGTTACAAAGAGTTTGCTGTGTGCAAAGTACAGTTATATTGCAAAATGCAAAGTACAGCCATTTCAAAAAGTTTCTTGTGCTGTGTACATTTGTATGCAGATTGCCGCCATTTCAAGGTGTTTCTTACACTGTACAGAGTTACTTTACAAAAGTTCAGCCATTTTGAAGAGTTTGTGTGCTGTGTACAGTTTATTTGCAAAGTGTATCTATTTCAAAAAGTGTTTCTTACTCTGAGCTTTATTTGCTGTGCACAGTTTATTTGCAAAGTAAAGTCATTTCAAAGTATTTCTTACACTGATAAGGAGTGATTTCACAAAGTACAGTGATTTTAAAGTATTCTTGTGCTATGGAAACTTATTTGGCAAATTGCAGTTATTTCAAAGAGTTTGTTGTGGTATTGGGCATAATTACAAATTCTGGTATAAAGTTCTGGCATATTTATATGTGTGCATGTTTGGACATAATTCCAAGCACCTTCACTACTATGTGTTGCTATGGTAGAGGCATTTTGCAGAACCAGTCCACTTGTGATTGATCATAATATAGTAGCAAATTGGAGAGTATTTGAGAAGGAATACAATATTTTCATAAAAGCAGCATTTTCTGACAAAGATGCACATACAAGAGCATTCATGTTGCTTAACTTTGGGTCAGAGGACATTGAGAGAGAGAGAGAGAGAGAGAGAGAGAGAGAGAGTGTTCATTTGTGTATGAACCAGAAGTATATGCAGGAGAGGGGGAAAACCACCACATTGTTGAATAAGCTGAATCAAGGGAAGACCCTGAGTGCTTGAAATGTAAATTTAGAGAAATGTACATCCCACAGACAAATGTCCATAGGTCATAGGTAGGTACTAGGCTATCGGCCCAAGGGCCTACGTAAGCCTAGCCAACAAGGTTCCCTGGCTTACGCCACCCAAGAAAGTTATTTTCCTGTGCCACTGTCGAGCAGAGACACAGAAGTGATCCCCAGGGTGTATTTCCTATTTCCCATCCACTCATCAAGATTTTTCTTGAAGAGTGCTAATGAAGAACTTTGTTTGACATAGATGAGTAGCCAGTTTCAGAGTATGGGAAGTCTCTGGGACAGGAATCTATCCCTCCAGCATGTTCTGTTTATTGCGGTGACAAGATTTAGGTCCCTAGACCATGTAGCTCAGCGGGATTGAGATTTCTTTAGGTGTAGCATGTCCAACAGCTCTGGGTTTGACATAGCTTTATATGTTAGGCAGAGATCACCTCGGAGTAGGCGACATGCTATGGAGTAAAGCTGGAGTTTTTTGAGATGGTCAGTGTAGGGCATCTGTTTGAGGCCAGTAATCCTCTTTGTGAGGTACTTCTGTGGCCTTTCCAGCTGCTGCAGATGTCTTGTGAGGTACATTCCAAAAGGGGCGTTGTACTCTATAATGGCTCTAATGAGTGTCGAGTAGAGGGGAACAATGACCTCATTTTTCCTGGATGAGAACCCTTTTATGATGAGGTGTGCCATGTAGGACTTCCTGACTTCTGTGGCGATGTGACTATCAAAGGAGAGACTACTGTCCACCTGGGTCCCAAGGTCTCTTATCACACATTCAGTGTTAAGTAGACTGCTGTCTATGTAGTAGTTCATGGGTACAGAGTTTGTACCAAAGGGGATGACAACGCAATTTTTGGCATTGAGCTTGAGGCCATGGCTCTGACACCAGGCATATGTCTCAGCGAGGCCCTTCTGTAGGATTTCCACATCATTTGGGGACTCGACTATGATTCCTAGTTTGCAGTCATCTATGAACTTTGTTAGCCAGAGGCCTTCTGTGTTAGCCTATACTTCAGAGAAGTAGATACCAGTATTGAACCCTGTGGTACTCCACTTGTCACTGGTTTGAGGTCAGATTTGGAGTGTGCAACTTTTATAGTGTGGGTTCTGTCAGTGAGCCAGTTGGCAACCCATCTTGTGATGTAGGGATGTATACCTAGTTTAGTGAGTTTAGCTATAATTCCAGAATGGTGGATGGTGTCAAAAGCCTTGGCGAAGTCAAGATAGGCTGTGTGAACCACCTTACCCTCATGTACGGCATTGGTGACTGCCTCAAAGTAGTCAATCAGGTTCAGGAGGCATGATCTGTCTTTCACAAACCCAAACTGGGTGGGATCCAGAGTTTGGAGGTAACCAATGTCTTTGTTTATGAGTTCCATGATGATACGTTCCATGGCCTTGCAGACCAGGCTCGTCAGGCTAATAGAGCGATAGTTCCTGGGATCAGTGGTGGCTTCCCCTTTGTGGAGTGGGATAACTGTTGCTGTACGCCATTCAGTGGGCACAAAGCCTGATGTGAGGCTATGACTGAACATGGTGCTTAGTTGGGGAGCCAGTTCGTTCTGAAGTTCATGTAAAATGCAGACTGGGATGTTGTCCGGTCCCATGGATGCTGTGTTTTTGAATTTAGAGAGTGCAGCTTTTACCTGTGCAGTTGTGATTACAGGGACTCTGCATTCTTCCTGTATAGATATGGGCCCTTTAGGGGGTGAGGGGTGGGTAAAGTTAGTACTGAACCTATCTGCCAGGATGTTGGCAATATCAGTTGGTTCTGTAATTTTCGTGCCATTGTGCTGTAACTCAGATCAGATCTGGGTGTTGCCATTGAGATTCTTGACATAGCTATAGAATGCTTTGTGGTTGTCCTTAGAATCAGTGGCAATTTTGTTTTCATAGCTAGCTTTGGAGGATCTTATAAGGGATCTAAGCTTCTTACTGAGGCTGACCAGGGAGCTTGTCCACTCATGGGATTTTACTGTCTTTTGCAACAATTTCTTCCTTCTGTTGTACAGTTTGTTTATGGCAGGGGACCACCAGATTGGCTTCCTTTTTTTGGAGGATAGTGTCTTGGTTCTGTTTGGGATAGCACGATCTATGCACTGGTGTAAGTGCTTATAGAGTGCATTTATGTAGGATTCAGCAGTTGTAACTGTATTGTCCATCTGCATGGGTGTCATGAAGTTCACCACTTCTGTCTTAAGAAGCATGAAGTTGGCTTTGGAGACATTTTTTACCATGGTTTCCTTGATGGGGGGTGGGGGCGGGATTTGGATATCAAGGGTGATTAGCTTATGGTCGGATCGGACCAACGAGTAGTTGACTTCAGTTGTGGAACACCAATCACTCATGTTGGTAATAACTAGGTCTAGGATATTGTTGCCCCTGGTGGGGGTGTGGATAAGTTGATCCAGGGCATTGGAGTTTATGAATTCTAGAAAGTGTTGTGTGAAGGAGTTGGTACATGAGTAGTTTTCCCAGTTAATGGTGGGGTAGTTGAAATCTCCCATTATTAGGGTGTTTGGCTGAACCCTAATATTTTCCAGTACATCAAGAAAAGAGGAGTGAGAATCTTGGGCCATGGTGGGGGATCTGTAGCAAGCTACAATTTGGATTGCAGTTTTGCCCAGAGTTATTTGCACTTAGATAACCTCGGATGCATTATGCTGAGCAACTAGCCTGGAGGTGTGGATATCCTTAATGAATATGGTGTTCCGGTCCAGGTTATATGGCCAAAAAGTGTGGTATGAGTTATAGGTTCATAGGTTCGTAGATTAGTACTAAGCTAACTGTCCATGTGTGCCATTTTAAGCCTAGCCAATTATCCCTCGTGAGACTCAAACACTACACCTTGTGTTTCTAAGGCAAACACCTTAACCATTAGGCCACCCTCCCAACCCGGTAGTGCAGGGGTGCTCTCTGGAGCCTTGAACCAGGTCTCAGTCACTGTGCAGATATCGATGTTCTCCATTTTAAGGAGTGCCTCGAGTGAGTGCATTTTGAGATTTAGACTTCTAGCATTGAGTAGCATTACCCTCAGTTTTTGCTTCCTGTTCCTGTTATGGTGATGAATTTGTCATTTGGACCTTGCCTAAACAAGGCACTATAGGGGCGGCAAGAGCCTTTGCCAGTATCCAGAATCCCAGCGGCGACAGGTGCAGGCCATCTCTGGCAAAGCAGCATGGCCTGTCGACCATGTCATCCCAAGTAGACAGATACTGGATCCCTCTAGAATGACACCAGAAGCTCAACCAATTGTTGAAGTCAATCATTTTGTCCTTGTACTGCTGTATCATTCTGGGTGATGGCAGAATGCTACTCAGGGCTAGGGTCATACCTGCCTGGGCTACAAGATCGGAGAGCTCTTCCATCTCTTTTCATGTAGTCCAGGGAGGTACGTCTCAGGTCATCCACACCAACATGGACAATGACAGAGTCATATTTGTACTTGTTGTGGAGTTACCTGAGTGCGTGGGTTATGTGGCAGATTCTGGCACCCAACAGGCAGCTGACAGTAACCTTCTCCTTGTTTAGCCTGGTGAGTGGGACATCAGTGTGCCTTACTATAGAGTCACCTATGACTAGTGTGTTGGATACATTGATTTGCCTTATTGGCTGTGGTTGAGTGGCACACTGAGTCTGTGGGCTATGTGTTATTTAGGTTGTGTTGGGGGGTGGAAGTTGCTTGCTTTCTGCTTTGGAGGTCTCTGTTGCTTGGGCAGATTATTATTGAGAGCCTCTGGGAATGTTTTTGTGTTTCTATGTGTGGATTTTGGTGGTGTAGATTTAGTGAGACTATGTGATAAGTCTGGTGTGGTGCAAGTGTTTACCTTCTCCTCTTGAATGTCAAGTTTGGTCTTGGTTGGAGAGAGCTTTACCTCCAGTTTGGCTAGGTAAGTGCATCTCTCACAGGTTGTAGTGTTAGGTGGTAAGAGGAGTGGGTTGTCTGTGTACATGAGGCAATTTCTACATTGTCCCAAGATGCCCAGATTCATCAGATAGACAGGCGAGAACACTGGGAGCTGACACTTGGACATGCCTGAATAAAAAACTATTTTCCTCTAGATAAGTGAGGAAAGTGAGTACAAGAGCTGTTTTTCTCTAAGCAAGTGAGAAAAGTAAGTACAAAAACTGTTTTTATCTAGGTAATGAGGAAGGTTTAGTGCTATAGTAATTAGTAGCTTATTTAGTGCTTACAACTTCTGAACAAGTGCTGAGCACGAATAAGCAAATTCAAGTGCTAAAACTAAGAATCTGTATCTGCACTAGACTAGTTACAGAAAAGAAACAAGTGCAAATGCAGGCTTTCAAATCAGAAAGTTGAGAGAGATGGAAAGATTGCCCAGACGGCTAGTAACTACAATTTCTGGGCCAGAACCTCTCCTTATGTGGTAGACAGGTTACCTAGTGCTTACCATTCCCACTGACAAGCTAGAAGGCTTCCCTCCAACACAGAAAGGCTTGGGGGATCTCAGAAGCTTACATACAGTCCTGGATACAGCAAATCTGTAACTGGACTACACTAGTTACAAGAAAGGTAGGAAACAGGCTTACAGTTTTTTTTTGTTCTTTTTTTTTTTTACAGAAAAGTAGCTAAAACAGCAGTAAAAACAATTCAAATGCAGTGCAAGCTAGCACACTTGAGTATGTAGCAACATTAGACCAAACACAGTTTAAAAAGCATGTTACATTAGAGAAGCACATATTTTATACAAGAGAACAAAAGACAGGTGAAACTTTTGCAGCTTATATCACACTGACTTGAGCAACAAAGCTAAAATGTGCAGATTTGGTGATTTGAAAGATGAGTTAATAAAGGACAGGCTTGTGTGTGGTGTTAATAATGTTGCAGTGAGAAAGATTTTGCTTTGTGACAGTGATTTAACATTGAGCAAAACCATAGAGATTTGTCAAATCCATGAGCTCACCGAAAGGCACACAAGTATGTTTACAAGTGATAAGAACATGGGTTTATATCATAACATTGAAGCCTCACAATTTCAAATGTTATTACAGTGAATCCAAAACCTCAAACACTGACAATATTGAAGCTGCTGAACATCAAATTCTTTCCCAGGACAAGAATTCTTTGGGCCATTTCCACGGCTTCACTATTTCCTCCACTGTGGTGTGATCTTGGAGTTGGTATATTTAAGTAGGGGATTGTGGGGGGATTAGAAATGTTTTTTGGTGTGCTTGTGTTGTGTGTGTGTTTCTCGGAACAGCAATTTTTTTTCCCTGGGAAAAAATGTGCTGTTCTGAGCTTTCGATGTTATCACATTTCGAACTTCCAAGTTTGAGCTTATGGTGTTCGATGTTTTGGAAGTTCGATTATGTGATATAAACCATAAGAGCATGGTTTCAACAGCCTCTAGAGCAAACATTGACAGCATGCAGCACATGGCAAGCAGAAGCTGGCCAAAGCACATGGCAGTTGCAATCCCTGCAAGATTCCCTGAGAGGAGCCATAACTTTCTAGCAAGTTCTAAGACTAGCTCAGCAAAATGGACATGCTCAGTGCAGTATAAGGGTGTCAGAAAAACCCAAGTCAAGTCTTATTGTTAACTGTCTTAATTGTGGAGCCATCCATGAGTCTAAACAATAGAAGTGCTCAGCATTTGGTCAGCAATACCACAAGTGTAAAAAATGGAACCACTTTCAAAAGTTTTGTAAATCAAGCAAGCCTCATTCAGTTATTAAGAAAGGTCAATCAAAAAAGCAAGTTGATCATATAGAAAGCTGCAAGCCTACTTTCTATGTAGATGGTGTATCAGTGGTTGGTGAAAAGGTTAAGCAGTACTGGCAAAGAACGAAGTATTTTGTACTGTCCTGATCAATGGTAAACCCACAGAGGTCAAAGTGGAGACTGGTTGAATGTGTACTGTAACATCAGCAGAAGCATTTCCTAAAGTGAGAACTGATGAGCACCTTAATTTGGTTAATTGTACAAAGCTTGTTGATTATGGAGATGAAGAGATTCAAACAGAAGCTTCAGTAGTGCTTTCATGGTATTCACCTGGGAACAATTACACCTTGCAATTTTATGTTATCAGAAGACCTGTGCAGTCATTATTAGGTCTCAGAGGCATTTTGAGAATGAAACTGCTGTCTTTTACAAAAGAAGTACATCATGTAAGCACATATTACAGTTGCAGTTTCAGTTATGCTATTTTCTCAGAGTATGCTGATGTTTTGACAACAAGCTAGGCAAATTTCCAGTTGTGTACTCCATGAAAGACACAGAGGTCAGTCCAGTGGTCAGACCAGCAAAGAGAGTTCCGTTAGCTATGCAGGACAAAGTCAATGTCCAGTTAGACAAAATGGTGCAGCAAGGTGTGATTTATTTAGTCACAGAACCAACTGTGTGGGGGGGTCTGTATCACGTCGAAGACGCATCTTCATCTAACCCATAAAAATGAAAACTGAAAACAGCAAAACTACATATCAGCGATTTCTTTCCCTGGGAAAGAAATCAATTGTCCAAAATATATATATATATTAAGGGTTATGATGCTAAACACTAGGAGTTTAGACATAAACTGCGCTTTCTGGAAGCACTCCTCTCCCTGAAGAATGTTGATGTCTCTGCAACCACAGAAACTTGGTTCAGGGCCACAGAAAGTACCCCAGCCTTGCAAGGCTACAATAACTTTCACACTTTCAGATTGTAAAATGAACGTGTGAGAACTGAGGGAGGAGGAGTATCTGTCTTCATCAAATATAACTACACCTCTAGACTGGTTAGACAGGAAAACTCCATGAAGCTACTCCAAGTTCAGTTAACTGTATGTAAGACCTCCCTTCAAGTCATCATTAGCTATAGGTCCCCTTCAATCAACCAAGATACCAACGCTGCTTATTTGGATCTACTTGAGTCAATCAAATTACAACCAAACACTCAAGTCATAGGCAATTTTACCTATCCCTTCATTGACTGGGAAACTTATATGAGTATCAATCTACTTGCAGAAAGGTTCTTCGACTTTGTTAACACTAATGCCCTGGAACAAATAGTATGCAACCCCACAAGGGGCTCAAATATTCTCAACTTGGTCCTCACCGACATGGGTAACCGTTGGACCACTACAGGTCTAGGACCCTCACTGGTTAAATCTGATCACAAATCAGTCACATTTAAAGTAGCTATAACACCTGAACCCCTCTTTGCTGAAATCAAGTTAAAAATTTTCATCAAAGCTAATTATATCCTACTATGGAATGGCATAAAGAACTTCCAAGCTCCTGTTCCCACAGATGGCATTGACAGCTATACTAAGGTATACACAAATGCCCTGTACAAACACTTGTACAAATGCATTGACATATCTATAGTTGAAAGGATCAAAACAAGATCCTCAAGAAAAAATAAGCCTCCCTAGTGGACATCTAGTTAATAAGTTATACAACAAGAGGAAGACGTTGCTGTCTAAGAATAAAAAAGAGAGGTCCCAGCACTGGAAGAACACCCTCCTCTGCTTGAACAAGCAAAGCAGGCAACTTGTAAAATCCTTTAAGGGCAACTTCAAAAAAAAGTTAATAACCATAGCCAAGGAAATCCATAAGGCATTCTTCAGCTATATCCATAACCTAAACGATAGGACCCAGACGTGCTGAACTATCTGTGGATGGCATCAAACACACTGATCCTGTGAAAAGAGCTAACCTGTTAGATGACAAGTTCGGTAAAAATTTCACCCACCTGTCCCCTCCAAACTTTCCACAAAGCATTCCCTCTACATCTCCCCCACATTGTGTCTCCAAAGAGAAAATCATTAATGCTTTCTCCGAGGCCAAAACTACAGCCTCTATGGGACTGGATGGCATCCCATGTTGTATTTTAAATGGTCTAAACATGAGTTAGCAACTTCACTAAGTAGTCTCTTCAGCCACAGCCTGATAACTGTTTTGTCCATGCAGAATGAAAAACAGCAACCATCATTCCCCATCATAAAAGGGGTACAGCAACAGACCCTGGGACCCATAAGCTTAACCAGTCTCATCTGTAAGGCCATGGAACAAATCACCATGAACCTTATAAATAAGGATATAGGTGATCTCCAAACCCTTGATACGACACAGTTTGGTTTTGTCAAAGTCAGGTCTGCCTGTTAAACCTGGTGGACATCTTTGAAAAAGCCATGGACAAAGGCAAATCTGTGCATACAGCCTACCTTGACTTAGCCAAGACCTTTGACACAACCCCACATTCAGGCATCATTGATAAACTCTCCCAGTTGAATATCAACCCTTATGTCATCAGGTCGGTTGCTAACTGGCTCACTGATGGATCACATTCAGTCGGAGTTGGAGACTTTACCTCAACCAGCAGACCTGTCACCAGTGGGGCTCCACAGGGGTCAGTGCTGGGCCCCATATTGTTTGGAATAGACTTTTCAGAAGTTCAGCTCAAAACAGAGGGGCTGTGGCTAACTATGTTTGGTGACAACTGCAAATTAGGTGCAATAATTGAATCCCCAAATGATATTAATATAATTCAAGAGGGGATTACACAAACCAGTGATTGGTGCCAAAGCAATGGACTCAGACTCAATGCTAAAAAATGCATTATCATCCCCTTTGGTAAAAATTATATCCAAGTAAACTATTGTATAAATAAAATACCCTAAGTAAAACCTCAGTAGTGAGAGACTTGGGAACACAAGTTGACAGTAGCCTAAACTTTGAGCTCCACGTGTCTACTGTGGTAAGAAAGGCATTCTATGCTGCACACCTCATTAGCAAAGGCATTGCCTCAAGAGTGAAGAAGGTCATAACTCCAGTGTACTGGACCCTTATCAGGCCAATAATTGAATACAATGCTCCATTTGGTATGTACCTTACCAGGCACGTGCTGTAACTTGAGATACCTCAGAGATTTCTAACCAAAGAAAATTCAGGGTCTCCTGCATGTCATACATTGAAAGACTGAAGTCACTGTCACTGTAGTCAATAGCACACAGACTACTTAGATGAGACTTGTGCCTGGCCAACGGAGGAGTCTCAGATCCAAACCTAATGGAAATGCTGCACATCCGTAGGTCATATATGATAAGGGTCACCTGCTCCAGGGATCTTAATCGGGCCTACCACATAAAATATGTCCTGCTGGAGAGACAGATATGTCTTGCAGAGTTTGCACTCCTCTGAAAAAGGCTACCAATTCACATCAAGCAGAGGCTTTCTATGACCCTGTTTAAGTGTAGCCCGGATAACTGGATGGAAAACCATAAATTCCTGTCAGGGATTTCACCTATGACCCTCCTAGATATGGGCAGTCATTGCTAACTAAGATCTTCAGTTTACGCAAGATCCCTTATATTAGGTTTCTCTAGTAGTATATTGGGTACACATGGATAGGTTTATAAAGACCTTCGGGTCAATAGCCTAATGACCACTGATAAACTTATGAACCTATGAGGAATTTCCTGCTGTTTCTATCTGGGGTGTCAGAACTGACTTTCATACTTGGTAGAGTCCTAGATGTGGGATCAGGGCTGGATGCACTTTCCTATAGGTTCATAGATTCATAGGGGTTTAGTAGGCTAATGACCACAAGGGACTTTTTAAGCCTAGCCATGCATCCCAAATCTCTGACAAGTTCTGATACCATTGATAAGTGTAAGAACGGGCCTGGAAGATTAACCATTTATAGGTTACCTGTTTGCGTTAGAGACATAGGTGCCAAACCAGGGATGAATTTCTGGTTTCCCATCCAATTGTCTAAGTTGCAGTTGAATTGGGTTAGGGAGGAGCTATGATTCACATGGATGGGCAGCCTGTTCCATAGACGGAGTAGTCTCTGGGATACATACCTATCTCTTCAGCAGGTGCTATTTATATCACAGGTAAGGTTGAAGTCTTTAGAGCAGGTAATTCTGCTACTGCTTGTTTTGGGGATATGCACAAGGTCCATCAGAGTGGGGTCTGACAATGCCCTGTATGCCAGGCATAGATCTCCCATCAAAAGCCTGCAAAAGGCAGAATACAGGGAAAGGGCCCTTGAGGCGGTCTGCATAGGACATATTACTTAATTATTTTAGTGAGGAACCTCTGTGGACATTCCAGTTGTTGGATATGTCTGGATAGGTAAATACCAAAGGGTGCATTGTACTCAATGATAGGTCTGATGAATGCCGAATACAGTGGAACAATGACTTCCTTGGACTTAGGTGCCATATCTTTGTTTATAAGTTGCACAACATAGAATGATTTCCTCACCACTGTAGACATATGATGATCAAAGGCTAGATTATTATCTGTGTGTGTCCCTAAGTCCCTGACTACTGGGTCAACTCTAAGGGGTGTGTTGTCAATATGATAGTTACCAGGGATGGATGACTTCCCAAAAGATACTACTATGCATTTCTTGGCATTTAGTTTTAGTCTACAGCTCTGTCACCAGTTATATGTCTGTGTCAGCCCCTCCTGGAGAACATTTGTGTCAGTGTGAGATGCAATGATAGCTCCTAATTTGCAATCATCTGCACATTTAGGCAGCCAGAGACCACTGATATGGGCCTTGACTTCTGAGAAGCAAATGTCAAAAAGGAGCGGTCCAAGGACTGATCCCTGAGGGACTTCACTTGTGACAGGCCTCTTTGTAGAGGTGGACTGCCCAATTCTAACTTCCTGGGTCCTATTTGTGAGCCATTTGGCTATCCACTGTGTGACATATGAGTTTCTACCTAACCACTTGAGTTTGTCAACAATTTCCGAGTGGGATATTGTGTCAAATGCCTTGGCCAGGTCAAGGTAGTCAGTGTGAATGATTTTGCCCTTATCCATTGCTTTGGTGACCTCCTCAAAGAAGTCCACCAGGTTGAGTAGGCATGATCTGCCCTTGAAACCAAACTGGGTTGGGTCCAGTGTAAGGAAGTTTACTATATCTCTATTGATCATTCCCTTGATAATTATTCCCATGGCTTTACATATAAGATTAGTGAGATTTATGGGTCTGTAGTTTCTAGGGTCTGTAGATGGCCCACCTTTGTGCAGAGGGATGACTGTTGCCTTTCTCCATTCATGAGGCAAGAGCCCTGTTTGAAGGCTACAGTTAAATAGTAATTCCAGAGGCCCCGATAGGTCATGTTTCATGCTATTTAGAAGGCATCCTGGGATATTGTCTGGGCCCATTGATGCAGTGTTCTTGGTCTTAGATAGGGCATTAAGGACTTGTTCCCTAGTGATAGTAGAGGGAGTTATATTTGATGGTATTTTCTGAGGGAAGGTTGAAGGGGAGAGAGGGGTAAAGTTGGAGCTGAATTTATCAGCCAGAAGGTTTGCTATATCTTCTGGCTCAGTATAGGTGGCTCCATTTATAATGAGTTCTGCACACAATTGTGTATTGCCTTTGAGGTTGTGGACATAGCTAAAGAATCATTTGTGGTTGCCCTTGGCCTTGGAGGCCAAACATACCTCAAATTTGGATTTGGTAGACTTTATTTATCCCCTGAGTTGTTTTAGTTTAATGAGAGTGCTTTTATCCTGCTGGGTGCTGCACCTCCTAATTTTTGCAATAATTTTCTTCCTCCTGTATACATTTGATTGAATTTGTGATTCCATCAGGGGGCCTTGTTTTTTGAGTTAGTTCAGTTCTTCTTCCTGGTGGGTACAACTGCCTCTATGCAGCTGTTAACATGCTTGTGCATGGTTTCTGTGAACAGCTCTGCATAGGCAGAAGTGTTCTCAGGGTTTATAGGGGCTTGAAATTTTTCCAGGTTCTCAGTTAATAACAGGTGGTTAGCCTTAGAACAGTTCCTATATATTCCCGGTTGAGCTGGGGGTCCAGGTTTTATTTTTTACTTCAAAGGAGACCATTTTGTGGTCTGACCTTACCAGGGAAGGCATTACAGTAGGGGCCATGCAGCACTCTCCCATATTAGGATGTCTTTGTGGTTTAGGAAGGTTACATATAAGTGCCTCAGTATATGTGGGTCTATATGTCTGCTTTGAATTGTGCACGATGGGTACAGCATGTGTACCACTGACAACCTTACTGACATTAGGAGTACTTTTATATAAGAGCTTTGCATCGTGACATTGTGTAAATACATCTCTCACATACCATATCAGATTGCTTGAGAATTAATTGGTTGTCAGTAAACATGACGCAATTTCTGCATTGCCTCAGGATGCCCATATCCACCAAGCCAGTAACAAAGACAGTAGAAAAGTTCATATACATGGCAACAAACACTTTTTTACTGATTAAAGTGTTGGAGTGAGAATATCAATCACTGTCATGAATATCTGGTTTGCAACTATGTGGACAGTGATTGTCACTGCAAACTAGTTGTCCTGTGTGCAACTAGATATTGGAGAAATTTATTTTGTGCCTTTACAGAAAAATGTCACTCAAGGTGTCTGAGTCTTTACACAGCAGTGCCAGACACTTGAGGTGAAACTAATACATAAACCCTGAAACTTTAAGGATGAAGTATGTAGGCAGATATTCTGAAGTTATAAACAAATCAAGCAGTACTTACTGAAACAAAGAATTAGCTTGTCAAGAATGATGAAAAGAGGGGAGTCACATGAATGGCTACTGCCTGGCTACTACTAACGCTGGTCTCAGCACAGCTTTACTCTTGGTGATGCACAGTGTTGGTATTACTATATATTCTCAGTGATGCACCACAATAGTATTACCACATGTTCTTTGTGACGTACCACATTGATATTACCACATGTTCTTTGTGACGTACCACATTGGTATTACCATATGTACTTGGTGCCACTTATACCACATTGGTATTACCATATGTACTTGGTACCCCTTGCACTGATCCTGTTGACTTAGACAAGCTGCTAGCAAAGAGGTTTAGTGCAAACTTCCCTCTTTGCCCCCCCAAAGGCCCATTCGACATCCCCAATACTTGTCCCACACCTTACATCTCCATAGATCAAGTGTTAAAGGCCATATCCAAGGCAAAGAGCACAGCTTCCATGGGACCTGATAGTATCCCAGGCTGTATTCTGCACTATCCCCAGCAAGAACTAGCTTCACCATTGAACAACCTATTCAACCACACTCCAGCAGAGTGGAGAACTGCCATTGTCATTCCCTTGTACAAAGGTGTTGCCACTACTGACCCTGGAAACTTTCACCCCATTAGCTTGACAAATCTGATCTGTAAAGCCATGGAGTGTATTATTATGGATCTCATAAACAAGGACACAGGCAATCTTCAAGCACTTGACCCCACCTACTTTGGATTCATCAATGGTAGATCTTGCCTGTTGAACCTGGTTGACTTCTTTGAGACTGTCACCAAAGCCCTGGATGAGGGAAAGTCAGTACATACAGCTTACCTTGACTTGGCCAAAGCCTTTGACACAATCACCCAATTGGGCATCATCAAAAAGTTAACACAACTTGAAGTAAATTCCTATCTCATTAGGTGGGTGGCCAGCTGGCTCACTGATAGGACACACAAGGTCTAAATAGGTGCCTCCACCCCTGACAGCAGACATGTCACTAGTGGTCTTTCCCAGGGATCTGTTCTGGGATCCTTACTGTTTGGCATCTACTTCTCAGAGGTCCAGGCAAAGACAAAAGGCCTGTGGCTGACCAGGTTTATGGATGGCTGTAAGTTGGGTGCTGTCATTGACTCACTAAATGATTTTAGCATACTACAAGAGGGTCTCACAGCAACAAATGACTGGTGCTAAAATCATGGCCTTAAGATAAAAGCAAAAAAAATATTATCATACATTTTGCAAAGAACACTGCCCCTAGTGATTACCACATCAACAGCACCCATTAAACACACAACCAATGGTGAGAGACCTGGGTACACAGGTTAACAACAATCTCATATTTGACCATTATGTAATGACAGTGGTCAGAAAAACCTTTTACTTGGTTTATCTCATAAATAAAGGGATTGCATCCAAAAAAAGGAGGTTATTACCTCTCTGTACTCTTTCCTCATTAGGTCAATGATTGAATATAATGCCCCATTTGGTATGTACCTCTCCAACCAGCTGCACCAGCTAGAAAGGCCACAGAAATACCTCACAAAGAGAATTTATGGCCTCCAACACATCTTCTGTATGGACAGGCTCAAATACCTATCACTCTACTCAGTAAAGTATAGATTGCTCAGAAGTAATATGTATCTACAAGGCAATCTTGGACACTGGCCTATCGGAGATGCTCCATATCTAACTCCTCGTGCATTACCCACTTGAAAGGCCTAAATCTAATATGCAACATTAACAAAACCTGCTGGAGAGACAGATTTGTCTCCCAAAGGCTGCCCCATCTCTGGAATAGACTTTCCATACATGTCAAAATGAGCACCTTGCTGACTCTCTTCAAGTGCAACCTTGATGAGTGGATGAGAAACCACATATTTGTTCCAGGGATTCCATCTGTGCCCCTCACTGACAGGGGTGACAGGTGATGACTAAGCTTTCTTTTTGGGGGTAAACCCTTGGCTAGGCTTGTAAGGGTCCCATGGCCATTAGACTGGTAACCTCCTATGATCCTATATGTTCTTGGTGATGCACCACTTTGGTATTACCATATGTTCTTGGTGATGCACCACAGGGATATCACTGTATGTTAGTACCACAGTTTAAGTGCACTTCTGGGATACTGCTGTGACAGCAAAGCACTAAATGTTCATGTGTTTACATTCTTTGCATAGAAGGAATCAGTCATGGTGCTGCATCGCATGGTGGTGGGATTGTCACATATAAGTAATGTAACACATGGGTATTTGTCTGTGTCCCTTCACAGGTGCTATGGCTATGGGATCCTCCACCACTGCTGTATCAGACATTGACGGAGATGGTGGCCCTACTGTAACACAGTGTTGCTGTTGACAATGGTAACTGTGGTGGGCTCACTACCATTGACATCCAGTAATCATCTCTGTTTCCTCTGGACCTCCTCACAGGTACAAAGACAGATCACATAAACTGGAACTAAACTAAAGACTGTAAAACCAACAAAAAGGCAAAACGAGGTAAAAAAAATCTCCATTTATTATAATGTGAGCACTTTCGTACAGATGAATAGGGTGGGGGCATTGTATTTATGGATGAATATGCATACTTAAATAAAATGTATAAGTTACTAAACAGTGTGACTTATGAAAAGGTATCTATTAATCCACTTAACCAGGCCTATCATAAGATACGGGTGCTTCTCGATGATTTATTCACTGAGGCTACAATCTCTTTAGACACTTTCTGTTATTTAAGTATGCCAGCCCCTTTTACGCCAATTTGGTTTGGAACACCGAAGATTCATAGAAGCTTATCTGACCCTCCCCATTCCGACCTATCATAGATGGACGTCAATTAGTCACTTATGCATGTGCAAAATGGGTTGACTCCAGGCTTAAATCTGTTTTGAAGACAGAAAAGCTAATTTGTCGAGATTCCTGGGTTTTTTTGGAATATTTAAATAATATACCATTTAATCAGGCATACAACTTTTTAACAGTAGACATTAGAGACTTATACACAGTTATCCCACAAGTATTAGGACTTGACTGGACTAGTGAGTTCTTATTACTTAAAGGTATGGATGGGGAAGAGATTGATGTGGTCATTTGTCTCTTCAAAGTTGTACTTAGTAACAATTATTTTATGTTTAATGGGAATTCTTTTTGCAAAAACTGGGATAGCCATGGGATCCCTGTGTGGTGGCAGCTTTGCTAATGCTATTATGGCTTTTTGGGAACGTACTTTTTTGTTCCAAGATGAGCTTTTAAAAGAGAAAGTTATATAGTACACTTGCTTCCAAGATGACATGCTTTTCTAGTGGTAGATGATCAACATATAGTGTCTGATCTGGTAGAATGGATGAGACATTTCACCTACTATTTGGAGTTTACTTTTTTTTGATGTGCAATGTATACATTTTTTAGACATTTGTTTATATAAAGATTTGATGAACAATAGGTTTTCGACTAAAATTTATACAAAACCTATGTACTCAAATTCTTTTTTGCACTTCAAGAGTAACCATCCCTTTCACCAAAAAAGCGGAATAGTCAAGGGGCAGCTAGTTAGAGCTTCCCGTATGACATCTATGGACAGCGACTTTGTATTTGAATGTAAGGCTCTAAAATCTTTGTTCCTTAAACGTTCATATCCAATAAATCTTTTAGATAACTTAATTCAAGAAGTTGTCTTTAAGAGAACTACAGGACATTTCAAACCTCTATTTCATAGAGGTTTTACTAATGTAGTTACTGAACTTGATTCTAGTTCTCAAGTTGCTAATCCTAATGATAATTTTAGTACTAGCTTTTTGACTATTTATACACGTGAATCAATGTCTATTAAAAACATTCTATTTAATAATTGGGCTTTAATTCTAGAAGATCAGAAACTGATGCAAATATTGGGAATGCAACCAAGAATTATTTACAGAAGAGGGATTAATGTTAAAAATCTCTTAGAAAGGGCCCATAACAATATCACATGTAATAGTAGCAATGTTGGTATGGCCAAATGCGGGAGATGTAGATATTGTTGCCATATAAAAACAGGAGAGTATTTTCAAGTCAGACACAAAAAGTACAGTATTAGTGATAAATTTAATTGTAATTTTATATCGGTAAAACTGAGAGGGTATTCAAGCAGCTTATTTATGAACATCTATACAGCATCTCCCGAGCTGCTGAAAATAATGCTTTGGCTCAACACGTGATTATCCATCCAATACATAGGTTTTTGATTACTGTGATTGATCATGTCAAGAAGAACATTAGAGGGGGCCCATGGGAACTTCTTTTAGATAAATGCAAACTATTTTGGCAATTTAGAACCAATGCGTATAGTTCGCTTGGTTTAAATGCCATGAGTTCCATCAAATGTCTTCTTAAACTGAAAGCATTAGAAAGATAACACCTTTGGTTGGGCGATAAGGGG
This sequence comes from Protopterus annectens, assembly GCF_019279795.1. Taxonomy (NCBI): domain Eukaryota; kingdom Metazoa; phylum Chordata; order Ceratodontiformes; family Protopteridae; genus Protopterus; species Protopterus annectens. The sequence continues at coordinate 1,786,406,729 of NC_056732.1, forward strand.
AAGCAATTATTTATTATTTTTATTTTCATTATTATTTTTATTTGTATTTGTTATTGGATAAGTTCTTTTGAATTTCTTATTGTACTTTATATTCCATCATGTATACTTTTGGCAGGATAATTCTAGTGCATTTTTAGCATCACACATCAAGTAAAGTGAATCAAATATATTTTTAACAATTTCACTTTTTGCTTTAAGAATATAGCGGTTTTTTAATGATTCAATGAAATGTTTAATTGATTCTATGGGTTTAAATACCATTTGTATGCTGGGATCTTTGTCTGAAGAAGTACAATTTATTCATTTGTACGAAAGCACTCACATTATAATAAACAGAGTTTTTTTACAAAGACAGATCATGTCTGGCAGGCATATTCTAGTGATAGGATCCTTTTCTGCCCATGCACCTGAAGTGGCCAGTGGCACATCCACTGATTATGGGGATGGGGTCAGGAAAGGCAGGCCAGTAGCCATCAGCACCAAGTGACCCAGTCATTGCCTGATATGGGCACAATAATGTGTATTACACAACAGATGTGTAGTTAATGTGCATTACACAACAGATGTGTAGTTAATGTGCATTACACAACAGATGTGTAGTTAATGTGCGTTACACAACAGATGTGTAGTTAATGTGCATTACACAACAGATGTGTAGTTAATGTGCATTACACAACAGATGTGTAGTTAATGTGCATTTACACAACAGATGTGTAGTTAATGTGCATTACACAACAGATGTGTAGTTAATGTGCATTACACAACAGATGTGTAGTTAATGTGCATTACACAACAGATGTGTAGTTAATGTGCATTACACAACAGATGTGTAGTTAATGTGCATTACACAACAGATGTGTAGTGCAGTCAACCAAGTACAGGCACATGCCAACACTGCCATGGCAGAGATGACAGGTAGAGGTGTGCTATGCATCCTGCCAAAGGAGTTACATGAAAACTTTCTATACACAGCCCACCTCACTGGTGTGTTGGATAAGCAGCCAAGTACTTCAGTGCTTCTATATGCCAGGACCAATGGAGTTCCCATGGCCACTGCATAACTGCATCCTAAGTACAGACTCTGGTTGGATACAACATACTGCTACCTCCCTCACACCACCCACCAGTGGGTGATCTGGTGTAGCATGGTGTGGGCACCCAAAAAAGGTATGTAGTATGAGATGTAACTGCACATGCATTAGACAGATAGTCACAGTCTCATGTTTTTTTTTCATTCTTTCAGTGGGAGTTGGTGCCATTCTTTACAGGAGATGCAACCATACCTGGGATGTATATGGTCTTCATCCTTCTCAGCTGGAATCAACTAACATCTGTCTCTCTCACACACACACACACACACACACACACACACACACACACACACACACACACACACACACACACACACACACACACACACACTACAACCACATCAACAGGAGCTGTGTCCCTGGTACACTTTCCGATTATTTACCCAGTACTGATCTCAGGAAGGAGTACCCCATCTGCACAGTATACCCAGCTTTCTCAGTCTCTTGGCCATATCACACACTGACACCCGCATCCTTAGTAAGGATTACTTACTCAGTACCAATCTTAGGAAGTACCACCTCATCTGCACAGTATACCCAGCTTCCCCAATCTCTATATCACACACTCCCACCCACTTTCTTAGTAACCCCCACCTCAACACTGTGCCCCCTACTGAGTGCTGTCATTTTATCCTTCCACACCTGTGAATATGATAACGGTGTTGTGCTGGGTCACACGCCCCACCCACATCCTTAGTAACCCCCAGCCCAACACTGTGTCCAGTACTGAGTGATGTCATTGTATCCTTCCATACCTGTGGATATGATAACTGTGTTGTGCTGGGTCACACCCTCCCACCCACATCCTTAGTAACCCCCAGCCCAACACTGTGCCCATTCCTGAGTGTTGTCAGTGTGTCCTTCCACACCCGTGGATATGATAACGGTGTTGTGCTGGGTCACACGCCCCACCCACATCCTTAGTAACCCCCAGCCCAACACTGTGCCCCCTACTGAGTGCTGTCATTGTATCCTTCCATACCTGTGGATATGATAACTGTGTTCTGCTGGGTCACACCCTCCCACCCACATCCTTAGAATCCCCCTCCCCAACATTGTGCCCATTACTGAGTGATGTCATTGTATCCTTCCATACCTGTGGATATGATAACTGTGTTGTGCTGGGTCACACACTCCCATCCACATCTTTAGTAACCCCCACCCCAACACTGTGCCCATTCCTGAGTGTTGTCAGTGTGTCCTTCCACACCCGTGGATACGATAACGGTGTTGTGCTGGGTCACACGCCCCACCCACATCCTTAGTAACCCCCAGCCCAACACTGTGCCCATTGCTGAGTGATGTCATTGTATCCTTCCATACCTGTGGATATGATAACTGTGTTGTGCTGGGTCACACGCCCCACCCACATCCTTAGTAACCTCCAGCCCAACACTGTGCCCATTGGTGAGTGCTGTCAGTGTGTCCTTCCACACCTGCGGATATTATAACGGTGCTGTGCTGGGTCACACACTCCCACCCACATCCTTAGAATCCCCCTCCCCAACATTGTGCCCATTACTGAGTGCTGTCATTGTATCGTTCCACACCTGTGGATATGATAACTGTTTTGTGCTGGGTCACATCCTCCCACCGACATCCTTATTCACTCCCACCCCAACACTGTGCCCATTACTGAGTGCTGTCATTTTACCCTTCCACACCTGTGGATATGATAACTGTCTTGTGCTGGGTCACACGCCCCACCCACATCCTTATTAACCCCAACCCCAACACTGTACCCATTACTGAGTGATGTCATTGTATCCTTTCACACCTGTGGATATAACTGTACTGTGCTGGCTCACACACTCCCACCCACATCCTTTGTAACCCTGACCCCAACACCTTGCCCATTGCTGAGTGCTGTCATTGTGTCCTTCCACACCTGTGGATATGATAACTGTGATGTGCAGGCTCACACTCCCACCCACATCCTTAGTAATGATTACTTACCCAGTACCAATCTCAGGAAGTACTACCCCATCTGCAAAGTATACCCAGCTTCCCCAATCTCTGTATCAGACACTTCCACCCACATCCATAGTAATCTCCACCCCAACACTGTGTCCATTGCTGAGTGCTGTCACTATGTCCTTCATCACCTCTGGATATGATAACTGTGCTGTGCAATCACAGTTGTGTTGCTCATTAGTGTATTGTAGAGCATACCTTAGAAGTAGTACTGTATTTATCAGTTTTAAACTGTGTTGTGTCTGCTGTGGCCAACAGCTATAAAACACATGCCATCTCTTTGCCAGTGTCAAGTATAATATGCCTGCCTTTGCCTCGCATGGTCTTTACCTACAGTCAGTTTGTCCAACAGCTCCTCTGCTGTCACATCCTGTGTTACTGGCTCTGGTCTGTCTGTTACTTCCTATGTCACTGGCTCTGATGTGTCTGTCACTTCCTGTGTCGCTGGCTCTGGTCTGTCTGTCACTTCCTGTGTCACTGGCTCAGGTCTGCCTGTCACATCCTGTATCACTGGCTCTGGTCTGTCTGTCACTTCCTGTGTCGCTGGCTCTGGCCTGTCTTTCACACCTTCTGTTGCTGGCTCTGGTCTGTCTGTCACTTCCTGTGTTGTTGGCTCTGGTCTGTCTGTCACTTTCTGTGTCACTGGCTCTGATCTGTCTTTCACTTCCTGTGTTGTTGGCTCTGGTCTGTCTTTCACTTCTTGTGTCACTGGATCTGGTCTGTCTGTCACATCCTGTGTCACTGGCTCTGGTCTGTCTTTCACTTCCTGTGTTGTTGGCTCTGGTCTGTCTGTCACATCCTGTGTTGCTGGCTCTGGTCTGTCTGTCACTTTCTGTGTCACTGGCTCTGATCTGTCTTTCACTTCCTGTGTTGTTGGCTCTGATCTGTCTATCACTTCCTGTGTCTCTGGCTCTGGTCTGTCTGTCACTTCCTGTGTCACTGGCTCTGGTCTGTCTGTCACATCCTGTGTTGCTAGCTTTGGTCTGTCTGTCACATCCTGTGTCGCTGGCTCTGATCTGTCTCTGCTCCCCCCTTCTCTAGCTGTCTGTGTGCAGTCATGCTGTACAGCCTCACACAGACAGAGATTGTCTTGCAGCAGGTCTCTGGGGTATAATACAGCTCACCACCAGAGGGATGTGGGCAGCAGAAGATGGTCTTCATCAGTCCATGCAGGTTCTCAATGATGTTTCAGGGCTTAGATACAGGAAGGCCTCATTAAGTTTATTCTATTAGCTGCCAAAAGCAATTACCAGGAAATGGAGATTAAACCTAAACATACTGTATTTAAAGTATTGAATATTGTAAACGAGACAAAATAACTGGAAGAGGGATCTTTAGAAAAGGGAACACGGAGATTACATGGAAGTAAATGGAAATTGTAGGAATGATACATGGAGAATAAGGTTTAAGGGAAGGCAGGAATTGAACAATTTATGTAATGTTGGGCTGAATGACAGTTATAAGGAAAGAAAATGTATATTTAATGTGTAAAGTAGGTAAATGAAAAAATGTTAATATGGTTTGTTTTCTTTTATATTAACGTGTGTGTGCCCCTGTGTCTTAACTGATAATTAAATAAAGGTGTTTAAATGTAAAAAAATTATGTTTCAGACCTGTAACTATACAGACGTGTATGCCATCTCAGCCATGTTATTGTATTTTCATTCTTGTCATGAGCGATGGCTGCAGGGTGTACCCAGTACTACCAGTAGGATATCCATGTGTGAAGTTACCCTGCAAAAATTGCTGTTGTCAAACGTGCCAGATGTGGGAATCCTCAAAAATGTCTGAATGTCCCATATGTGTATATGGCCCAGTGTTTTTTTTTTTTTTTGGCATCACCTGCCAGTTGATGGTATAGAAACTTTTCCAGTCGATGTATTGTTCATGTTGACAATGCAGGGCATTAACTGTAATGTGAATGCAGTCAGTAACCACTAGAACTTACAGAAATGGACTATTTCATAGAATATCTTCTTGGTGTTGTTTTACTACCTGTGTCTCTGAATTGGCCCTGTCCTATGCAGGGAAGTTCTTTGAGCAATTTTACCTAACACAATGCACTATTTGCTGCTGGATTTTGGGGACAATCTCCCAGGCTAGCAAATATTGATATAACATGCTACCCCACACTGAATTCAGAACTACACAAATATGTACAAATTAATAATATGAATTAACTGAGTGTTTGGTCCCTCTACCCAGTAGCCCTGAATTTAGCACAGATCCAAAGAAATGCCAAATATATGTGCTCAGGATTTATTTCAAAAGGGTCAGAATACAGAGATCTAAATGTATTTCATTCATACTTTAGGCACACACAGGTGATATGTACTACAGCATGGTTTGTGAGAATCAGGACCTCACTGTGATTCTTCAATCTTATCTTTTTCTTATGTGTTCAGGCTTCTAGGCTCCCTCAAATCAGATTCTTCATGCTGCAACAATATTTTACATTTAGGCTTTATTCCTGTTAGATACTGAAATCGATTCACCCCGGGGATCACATCTGTGGCTCTGCTCGACAGGGGCACAGGAAAATTATTTTCTTGGGTGGCGAAAGCCAGGGTGCATTTTTTGGCTAGGCTTGTATTAGCCCTAGGGCCGATAGCCTAGTACCTACCTATGAACCTATGAACCTATGAAATGCAGACTCGTTCCTTTAAGGGTAACGGATAGTCTATTATGCTCTTGGTAAGTAAGGAAATAAGTTAAAGGGGTCATGCCTTGGTTGGAAAATTAATGGGCCTGGCTCTGTCCTGGAGGAGGAACAAATGGATCTACATGGTGCTGAGAGGGACCTTGCAGGTCTATGGGAATAACAACAATAACAAAAAGAATAGTTAAGTGTTTGCAGACTAACTCAGAATTCATACAATCAAGTGCAGTTCAGGACATAACATCCAATAAACAATCTCCTAATATTAAAAACAAACAAAAAAACTGCCACATTTTTTCCACTGTACAAGTACAATAACATTGTATAGGGGGTGAATTTTATTTTAATTTCCTGCTGAGCTCTTGGGTGCAAACTCTACCAGTCTGGTGTACATCCTACTATAATCTATTCTCTTCCAAAGAATAATTGCTTAAATAACCCAGTTTATTTTATTTTACTTATTTGTTTATCAGGTAAACCCACGAGGAACAAGCCTGTCTTCAGGGGTGACCTGGGAGTTGTGTTGTAAGTGACTTCTCAGAGACAGAGTGGGAGATGGAGAATGATAATATCAAACCCAAGACTCAGATAAAGTACAGTAACACATCATGCACTAAACTTTCAGTGTATTACCTAACCACAGTAAACATACCTCTCAACCTCTTAGTGCAGCAAATCTGGACAAATCCATAAATAAAAGTGGAACAAAGGCACAAAAATAGGAACAATTTTTAAATATTGCTCTTACAAACTTAGAAAGTTGATAGAATAACAGGTTTTGCATTAGCATGAATTTTCTTAAGGGTATGAAGTCTGAAACTCAAATGTCTGTCACTATTTTCTGACTTCAGTTATTAATGATTTGCCAGTAATTTGCCAAAAAAAAACACAGTTTTATGAAAAGCAGACCAAAAACATGAGGCAAAAATCTGGACATTCTGTGAAAGTCTGTACATTTGAGAGGTGTGGGTAGTAAACACTTATAAATAAAATAAAACAAGTCCAATAATTTTGGCGAACAATGAGTGTATAAAGATGTATTTTCAGTGTAATGTGAACACACAGACAAAAAAAAATCAAATTAAGAACATACATGGACTGAACAGCCTCAAGACAGTGAAGATTAATAAATGATAGAGAAGTACGCCCACAACCCAATACCCCCTGATGTGTTTGAATAAGGAGTGCTAAAGAAACAGCAGTATAACTTCAAGTATTATTTTTCTTCATTTTTGCTGGGGGTCAAGCCCCCCCGAACCCCCCACAAACCCTGCTAATTAAATATATCAACTCCAAGATCACACTACATTGAGGAAATGGGGAAATTTCCTCTCTGCTCTGTACTGCGGCCAAGTGTCACTCTCAAATGTGCATGACAGTCAATCATGCATCATTTGCGTATGACTTCACAGCCATTTAGCATGTCGCTCACACAAGGCAAACCCACTTCTGCCCAGACCGATACGACCAGGGAGATACTGTTCTACAACAATGCCATGACATATCCATTCAGTCAAGGAAGGTTAGAGAACTAATCTGGTTAGCTGAGTTCATTCATGCACATCTAGAGAAAAACAGCAGAACTTTCAAAATTACAAACAACTGCTTCAGTGTAGGTGTGAAACAGATAAAGGAAATGTAAGTATGACCATGTTTTTATAGGTATATATACTAAGTAACCCTTCCTCACAAAGACGAAAAATTGTAGTTTTTTTTAATAAAGGACATTGTCACTTTAAGGAAAATTCAAACTTATTTCCCATGTATCTGCTCATCACATGGTATATTAGCAGGAAGTGTTGTGGACTAAACTGTTTTTTTTTTAGGAAACTGAAAGTAGAGTGCTAAAAGCATGGCTGCTGGTAAACCATTACATGATCTAGTCGAAGATTTATTTTGTTCAATTTGTCTGGATTTGTTTAAAGAAGCTGTAGTGCTGGAATGTGGACACAGTTTTTGTAAATCCTGCATAGATAAAGCCTGGGACAGTGAGACAAATCCCTCCTGTCCTGAATGCAGAGAGGCATTGCCATCTAAAAAGTACACAGTGAACAGGCAGTTATGCAAAGTTGTAGAGAGTAGTCAGAGTTCACGGCAGTATGAGAAAGAATTACTAAACCAGGAGCAAAAAAGTCACTACCTGCTTGGGTCGCACGAATGCAGAGAGCACAAAGAGGCATTAAAAGTGTTCTGTCAAGACGATGGATGTCCTGTATGTGTTATCTGTATGATATCATCTACGCATAAAGGACACACATTCCTACCCATACTGGAAGCAGTCAGCATGTTTCAGGTGAGGTTAACTGTAAGCAAATTTAAAAAACATTTTCATTTTTGTAGCTGTTCACATTAGTAAGTTCTTGATGCATGTAATACTGTGCATTCAGATGTTAGCTGATGTATTTATTTATGACAAAGTAAGTGACTGGACTGTATGGACACATTTTCAACCACTTAAAAACAGGCAGCACAAAATAGAGCATGAGAGATTATAAATAAGGAAAAAGTAAAGTAGAACTGAAGAAATGTAACATATGTAGGTCTGTAATTCAAGCTATGTGGGGTCTCCTAGTTTTTGAGAGGCAGATTTACCATTGAAATGTCCGCATTGCCCATTAAATGCTACCAGTATGACTCTGATGTATTCAGGTGATACCAAGATTGTCCATGACATAATTTGGAAAAAGTGGTCTATTTCAAGGCTTGATGAGAACATATTCAGAGTTGTTGGTCTCTCTCCCTGCTTTAGCTTCAGGAATGCTCCTTGTGTTAGGAGGCAGTTGTGTTCTAGAGATTTGTGTACTAGCGTGAACTCTGCATCTGTGACCAAAATGTTTGGTACTTTTTCCTTGCAGGTCGTGAAAGGTTTGTGCATGTATTTCTTGTTCAAGTTTTTTTTTTTGCCATCCATGCTTTGGACAAGTTTTTGATTTTTAGGTTACATGCAAATTGCAGGAGCAAGGACTTAAGTACGACTTGTTTAATGTGATGGGTGTTCTTGTTTTTATGTAGGCAAACTAATAAAGTATTTTCCAGGACATGGTATTAAGTTTATGGTTATACAACTGATTGCAAGAAATAAGAGAGGTGGGGACATTGTGCAGAGCACTGAGTTTGCTGATATGAAGTGGATTGTTGAGCTGAGAGCCAACGGTTTGCTTTTGCCTGAAAGTGCTCATCTTTTGTTTTTGAGTAAAGTTTTTTTTTTTTTTTTTTAGCTGGCCTTGGTGACAGGATCATTTATTTCGGTTTATTTTACTTTTTATTTACCAGGATTTAGCTGTTTGTGCGCTTTTTTTCCTTGATTTTGTTCTTTTTCACTTGACTGCAGCACATGGTCAAAGGTTTTCTGTGCAGCTTGACTACAATCCTTCTTTTGCAAGTTTGCAGAACACTTTCCTTGTAAATTTGGTGTGGATAGTAATCCTTTTACATCTAGATTTAACTGACACTACTGATGTTATTCAGGATGCTCCCACAGATACCTGAGACTTCTCTGTGAAAGTCAGGGAGTGCAATACCTTTCGAATTAAAATAAATTCACTTCAATGGCAGCATTTACATTTAGAAGCATGCCTGCACTATAAGGTTATTCCAAGTGGCCTTAGGGTCTTCGTATGCCCACCTACAGAACTGTTTATCCGGAGATTCTCAGAAGGTGCCAGGTGCTGAACATTAACCTTAGTTTTAATTATATATGACTTCTGTTTAATTTTTTAAAACCCATTGAGAATGACTTGGCTGACATAACTGAATACCTTTATAAGTAGATTACTCAGACATTTAGAGGTGGTTATTTTTGAACTAGATTGGATGGTATTATCAGTGAGGTCTCTGCTTTGAGTTGATACTACAACAACAAAACAAGAGGAAATTGGAGAGGGACTTTTCAGATTTCATAAATGGGAATATTTTCACATGGTCCAGGTCCAATGTTAATGACCCTGTTTTTTCACCATCTGAGAATGCAGTTCCTGCTGTTAAGGAGAATGTGTTGAGAGATTCTGTGGTTACCACAGAATCACTGCATGCTTTGAATATTGTTAGAGCTGTTGGACAGTGTGATCTTGGGGCCGGACAGAAAGACCTCTTACAGCTCAAGTTTTATCTACATCTTCATTATGGAATTACCTCTCCTGCAGAGAGAAATGGAAGTTTAAAAGGGATTGCTCTTTGAGCAGGGCATGGATGAAGTGCAAGGTTTCTCCAGACAGAAGGGCACCTTCAGTTTTGAAGAACAAGAAGAAATAAGTGAGAAGTCTTTAGTGTTACTAGTTTAATCTCTCTTCTGTCACATTGAGTCCAAACTCAGTTTTGAATAAAGGCCTTTCATTTATTCCTGCTAGTAAATGCGATGTTGGTGACTTTATCATTGACTTGAGATTATTTGTGTGTAACATCATGCTTAAGACTCTGTTTTTGACACCAGCACTCGAGATAATATTGCTTTTACAAAACCTAGTACCCTTGTTGCATCTACATATTTTGATGTGCAGAGACTAATAAGACATGTCAATACATCTTGTGTAATCTCCAGTTGTTTGGTATTATACTGATTGACGTATATGAATACTTCCTAGTTGATTTGCATGTTATACGGTCATTCATGGTTCCTAGTTGATTTGCCTATTATACCAGTGATTCATGGTTTACCTAAGATCCACAAGAGCTTGACTGACCCACCTATGCACCCTATTTAGGATGCAGTTGGGTTATTGACACATTGTCTATTTATGTTGAAAAGACCATTAGACCTGTGGTTGATGCAGCACCTGGTGTCCTTAAGGATACAACATGTTTTTTTTGCTGTTTTTCCTCAATGACTGAAGGCTGTTGGTGATGCTGTGGGCTGTTTTATGGTTACTGTTGATGTTTGTAGTTTTATCTCGATTCCTAATGATGTTGGGATTGAGATGATTAGAACATATCTCATTAAGAGAACTGATTGGTCCATCCACTGGATTGATTTAGTTTGCTCTCTTATTGACCTTATTAAAAACAATGTATTTCTATTTGGTAACGAGTTCCTTTTACAGAGAGTTGGGTGGCCACGGGGACCCCCTGTGTGAGCAGTTATGCGAACTTGGTGATGGCTGGATGGGAGGAGGATTTTTATGTTTTCGAACAATTACTTTATCCAGAATGTAGTGTACTTTAAATATTTTGTGAATGATATTTTTCTTTTATGGAAGAGGACCATTTTCCAACTGAATAGTTTCATGGGTTCCTGTTAAATGATCGAAGATGCGTTCTTTCGAATGCATCTTGATCGAACTTGCACAAAAAGGCAAAATAGCAAAACTGCATATAAACAAATTCTTTCCCTGGGAAAGAAATCGCTTGGCCGCTTCCTTTACTTTGCTATTTTCGTAACTGTAGTGCGATCTCTGAGTTGGTATATTTAAGTAGGGGGGTGTGGGGGCACAGCCCCCTACCTCTGGGGGGTGGGGGGTGGAAGCCCCTCACTTAATGTAATATTTTGCCCCTCATTTAATGTAATATATATTATTTTTTTTTTTTTTTTTTTTTTTTGTGGAACAGCGATTTTTCTCCTTGGAAAGAAATCACTGTTCTAAGTGTTCGAGATTGTAAGCTTTCACTTACATGGGTTAAGCGTTCAATGATTTAATATAGACCCTAGTTTCACTGAGTTCTTTAACTGCTCCACTATACTTCATAACTTTACCAGTGTGCACTCAAGTGACAGTATAGATTTTTTGAATGTACATCTTGTGATGTATGAAGATGGTGTAGTGTTGGTACAGAGCTGTTTAGAAACAATTATTGGAAAAACACTGTTACATCATTCTGATAATGCATCCAGCACACATTGGACGGCACAGTGGTGCAGCGATAGCATTGTCACCTCACAGCAAGAGGTTCTTCAGTTCAATTCTCTGCTGGGGCTACTTCTGTGTGGAGTCTGCATCCCCTCCCTGCGTTAGTGTGGGTGTCCTCCGGGTGCACCTGTTTCCTCCCACATTACAAAGGCATGCATCTAGAACATTTCTCCCCGGGCCTCCAGTGAAAATTGGCTGATTCCAAGTTGGACTTTCTCAGTTAACAAATGTAAAATAAAATAAAATTTAATGAGCGGTGATGAAGAGCCGGTTTTTAAGGACCTCTAGGTTACACACAAATGATATAAAGTTTAGAACAGCTACTTAGGATCTGGCAAGTGATTTCATGGATAAGGGTTAGAAAAGTTAAGAGGCTGAGAAACATTTCCATGAAAGCCTGACCCTCTATTTCACTAATGAGGTCCCCTATTTTTTGAGAGGCCAATTTACCATCGAAGTGTCCGTGTCACCCAGTAAATACCACAATTATGAGACTAACATATTCACGTAAAACCAGGATTGTCTGTAACATTATTTGGAAAAAATTAGTCTATTTTAAGGCTTGATAAGAAGAGTTTACTATTGACATTTCGACTCCGCATTGGTCGACTGTTTGAAATGTCGACTGTAAATGTGGATTTTGGAATGCTGAAAAGTAAACCAAACTGAAAATAAATACATCGACAACCATGGTTCAATGTATTTGACGTAGCAGGAAGTGATGCCACTCACTTCCTGCTATGCACATTAAAATACCATTAGACTGTTCAGTTAATAGTACATTAATTCTACAATTTTGCAGGGAGGGGGGCTGCACACCCCTTGCACATTAACTATACCAACTCCAGCACGGTACTTCAGAAGGGAAATGGGCTAATTCATTGTTCCTCACTGAACTGCAGCCCCCTGCACAATGTCAAACCCAAATGCTCGACTGACTTTACTGTTTGCTGTAGTGTAGTCAATTGATTTTGGTTCGACACTCTGCCCGCTTGGAAACTGCAAGTCGATCATATGCAATCCGACCCATTCATTTTCCAAGTTGTAATAGTATACTGATGAAAACATATCCAGAGTTGTTGGTGTCTCACTCTGCTTAGCTTCAGGAGTGCTCTTTGCCTTAGAAGGCAGTTGTGTTATAGAGATTTGTGTATTAGAGTGAAGTCTAACTCTGTGACCAATAAGTTTGGTACTTTTCCTTACAGGTCATGCAGGGTTTATGCATGTATTTCTTGCGCAAGTTTTTTGCGTCATCCATGCTCTGGACAAGTTTTTCAGTTTAGGTTCTGTGCAAATTGCAAGAGCAAGGACTTGGTATACCTTTATTTATGTGATGGGTGTTCATGTTTTTATGTAGGCAAAACCAATATGTTGTTGAAGGATTGAGTTTTGAAACACCTTAGTGATATTTGACCACAAAATAAACTAATGTACTTGCAAGACACGTAAAGGATTTTCCAGGACATAACTATACGTTTTTCGTTATACAACGGATTGCAAGAAATAAGAGAGGTGAGGACATTGTACAGAGCACTGAGTTTGCTGCGATGAAGTGGATTGTTAAGCTGAAAGCCACCAGTTTGCTTGGTTTAAATGCACTGTCCCTTTAAAGCCAGCACTCCGAGCATGGAGATTGTTGTTCGTTGGTTGATTCTCTATGCTGTATGGTTTCTTTAGTGTTTAAATGTTGCTTTGCTGTGTGTTTTTAAGATCTGAAAAAGGGCTTTTGCCTGAAAGTGCTAATCTTTTGTATTTCTTTTGTTCTTGATAAGTTTTTTATTATTAAGCTGGGCATGGTGACTGGGTCATTTATTTTGGTTTTGTTTTGCTTTTTATATGTTACTGGGTTTTAGCTGCTGTTTGTGTGCTTTTTTCCATAATGATGGTAGAGATCTATCAAAAAAGTTGGAGGTGTCACGATACTATACACGACTGTCCTCAAGGTAGACATATACGTAAAGAAGTCCCAACATTTAACGATGCAGAAACCCTATTCACCAAAATTCAAATCAATCAACAGAAGCAACTAAACCTAGTGGGTATTTGCATACCCACAGGTAACAATATATCTACTCTTTAGTCTATGCTAAACTGGACATCCGCAAACCTCCCAGAGGAGACACTCCTCCTAAGGGCTTTAACATTGACTGGAAATCCATCAACACAACTATCTCTCATCACATCAACCTGTATCCCTATACTCAGCTTATCCAAAGAACCACCTGCATTGACAAAAATACAAACAAGGAATCCACACTAGACTAGATCCTTACAAACAACCCATTTACTGCCCAATATTCTGGTGCAGTACCAGCTGGCCTTAGTGACCATTTACCCACATTCATATTAAGACAAAACCTCAAAACCACTAAAGCAACCACCCTACGTGAAATCTGTAATTCAAAAAATTTCATACCTGAGCATTTCATTAATGAAGTAAGATATTGCAAATGGGCTCCACTAACAACCCTCACACTAGACAAGGCAGTGGGCTTCTTAACTTCTACCTTTTTAAACATATTAAATCAGATGCCCCCCCCTACAGACAATTCGAATAAAAACCAACCCATACCCATGGCTCTCTAAAAACACAAGAATCCTTCAAATGTAGGTTCATAGATTAGTACTAGGCTAACTGCCCTTGTGGGCCATTTTTTTTTAAGCCTAGCCAATTGCACCCTGTGTGAATCCAACCCTGTCCCTTGTGTCTGTAAGGCAAACACCTTAATCATTATGCCAACCTCCCACCCCTTGGGGATAAAGCTTGGAATAGATGGTATCGCAATAAGACCGATCACAACAGGCAGATCTTCCTCGAACTATGTAATAAAACAAAACAAAAAAAAAACAGATAAGGCAAGATAAGAAAAATCATTACACAGAGCTACAAGTAAAACATACCACTGACCTCCAAAAATTCTGGGCAGCTGTCAACAAAGTATTACAACCAGAGTAACCCACTGCCCCTCCCCTCAATGTCAGAGGAGATAATATAGTGATAGCTACCCATTTTAAAAACCTACTTCACTTCTTCCATCCTTACTCTAACTAGTGACCGCCAGATCTGCACTCCCCCACAACCTTTCAGCAACCCAAAGTCATACTCACCATTTACTCTCAAACCAGTTCTTACCGACACAATATACAAGCATTTCACTAAACTAAAACCTGGCAACACAATATACAAGCACCTCAGTAAACTAAAACCCACCACTTTGGCAATCAACAAACTCCCTGCAGAGTACCTCAGAACTGTAGCTAGTGCTAAAGCTTATGCCATCTTGATGCTTAACAACCCATCTATAAATGAGCATGCAATTCCATCCCTTTGGAAAACGTGCTACATAATACCCTTGCACAAAGGGGGTCCCTCAACCAAATGCAACTGCCGCCCCATAGCAATCTTATCCCCCCTATAGTCTGCTCACCAACACCCAGCATGGCATTTGCTCATCCCATAGCACCACCACAGCACTCATATCCTTCACCAACACTGTCAATTAATATAGGAACCAAGGAAAGGGTCTATATTACATGATCGAATGATCACGATAGTGAACGATGATCACGATAGTGAACGATGATCACGATAGTGAACGATGATCACGATAGTGAACGATGATCACGATAGTGAACGATGATCACGATAGTGAATGATGATCATGATAGTGAACGATCTAGAGCGAAAATGGAGCACAGCCAAGTGCTTTTGTGGGATCGCGGTACAGTGAAGAGTGGAATATTTGCCCTTTCCTCACTGTAGTGCGATCTCTGAATTGGTATATATATTTAATGAGGGTGTGGGGGTGCAGCCCCCATAATAATGGTTTCGATATGCTGCATTTTCGCTCCTTAGAGTGTTTGCTATTGTGATCATTCGACCATGTAATATAGACTGCCAAGGAAAGCTAGTGTCTTGACACCTTCCTCGATCTGTCCAAAGCATTTAATACAGTATCCCACAGAAAACTACTTACTATCGTAGCCAAACTCAACCTAAACAACCCTTTTTGCTCTGGTTTCAAGACTGCCTATTCAACCGCCAACAAGTAGTTAAGTGGCATTATTCCCTCTCCCCCCTTCTTCCAGTAACAGTAGGTGTGCCACAGGGATCCATTCTGGAACCCCTACTATTTAATATGTTTACAAACACCCTACAATCTGCCACCCAACAAGCTACAATAGTCCAATATGCAGATTATACTACACTGATCTGCTCAGCCCCCACACTCCAAACACTCCAGAATAAAACAGGCCTTCTCCAATATTAAAAACTGGTTAAAAAACTCACAACTAATACTTAACCCCAAAAAGACTCAACTTATGCTTTTCCACCTACCAAAATTATTGATTCTTCTGCTTCTCTTTCAATTCGACCAATAACACCCAAATATCCCCAGTATCACAAGTTAAACGTCTTGGTGTAATACTTGACCAAAACCTAAAGTATGACAAACATATAGCACAAACCCTAAAGTATGACAAACATATAGCACAAACCATATCCAAAGTCCCTAAAAAATGGAACCCTATACCCTATAACACTGCAAAAACTATCTAACCAAAGACACCAAAATTAATCTATCCAGAGCTCAACTTCTCTCGACATTGCTCTATGCATCCCATGTATTAACAAACCTTTACAAGACAAACCTGCACAAATTGTCCATATGCTATAATAAAATAGTTAGATTCGCAACCAGCTCTAATTTCCACTCCCACCGCTGTCACTCACCAAAACAACTAGGTTGGCTAGAACTCCCCAACTTACTAAACTATAACCAACTCACCATGGCTCATTACTTGCTGTGCCACCCAAAGATTCCTGAGCTCTCAGGCTTACTCAACTTTCACAATTCTGCTCACCAAGTAAGTGTAGACACAGTGCCGGATAATCCCTCTACTCCTACACAGCTGCTAAAATCTGGAATTCTCTTCCACCAGATATGAGATTACAAAACAGCAGTCCCACCTTTAAATCCCAATTAAAAGCACACCTCAATCTCACCTGACAGTGTACCTGTACTCACCATGGCTAGCCCTACTACCACCATTTAGATAAATCTTCCTCTGGCACTACTCAAAGGTCAAACACTTTGAGCTGTGCTGTGCTTTAAATTACCAGCCCTGCTAGGACTTGAACCCAGGGCCCTGTACACTATAGTCCGAGCAATGTACCACCACACCAATACGATAACATACTATTTTTAAGTGAATATATACATATATAACTGTATATAGTATTACTGTGCCTTCTTACTCCAATCATTATATTTTCTGCATTACTACTGTACACTCACATATGCACTGAGATATATATATTGTAAACTTCTCTAAACTTCTCATCATACTATGCCATGATATATTATGGTTTGCTCTATTAATTTGTACTCCTCTCTGATTTTTGCGTTTTTACCATGTATGTGGAGCTGTTGTATTTTTGTATTTTTATGATTGTCATGTATGTTAAGCTTTTCTCCCTGGGTCTCTGCTGAAAATGGGCACCTGATTGCCCATTCAGACCAACCCGGTAATCAAATAAAAAATAAATAACTGTTTATTTCCCTTCAGTGCACAAACATGCTTTAAGCCTTTTAGACAATTGACTGATGTTAGGCAGAGTCTGTCTCATTCTGTGGGTGGCCAGCTGTTTGAGAACCTTTTAATTTAAAATGTCTCTCCAAATGCATCTGCTTTTCACAGGTGTCTGATACTAACACCTCATGAGAAAGAGAGAGTACACATAACCTGCCACAAAAATGAAATAACATAACTTCACATTAACATACATATAACTACAATGGTCCTACTTATGATGTGTGCCACATTTCTGTTTAATGTTAATTGCAGTTAACAGATCAAAGAAAGGAAAATGCTACCAAACTGACACACTGGCTCCGTACCTCAAATGTATAAACCCTGACAGTGGTCTGCCTGACATGGCACTGGCTAGAGATTCAGGTGTCATTGGAGTTGACAAGGGACAGTGGCAGTGACCAGCTAAAACTGACTTTCCCATCTGGAGGGGGGAGGGCTGTCTGGTCCTCTGGAATACCAGCACCTGAGACACTGAAAGACTTGAACAGTATGCAGTGTATGGATTGGGAAGCCGTACCTGGGTCTGCCAAGCTACATCCACATGGTATCCTTCACGGAGTTTGTCTGGTAATGTACATGCTGACAGGAGAAACACAGAAGGTCCTTACACCTACAGGTGCGCATATCAGCCTCCAGGGAAGAGTTAGGACCAGAAAAAGGAAGAGGTCCTTTGACTTACTCTGCTGTGTCCAGCTCTCAGGCTGATGGTTTGGAATGAATGGCACATCTGCAGTTGAAGAGTGGTGGGCGGGCTCAAGCTTAATGGCCAGTGGACACAGTTATACCTCTCAACTTGGAATCATCAAAAGTCTGGACAAAGGCCCAGGAAAAATGGGTACAGGTATCCAGAAATCGGGATGTCAATTTACATAAAATTTGCATGCATAATGATGTAACCCCACCCACGGTGAAAGGAATTGTGGGATAATAGCATTCAAACACAAACTAAAAAACAGACAACATATTAATTAACACAAAATATAACCAAAACAATGTTTTATTTATGTTAACATTTGAACTTTTGTTGAACTTTAAACTTCTATAAAAGTAAAATGCAATTTTTTGTTATAAAAATAAAATTAACTGCTATACTCATAAAATTTAAATTTAATTTGTATAAAAAATCTAATGAATTGTAACAACTACACTTCAGTATATACGTAGGTAGTGTCTCATGCTTCATTATAAATGTTATACTGCTGATTCACTAGAAACAGCATCTGAAACCAAACTATGGAATTCTGTACTTAATGATATGAGATTAGAAACGAATACTCAAGAATTTATACCACTTAAAAAAAAAAAAAAAAAAAAAAAAAAAAAAAAATTACTTAGCATGCAATAGTAACTACCTCTGTATACAGTGCAGAACATAACATCATACAATTGCTGCTTTTATCTCTAGTTCACTATAAACTCAGGAATACACTTAACATAATCTTATACAAGCCTCTGTTTTATTTTCTATATAACCCATCTCCTTTACTTTTCACATTTAAATTATTTTGCTTTAACAAGTATCCCCCTCCCCTGCCTACAGCTCCCAGAGACTTGCCCCCAGTACGATTGCTGCTTCTAAACTGAGCATTTTGGTGAAGTAAATGTCTCCGACAGCAAGACTTTATGGGACAGCGCATAGAACAGAAAAGGCCTATGGGAATTATTTACCCCCAGGCTTAATACTTACTATCATAACTGTTGTGCATTTGTTTCTAGTGAGGTATATTCCTTATCCACCATAAACTTTTGTTTACTAATATATGTAGAAGTAGTCTGGCATGGGCTGATCCACTGGGTGCATCCAAGTATGTGCAAAGATGCAGTTAGTAACATCAACCAGGAAGTTTCTAAATCATGAAACTAAATGCAAGACAGAGCAATCGTCTAAACTATGTTTATTTGGGTGTATGTGGGGACACTAAAAATCGTGCTGGAAATCACTACATTCATTTCTTAACTAGGCAGGAGAGCAAGCAGTAGTCTGAACCTGCATCAAAATCACTAAGATTCTTTTAGGGATACACTGTTGTAAATAATTGGTGTTTCACTAGTATTTTAAATTGCACACAATATTGCATGCTTCTAGCTACAAATGCATACATAAATAAGAGCAAGATTTAAAGTCCCTGAAACTGCGGTTGTTGCTTCTACTGTCTTCTAACATCCTGGTTCCTGTTACTACGTAATTTGCAACATTTTTAAATTCAGGTGAAGTCTAGGATGATTTGCTTATCTTGCTGTTTATAAAGCCCGAGAGCTGCCGTTGCATTCGAATTTTTAATAGCTACTTCTGCTCTGCATTGGCAAAATCACTCCACCATTACAGCTCTAGCTAAACGGCCCTGCTTTGCATGCAAATCAAATGCCAGCCCTGCTGTGGTACTTCTGCATTAATAAACCTTCTTTTTCACTACAGTTTATAGGCAGTTATAACAAGTGCATACACATATTTAAGTGTTACATTCCCCAACATCTCACTGTTTTGATAGCTTGTAAATAAAATGTTGTGCGCTAAAGAAAAGAACAAAATGCATTACGAAATGAAGATGTTGGAGCCACGTGCAAGTCTGCTGATCATGACTGCAGTTATTGATCCCATAGCCGCTGGTACATAAGGAGTTGTGGGCGGTTTCAAGTAGACAGTATTTATAAAACCACTACTGGATTGGGGCTAATTCGAATTACACAAGGAACCAGGGAGGGCTCCCATGCAACAGCATACCAAGAGTGAGACCCTGTTGTAGGTAAGGACCTAGAGTGAGCTGTGCTTCCAGCACACACTATACTCCCTGCCTCATTCCACCCACCATAGGTCATCTTCCGAGCAAGCTGTTAAAAAAGCCATTTGGGTGTTGCTTGGGCTCAGTCTGCCTGTTGGAGGTGCACTGAGGTGTTTATTTTTAAAATTGGACATGGGCATCACTTTTATCTAAGTTACAACAAAGACGTCAGCAAATCTGCAGTTAGGGAGGGGGTGCAAGACCGTGGACTAATGCAAGACTGCAAGAGTCAGCGAGTTGCTTTCCCAAGTCCTTGTATGGAGCTGCTGTAGATATTGAGTACAGATAGTATATATAGTTGTTGACATTTTAGGATGCAGCTGGCCAGTGCAGGCATGCTACCTTTATCATGAGTGGAGTATGTTTGTTATTGGTACTTGGAGACATACCATGCATCCTCTGAAGTGGTCCTAGCGGTACTGAAATTTGGTGACCCTGAAATAGTTGTAGTATTAGTAAAAGTGTATAATCCTGCTTTGGAGACTCGGGCAGTTGTCATCCATCTTTGTTCAGCTACCCTACCCCTCGGTGTTATACATAGCTGGTTTGCCTTATCACTCTTATTTATTTATTTATCGTTAGGTGGTCCCCGCTTGCCTGTGTCATGCTCCAACATTACTGCACAGAAACTGTTTTGTTTTTTTTCTGCTCTATAGTTGTGCTGCATTTTTTGTGCAGTATTTTAAACTAATACTAGCTTGTTTTATTTTTATTATAGGATCCATGCTTTACTAGTAATCTGTAGGATTTTACCTCCAGCACATTCTCTGCATTATGGCTAATGACCCTTATGATCACCATTACTTCTCTGACCATGACAAAGAGCAGGACTTCTATGGTTTGATAGCTCCTAGTGCGGATATCTGGAAAAAATTAATCTGGTGACCACACCACCTGTATGACAGGTTGGATTTTGCCAGGTTTCCAAGAAACAGATGAGGGTGATCCTTACAAATTTGACACTATGCAGTTATTTATCAACTGGAGTCCCATCATTTTGTGGGACTTTCGGTATCAAAAAATATAAATAAAACAAAATCGGAATTTGAAAGGGCCACTCGGGGAATTCATGGCACCCTGTTTTCTTACCTCTCAAAATGGGAAATGTTTCAGTACAATTGAGAGGTATGGGCACAGGGAAAGACAAAAAGTATTTAAGAAAACTAACACACTGGCAGGTAAACACCAGAGACTACTTTCCTTTCATACGGAGAGAATACGCATTTACAGAATTTTCTAAATAAACAAAAATGGATTGGAAATATAGGTACAGGAGAAACATGAGTTGTATGGGGAATTGTGAGCACACTGAATCTTTATTTCAGATGTGCATGCAGTTGTGTTTGGTGCAAAACATTCAAGATGCTTCTCATAGTGACATATTGTGAATATATCAGAGACAATCTGATGTTTTGATGTCTCCTTATTGGATAGAATTGTGCAGCTAGGTTTCTGCCTGAAGTCGGACTTTCTTGGAGAAATACTGCAGTAGTCCTATGCGGATGTCCTCCTGGTGACTATATTATATGTGGCAGTTCCCACCGGAATATTTCTCTGTGTCTCATAAATGTATGGAGTCTTTTATGCCACTCTTACTCATGGCTGGGCTTTCTCTTTCTCCTGCAGAACACATTTCTACTTCTTATCACTTCCAGAGACTAGAAGCTCAGTGGTACATCAGAGATGCTCAGGGTTTCTGGCAGCACTTTTTTTCGTGCCTCATAGGATGTCCGAGGACATAGTAATGCTTAAACTACTATAGAAATGCATTGCTGTTACCTGGGATGCTGACCCTGATGGCAAGGGGCATTGCTGGAATTTCTTGTTTAGGCAGGATGACAAGGATCGCCAACTGTTTAACCTTTATTTGAAATTTGGTGAACTGCTTGTACTGCCTCGTTAACACATCTTCTGACATTGTCATCATAGTTTGAGAACATTAAAATTAGTTTATAGGTGTGTACTAGGCTAATGGCCCTGGGGCCTTTACAAGCATAGTTATAGGATTACCCTGGCATCGTGCCACCCGACCTTAGTTCCCAGTACCTCTGTCGAGTGGAGCCACTGGAGTTATCCCCGGGGTAAATTTTCTATTTCTCATCAAAGATTTCTCTTGAAGAGGGTCAGCGAGGTGCTCTGCTTGACATGTATGGCAAGTCTATTCCATAGCATGGGCAATGGCATAGTGCACTCATTTGCAATTACCACCAGGAAGCTGTAATTGATTGATATGATTGCCCCTCATGAATTAATAGATAAATGCTGGTACCTCCTTGTTCTCTGATATTTCTGCCAGCATGACAGACAAGGAACTTTGTGCTGCAGATGTCAGCACTCATGGCTGTATACCCCTATGATCTGTACGGTGCTGCACCAGGGTGGTATTACTGTATGTTCTTGGTGATGCACTACATTGGTATAGCCCTTGTCAATGCATACACCAATGAACTGTGCAGTGTTACACCAGGTTGTTATTACTGTGTGTTCTTCATAATGCATCACGTTGGAATATACATACAGTGATACGAGCTATACCAATGATCTGCGCATTGCTGCATGAGAGTGGTATTAATGTATATTCTTGCTGATGCATCGCATTGGTATAGCCCTTGTCACGGTATACACCAATGGTCTGTGAAGTGATGCACCAGGTTGGTATAACTGTATTTTCCTGGTGATGCAGCCCTTGTGGGTGTCTACACCAATGATCTGTGCAGTGCTGTACCAGGCTGGTATTGCTGTGTGTTCTTGGTGATGCAGTCCTTGTGGCAGTGTACATCAATGGTCTGTGCAGTGCTGCACCAGGCTGATATTGCTGTATGTTATTGGTGTTGCAGCCCTTGTGGCTGTATACGCCAATGATCTGTGCAGTGCACTGATGCCATCGATATCCTGGCCATAGTCAGAGAAGAGCTGCCTACATATTAATGACCTTGTAGGGTCCATACCTCAGCCACACTGTGGACTAACATAGGTCACTCAGGTTGTTTGCAGTTGTAGCAGTAGTGTGACATCATTATCATCATCATAGCTGGCAAACTTATTTTGAATGTTTCACTTCCCGGGGCCAGCTGACTTGCAATAACATATAGGCAGTCTACTTAATACCAGGATGGCTTTCCTGCTCAAAGATCAGAGCCTGTTCATCTAATCTTTTGTGGCGGGTAAAGCTTTCCTGTGAGTGACAGGTTGGATGGCTTGGCAGAGAGGTTTTAAAGCCTCTGTGTGCTTCTTCCCTTACCTTTTACAGAACATTATCTGCATTTTCAGGAATGGCATCTGGGACATGAAAGCATGCAGTTAACATTTTCTTTTCGCTTTTCTCATACCCTAAGTTACTGTCATTACATTATCTTTACAGCTCATAAGTAGTTACTAGGCATGAAGTCTGTATGACAATTGAAGAGCCTAGCCCATTTTACCAAACACCCTGAAAATACTATTTGGTTAAGAGACTTGTTCAAGGTCACATAGTAAGCAAATGAAGGCTGAGGGTACCAAACCCCATACCAAAGGAAGCAACTCTCTAGCAGTTCTTAGCTTTAATACTGTGTGTAGCTGACAGACTAGAAAAGCAGAGAACAAGCAGCCAAGCTAGCTAGCTTCTTGAGAGAGGCAGAGAGTGTCAGTGTGCAGAGAGTGTCAGTGTGCATCTGTTTTTTGCACAGGAGACATGTGAGTTCTCTGCAAAA
This sequence comes from Protopterus annectens, assembly GCF_019279795.1. Lineage (NCBI taxonomy): Eukaryota > Metazoa > Chordata > Ceratodontiformes > Protopteridae > Protopterus > Protopterus annectens. Next base: position 1,786,430,363 of record NC_056732.1, read on the forward strand.
ATTGCTCCTGCATATTAAGAAGAGTGTCACTGTTGCTTCTTTGAAGGCTAATGTTGATTGAGCTGTTACAAGCAAGTTCATTCCTGGCCTTGCATATCTTGCCATCATGGAAATGAGGGGACACCCTCATGGTGATATATTGGGAAGTGTGCATGGTCCTTAGACTTACTTGCCTTGTAGTTGCTATTCATTCATGATACATACAATTATGAGTGAATAACAACCCCAACCTACGGTTCGGGTTGAAGACCAACCCCAACCTACGGTTCGGGTTGAAGACCAACCCCAACCTACGGTTCGGGTTGAAGACCAACCCCAACCTACGGTTCGGTTGAAGACCAACCCCAACCCACGGTTCGGTTGAAGACCAACCCCAACCTACGGTTCGGTTGAAGACCAACCCCAACCCACGGTTCGGGTTGAAGACCAACCCCAACCCACGGTTCGGTTGAAGACCAACCCCAACCTACGGTTCGGGTTGAAGACCAACCCCAACCTACGGTTCGGGTTGAAGACCAACCCCAACCTACGGTTCGGGTTGAAGACCAACCCCAACCTACGGTTCGGGTTGAAGACCAACCCCAACCTACGGTTCGGTTGAAGACCAACCCCAACCCACGGTTCGGGTTGAAGACCAACCCCAACCTACGGTTCGGGTTGAAGACCAACCCCAACCTACGGTTCGGGTTGAAGACCAACCCCAACCTACGGTTCGGGTTGAAGACCAACCCCAACCTACGGTTCGGGTTGAAGACCAACCCCAACCCACGGTTCGGTTGAAGACCAACCCCAACCCACGGTTCGGTTGAAGACCAACCCCAACCTACGGTTCGGGTTGAAGACCAACCCCAACCTACGGTTCGGGTTGAAGACCAACCCCAACCTACGGTTTGGGTTGAAGACCTGTATTAAGTTGATCTCCAGTATCATTCTGTCCAAAAGTGTACACAAATGTCTTCAAAGAACCTTAGCTAACATGTTATTTAATATAACATTTGTTAACCGGGAAAGTCCGATTTGGAACAAAGCCAGTTTTCAGTGGAAGCCCGGGGAGAAATGTTCCAGATGTATGCCTTTGTAATGTGGGAGGAAACCAGAGTACCCGAAGGAAACCCACATGAATGCAGGGAGGACATGCAGACTCCACACACAAGGCACTCCAGCCAAGAATTGAAGTTGAGAACCTCCTGCTGTGAGGTGACAATGCTACCACTGCACCACTGAGCCATGTAACATGTCTGATACAAAATGATCATATTTAGAAAAGGGTACTGTGATTGTCTTATCATTTTCCATAAAAAATTTTGTCTGTAGGCATCCATCCTAGTTCTGAGTGTCTGACCTGTCCATTTTACATAAACTGTACATGGAAGTTTCCTTTATTTCATCAGCTAAATCATATTATTAGAAGTACCTGTAAAGGAAGCCTGTACTTAAATACATGTTCTTTGAAGCTATTACACTGGTAACAGTACAAATCCTCTAACATGTTTTTTCATCTTGGGTGGTTGCAGGGCTTTGTCATTTTCTGTCTTTATTTTATTCTTTATTTATTTTACATTTATTTATCGGGAAATTCAGACTGGACACAGGACCATTTTCAGCGGAGACCCGGGGAGAAAAGCTCCATATAAAAATGCCTATGATTACATACAAAATTCATAAAGTACATAAAATAAGATGAAATCAGCACACGCACACTGACAGTGGATATCATACAATACATAGTAATTCTTCTTCTTTTGGCTTTTCCCGGTTAAGGTTTGCCACAGCGGATCACCTGACTGCTCATGATTGGCAGTGGAGTTTTACTTGTCGGGTTGCCAGCGCGGCGCCCAGCCTTCCACAGAAGGCCCATACAATACATAGTAATAATAAGGAATAAAGTTTAGAACATAGTTCCATATAGTACATTGTAAAAAAGTAATAGATTAGGTTCATAGTTTAGTACTAGGCTAACTGCTCTTGTGGGCCATTTTAAGCCTAGACAATTACCCTATGTGAGAATCAAACCCTGCACCTTGTGTCTCCAAGGTAAACACCTTAACCATTATGCCATCCTCCATCTAGATTTTTTTATATAATGTTGATCGTAGTGTAGTAATAATGCTTAGACAGGTCATCACTTCTCACAGTATTTGGTGGGCTAGAAAGTAATGCTACTGTGCTGTAGGTGGTTTGGATGTAGGAGTAAATTAGGAAAAATGTTAGTAAGAGGGGGTGAGACATTATAATAGCTGAGATGATTTGGCTAGTTTAGTTGTTACTAAGTAGTAGGTGTGAAGCAGCATCATTGAGTACTGAGGAAAAATGAGTTCGAAAAGTAAGGCAGAGCTGATTTGTAAACATGTTTAAAGGGTGAAATTGAGTCAGGGTTTCTGGTTAGTTTAGATGGGTAGAAAATCTGGATTTTGTCTTTCTCACTGGAAGGTTCATTAGATCTGGTAGTTTAAATCACAATAGTAAGGATGCCTGAAAAATGTCATCCTCACCAAATCTTGGTTGGAGATCCCTTATGATTTTGTACAGTTTTTTTTAAACTTCTGAATGATAGGTTGTTACTAGTAGAACTCTGTTAAAGGGTGGTGGTCCTGTATTTTCACTAAAGTAATTATTACCTGGGAAACCAAATTGCTTTGTCTACTGCTGTGTTAAACTCCCTACAGAGTGACCTCGATCAAACATGGCTTCCTTAAGTTGTGCTGTGTATCCCTTTCTGCCTCACTAATGCAGATACACTGATATCAAAATGCTTAACTGTAAATAAACTGGGCTTCTTTGTGTGACTAGGATGTTTACTGATTTTGTGTGGATATACTGACTGAGAACATATCTGCACAGACCGTACATTTGCCATGCAGATGTATTGTCAGTTGGTTTCCCTGTAAGCACAACTGTAATGTCCATTGTCCAATAGTAGTAGTCTGTTTTTATGCCATCCTTGGCTTACTTCATACTTTCCAGTCTCTTACCCCAGTGCCACCAGCTGTCTTTGGGTCTATCATCCTTTCCTTTCATTCTTCAGAGTAACACTGATTCGGCTGGTGTAACACTGATTGGGCTGGTGTGGAACCTAAGGGCATGCTGGGACATCTCACCAGCAACTGTTTCTGTGAGAGAGGGATACTTTTAATGTTATGGCTTAGCCTATTATCCACCCTGCTCCCCTTTGTCCATTCTGGGATTGTCCTCTTCATGGATCAAGCTTGGCCTTGGGGAATTCCAATATGAATGTCCCTCCCTCCCTCCAGGACAGGTGTGCCCATCCCTCTTTGGCAGTGGCACAGATAGCCAAGCTGCTAATCAAGCCTGGATTGCCTGGGCCATACATACGACATTATCCCTTTATGTCATGGCTCTGGCAACATTTGCATATAGTAAGCTTAGTATCTTGGAAGGTTACAGTGGAAGGTGAGTGCTCTAAGAAGTATTTAACTGACTGATGGATTCTGTTGTGTCTCTCAGTACTCCAAGAAGTATTTAACAGATTGATGGATTCTATTGTATTCATGGAGGAATTTATTGAGGTAGTCAATGCTGTGTGTCCAAATGACTGTCATCCTATAAGTCAGAAATGTGAGCGCTCTGTGTGTCTATGCAATGTTCTAGAAATTCCCTGTCTAGGTTTTGCATGAAGGGGTTTGAATATTGTGGTACCACTCTGATATCCTTTCTATGCCAATAATCTGAATACAATATTTTCCATTAATGTTAAAGTTGTTAAGCATCACACTAAGTTGTGGAAGTTACCCACTATATTGGAAGCAATGCCATCCTTGTGGGAGGTGTTTGTGTACAGTGATGCTGGTAATCATGTGAAATGTCTGGAACTGCTAGAGTGAGTCCCAAAACGCAGAAACTAAATGGCTGACTGATTGGACTTGTATATATTAAGTCAAATATGCCATTTCTTAGAATATTCCCATTTCTTTGAGGTATGGCAATCTCGGAGTAAGTATATATATGTTTGGAGGATGGGGGGGCTTGACCACCCTGCAAAAGAAGTTTTAAGCAGAAGAGCAATTTTCAAGATTCACTCTTCAGTGTTTTCAGCTTTTCTGCACTTGGAATTTTGAGTGCTAATATTTCAGTAGGAAGCCATGATGGTTAAAATACTATTGGGTGATAGATCATGATAACCTGACAAAATGCAATGAAAACAAGTGATGTTCAGAATATAGGTGTGATCTGGGGAAGTGATTAATAAGATCCCTTGGTTCTCTTGTATACTGTTCAGCTGGATTAGTTAGTTGTCTGCAGTAGGTGTGATCTGGGAAGTGGTTCATAGGTTGGTACTAGGGTACCTGCCCTAGGGCCTATACAAGCCTAGCCATAACAATTCCCAGGCTATTTCTTCCCACAGTCTATACTTCCCTGGACCCCTGTATAGCAGTGTGACTGACGTGATTCTTGGGGTGAATTTCCTATCTCCAATCCAATCATCAAAGTTTCTTTTGAAGAGGGCCAAAGATGTGGTCTGCTTGACATGTATGGGCAGTCTATTCCAGAATATGGGGAGTCTCTGGGTCAGAAACCTATCCCTCCAGCATGGTTAATAAAATCCCTTGGTTTTCTTCTATACTGTTCAGCTGGATCATCAGTCAGTTGTCTGTAGTAGGTTTGATTTGGGAAGCGGTTAATGAAATCCCTTGACTCTCTTGTATACTGTTCAGTTGGATCATCAGTCAGTTGTTTATTATAGGTGTGATCTGGGAAGTGGTTAATAAAGTTCCTTGGTCCACTTGTATACGTGCAGCTGGAACATCAGTCAGCTGTCTGTAGTAGGTGTAATCTGGGAAATGGTTCATAGGTTGGTACTAGGGTATTGGCCCTAGGGCCTATACAAGCCTAGCCATAACAATTCATTGGCTATTTCTTCCCACAGTATTTACATCCCTGATCCTATGTCTAGCAGGGTGACTGATGTGATCCCCGGGGTGAATTTCCTATCTCCCATCTAATCATCAAGGTTCCTTTTGAACAGGGCCAAAGAGGCGCTCTGCTTGACATGTATGGGCAGTCTATTCCAGAGTCTGGGGAGTCTCTGGGTCAGGAACCTATGTTTCCAGCATGGTTAATAAGGTCCTTGGTTTTCTTGTATACTGTTCAGCTGGATCATCAGTCAGCTGTCTGCAGTAGATCATCAGTCAGCTGTCTGCAGTAGGTGTGATCTGGGAAATGGTTCATAGATTGGTACTTGGTGTCAGTGCTAGGGCCTATACAAGCGTAGCCATAACAATTCCCTGGCTATTTCATCCCACACTATTTACTTCCCTGGACCCCTGTCCAGCAGGTTCCTTTTGAAGAGGGACAAAGAGGCCCTCTGCTTGACAAGTATGGGCAGTCTATTCCAGATCCTGGGGAGCCTCTGGGTTAGGAACCTATCCTTCCAGCATGGTTAATAAGGTCCCTTGGTTTTCTTGTATACTGTTTAGCTGGATCATCATTCACCTGTCTGCAGTAGGTGTGATCTTGGAAGTGGTTAATAAGGTCCCTTGGTTCTCTTGTATACTGTTCAGCTTTATCATCAGTCAGTTGTTTATTGTAGGTGAGATCTGGGAAGTGGTTAATAGGGTCTCTTGGTTCTCTTGTATACTGTTCAGCTGGATCATCAGTGATCAGTTCATAGGTAGGTACTAGGCTATTGGATCTAGGGCCTATATAAGCCTAGCCAAAAATGTACCCTGGCTTTCACCACCCAAGAAAATTATTTTCCTGTGCCCCTGTTGAGCAGAGCCGCAGAAGTGATCCTCGGAGTGAATTTCCTATCTCCCGTCCAATCATCGAGTGCTAATGAGGAGCTCTGTTTGACATAGATAGGTAGTCTGTTCCAGAGATTTGTGGTGACAAGGTTTAGGTCCCTAGAGCGTGTAGCTTGGAGGGATTGGGATTTCTTTAAGTGGAGCATGTCCAACAGCTCCAGGTTTGACATAGCTTTGTATGTTAGGCAGAGATCGCCTCTGAGTAGGCGATATGTGACAGAGTAAAAGAGTTTTTTGAGACTGTCTGTGTAGGGCATCTGTTTGAGGCCAGTAATCCTCTTTGTGAAGTATTTCTGTAACCTTTCCAGTTGTAGATGTCTTGTGAGGTACATACCAAAAGGGGTGTTGTACTATATAATGGGTCTGATGAGTAGAGGGGAACAATGACCTCCCTTTTTCTGGATGCGAAACCTTTTGTCATGAGGTGAGCCACGTAGAAGGATTTCCTGACCACTGTGGCGATGTGATTATCAAAGAAGAGACTACTGCCCACATGTGTCCCAAGGTCTCTTATCACGTTTTCGGCATTAAGTAGACTACCAGCTATGTGGTAGTTCATGGGTACAGAGTTTTTACCAAAGGGGATGACAATACACTTTTTGGCATTGAGCTTCAGGCCAAGGCTTTGACACCAGGCATCTGTCTCAGTGAGGCCCTTTTGTAGCAAGTCCACATCATTAGGAGTTTCGATTATGGCTCCTAGTTTGCAGTCATCTGCAAACTTTGTTAGCCAAAGACCTTCTGTGTTAGCCTGTACTTCAGAGAAGTAGATACCAAACAGAAGAGGACCTAGGACTGAACCCTGTGGTACTCCACTTGTCACTGGTCTGAAGTCGGATTTGGAGTCTGCTACTTTCACAATGTGGCTTCTGTCCATGAGCCAGTTGGCAACCCATCTTGTGACATAGGGATTTATACCTAGTTTAGTGTGCTTATCTATAATTCCAGAGTGGGGGATGGTGTTGAAAGCCATGGCGAGATCTAGATAAGCTGTGTGGACCACCTTACCCTTATCTATGGCTTTGGTGACTGCTTCAAAGAAGTCAATCAGGTTTAGGAGACATGATCTGCTTTTACAAATCCTAACTGAATAGGGTCCAGAGTTTGGAGATTACCAATGTCTTTGTTTAAGAGTTCCATGATGATACATTCCATGGCCTTGTAGACCAGGCTCGTCATGCTAATGGAGTGGTAGTTCTCAGGGTCCGTCATGGCTGCCCCTTTGTGGAGTGGGTTAACCGTCGTGGTGCGCCTTTCAGTGGGCACAAAGCCTGAGGTGAGGCTATGGCTGAACATGGTACTTGGGTAGGGTGCCAGTTCATTCTGTAGTTCATGTAGAATGCAGCCTGGGATATTGTCAGGTTCCATGGATACTGTGTTCTTGGCTTTGGAGAGTGTGTTTTTTAGCTGTGCAGCTGTGATTAAAGGAATTTTGCATTCTACCGGTATACAGATGGACCCTTTAGGGGGTGAGAGGGGGTAAAGTTAGCACTGAACCTATCTGCCAGGATGTTGGCAATATCCGTTGGGTCTGTATATTTAGTGCCATTGTGCTGTAACTCAAAGCAGATCTGAGTGTTGCCATTGAGGTTCTTGACATAGCTATAAAATGCTTTGTGGTTGTGTTTAGAATCACTGGCAATTTTGTTTTCGTAACTAGCTTTGGAGGATTTTATGAGGGATCTCAGCTTCTTACTGAGGCTGACCAGGGAGTTCTTCCAGTCATGGTATTTTTTTTTTCTGCAACAGTTTCTTCCTTCTGTTGTAGAGTTTGTTTATGGCAGGGGACCACCAGATTGGCCTCCTTTTTTTGGAGGATAGCATCTTGGTTCTATTAGGGATAGCATGATCCATGCACTTGTGTAAGTACTTATAAAGTGCATTTGTGTAGGATTCAGCAGTCGTACCTCTATTGTCCGTCTGCATGGGTGTCATGAAGTTTGCACTTCTGTCTTAAGAAGTGTGAAGTTGGCTTTGGAGAAGTTTTTTACAGTGGTTTCCCTAATTGGGGAGTTGTCTGTAGTTGTGGTGATCTGAGAGCCTATACAAGCCTAGCCATACCTGTTCCCTGGCAATTTTATTCACACAGTATTTACTTCCCTGGACCACTGTCTAGCACTGTGACTGACGTGATCCCCGGGGTGAATTTCCCATCTCCCATCCAATCAAGGTTCCTTTTGAAGAGTGCCAAAGAGGCGTTCTGCTTGACCTGTATTGGCAGTCTATTCCAGAGTCTGGGGAGTCTCTGGGTGAGGAACCCATCCCTCCAGCATAGTTAATAAGGTCCCTTGGTTCTCTTGTATACTGTTCAGCTGGATCATCAGTCAGCTGTCTGCAGTAGCTGTGATCTGAGAAGTGGTTAATCAAGTCCCTTGGTTCTCGTTTATACCATTTAGCTGGATCATTCAATTGTCTGTAGTAGGTGTAATCTGGGAAGTGGTTAAGAAGGTCCCTTGGTTCTCATGTATTCTGTTCAGCTGGATCATCAGTCAGTTGTCTGTAGTAGGTGTGATTTGAATGTTGTCTGTTAACGCCAGCAACGCATTTGTCACAGTTTAGGTTGACTGTTGTTGACCCTTGACCTGCTTCTTTTATTATGATGATGATCGCAGTGGTGGAGCAGTGATGCAGCAGTAGTTTTGTCGCCTCACAGCAAGAGGTTCTCTGGTTCAATTCTTGGCTGGGGTGCCCTGTGTGGAGTCTGTATATCCTCCCTGCGTTTGTGTGGGTTTCCTCTGGGTGCTCCCTTTCCTCTCAAGTTCAGTGACATGTATCTGAGGCATTTCTCCCCGGGCCTCCACCAAAAATTGGCTTTGTTCCAAGTCTGACTGAAATGTTAAATAAATTAAAAATAAAATAAATAAATGATGTTGATGATGTAGTCAGATCACAAGATGACTGTTGTCATTCCTACAGAGGGAAAAATGTTGTAACAAGTCTGTCAGTGCACTTTCAGGATTTAATGATTTTCATTTTAATGAAAATAGTCAGTTTAGCATTTCTAGTTTTTTGTTGCATCCATCCAAGAAGATTAACGGTCAGAAGTTTAAACTGAAATGTTAACATTGTTTTTCTTTCTCTCTCTCTCTCTCTTTTCCTCTTAGTTAATTAAACAACACTAACTGCACACAACATCCATATATTCTAAACTAATATTTTATTCTCTTGCTAGTCTCTGCCTTTTCATAACACATCAATATGACTTGGAAATTACTGCAGTTACATTTTCCTTTAACCAAAACATCAGTCTTACAAAGACTGCACATTAACAGAAATAAACAAATTATAAATTATAACTTTTTTTCCTTCCCTGGATTTAACTAATCTTCCTGAATATCTCTTATTAATTGTAATTTGTGTTCCCATTAAATGCCAGAGTAATTGACTTGACTTCTTCCCTGCTTGATAAACAATGATTCTACTATAACATGCAGGGCAAAGCTTTAGTTTTGTGGTAGGTCATAAGACTCAGGTGTACTAAAGTTTTGAACTCATAACATATAGTTAGCTACACACACTTAGATACACTGAGATACACACACTTATAGATACATACACACACACACACACACACACACACACACACACACACACACACACACACACACACACAAACTAGATATGCATACCCACATACACACTCTGAGAGATATGTATTCACACACATGCACACACAAACACACTTGGAGAGATACACACGCACACACACATATTTGGAGAGATGTACATACAGACACACGCACAGTTGGGACAATAGATACGCACACACTCAGAGAGATATGCGTACACACACACACTCGGCGGTATGCATACACACACACACACACTGAGAGATATGCATATACACACACACACACACACACACACACACACACACACACAGATATGGATACTCGCGCACACACACACACACACACACACTCAGAGAGATATGTATGTATATATAAATATATATAAATATAAAACACACACACTGAGTGATATGCTTACATACACACAGAAGCACACACACACACGTAGATGGATACATACCCACATACACACACACACGTACTCCGAAAGATATGCATACACACACACACGTACTCTGAGAGATATGCATACATACACACACACTCTGAGAGGTATGCATACACACACACACATGCACTCACTCAGAGAGATATGCATACACACACAAACACACACACGCAGCAGGTGTATGCATGCACATACACATACAAACACAAACGCACACATACATGCACACACTCGGTGATATGCACACACACACACACAAACACACACATACACACACTGGGAGAGATACACACACACACACACACACACACACACACACACACACACACACACGGAGAGCTATGCATACACCCACTCGGAGAGCTATGCATACACCCACTCGGAGAGCTATGCATACACCCACTCGGAGAGCTATGCATACACCCACTCGGAGAGCTATGCATACACCCACTCGGAGAGCTATGCATACACCCACTCGGGAGAGCTATGCTTACACACCCACTCGGGAGAGCTATGCTTACACACCCACTCGGGAGAGCTAAGCTTACACACCCACTCGGGAGAGCTAAGCTTACACACCCACTCGGGAGAGCTAAGCTTACACACCCACTCGGGAGAGCTAAGCTTACACACCCACTCGGGAGAGCTAAGCTTACACACCCACTCGGGAGAGCTAAGCTTACACACCCACTCGGGAGAGCTAAGCTTACACACCCACTCGGGAGAGCTAAGCTTACACCCACTCGGGAGAGCTAAGCTTACACACCCACTCGGGAGAGCTAAGCTTACACACCCACTCGGGAGAGCTAAGCTTACACACCCACTCGGGAGAGCTAAGCTTACACACCCACTCGGGAGAGCTTACACACCCACTCGGAGAGCTAAGCTTACACACCCACTGGAGAGCTAAGCTTACACACCCACTCGGGAGAGCTAAGCTTACACACCCACTCGGGAGAGATAAGCTTACACACCCACTCTGAGAGATAAGCTTACACACCCACTCTGAGAGATAAGCTTACACACACACTCTGAGAGATAAGCTTACACACACACTCTGAGAGATAAGCTTACACACACAGAAATGCATACACACACACGCAGAGAGATATGCATACGCATACACACAGAAATGCATGCACACACGCAGAGAGATATGCATACACACTCACACGCACACTTTGAGTGATATGCATGCACACACACTCTCTGAGAGACATGCATACACACACACACATATGCATGCACACACACACAAAAATCTGTTTTTACTTTGAAATCTTCCTAGTTCCCACCCTTCTAAGCTAGAATAGTCCAGTTTTCAAATATTTGCTGTTACCTGGACTGTGTTTAAGCTTTTGTGTTGCCTATACCTTACTTGGATAGAAAAAAGCTGCTCTGTTCACCAGTGAGAGTGGGAAGCTTTGAACAGCCTACCTGTCCTTAGAGGAGTGGTTTCAGCCCAGAAATTGTAGTTTTGTTGGCCATTGTGGGCTAATTTTTATTTATTTCATCTTTCTGATATAACAACCGCATTTGCGGGAATTTACGCATAGAGCAGCAACGGTTAGCTGGGGTTAAACTATTCCTGGCTCCACGGAGTCTGCTGTTCAGATTTTTCCCCTTAGTACTAGCCAGCTCTCCCAGTTTTAGCACTCAAATCAGCACTTTCAGACTAGCACTTGCTGAAAATGTGACTGCCATGACTGGAATAGACAGTTAAAAGGAGAAGGTAACAACCTGCAACACCCCACTTACTGCACATAAAACCACCACACCTGCATCTGCAAATCCCACACATAGATACACAAAGACATACTCAGAGGCTCTAAATAAATATCTGTGGAAACAAAAGAGACCTCCAAAGCAGACATGCAAGCAACCAACACCCACAAACACACCACAACCAACACATAACCTCCAAAACCAGTGTGCCATACAACCACAGCCCATAAGGCATAACATCATACCTAACACACATGTAATAGGGGACTCCATAGTCAGGCACACCACTCACCAGCTGGACAAAGAGAAGGTTACTGTCAGCTGCTTGTCAGGTGCCAGAATCTGGCACATCACCTAGGCACTCTGGTCACTTCATAACAAGTATAAATATGACTCTGTCATTGTCCATGTTGGTGTGAATGACCTGAAATGAACCTCCCTGGACTACATGGAAAGAGACATAGAAGAGCTCTCTGATCATATAACCAAGGCGGGTATGACCCTAGCCCTTTGTAGTATCTTACCTTCACCAAGAATGATACCTCCAGTACAAGGAAAAATGATAAATTTCAACAACTAGCTAAGCTTCTGGTGTCAATCAGAGGGAATCCGGTATCTGGCTGCCTGGGATGACATGCTCGACAAGCCACGATGCTTCAACCAAAGACAGCTTGCACCTGTCACCCCTGGGATTCAGGATACTGGCCAAGGCTCTTGCCACCCCATAGTGCCTTTTTTAGACCATGCTCAAAATACAAACCTACCACCGTAATAAGTACCAGTGACAAAAAACTGAGGGTAATGCTGCTCAACTCCAGGAGTTTAAACCTCAAAATGCACTCACTCGAGGCTCTTCTGAAACTGGAGAACATCGATATTTGTGCAGTAACTGAGACCTGGTTCAAGGCTCAAGAGAGCACCCCAGCGATTCCAGGCTACAACTCATACCACACATTTCGGCCACAAAACCTGGACCGAAACACCAATGGAGGCGGCCTATCCATACTCCTCAAGGATAACCACACCTCCAGACTAGTTGCAAAGTATGATGCTTCAGAGATCATCCAAGTGCAACTGACAATGGGCAAGACTGCAGTCCAGATTGTAGCTTGCTACAGATCACCATCCCTGTCCCAAGACTCCCACTCCTCATTCCTCAAGGTACTGGAAAACATGAGGGTCCAACCAAACACCCTAATACTGGGTGATTTCAATTTCCCAAACATCAACTGGGAAAACTACTCAAGCACGAATACCTTTGCTCAATGCTTCCTGGAATATATTGACTCAAATGCCCAGAACCAGCT